>NC_134472.1:33789520-33794520 GCF_964194025.1 Convolutriloba macropyga
ACATGGGTAACCACTTAACCCCCAAACTATTATATCTTTGAAGCAGTAAATTAATAATACCATATGCAGTATGTAATTCATCAGGTTTTGTTGACATTGGAATCGTCGCGCGATTCTTCATAGTGTTGAAAGTGACAGGTATTTACGCACTAACAGACAGACCACGAAATGATCAATTGCAGTCTGCCTTATATAAACGTGAATAGAAGTTGTGCGTTAATCTTCTCTTTATACAATAGTTAAGATACTAAGTTGAGCGTGAAGGAACTAAGTACCACATGGCGCAGTCAACTGAAAAAGGAAGAACCATATTAGGACTGGAACCATTTTGGGAACGACCCAGCTCCAACCCCCCCCATTCCATGGGAAAAGTGGAGAACTCAACTCAAGATGGCCCTCGTCGCAAAGACAAACATCGAACTAGATGAACTCCTAAGAGAGAAACCGACAATAGTCATTTATCCCCCGGAACCAGTGGAAGAACAACCAGTGAATAATCCAACACAAACAATGGAGAGGGAGAGACTCACGAGATACAGTCAGGCAGTAGCCAAATGGAAAAACGAGTGCAGCCTAATCGACAGAATAGGGGTGTTGTGCGGCGACAAGCCATGGGACATTGCAGACATGAAGGCAAAATCAATGGTGTATCTAACAATTGGAATTGAAGGACGCAGGATGCACACCCGAAAATACCCACATACAAACGTCGAGAACATCACGACACAACAACTGTGGGAAGAATTAGAGTTGACATTCATAAGACCAAGGAATGTAACTTTTGACCGGTATTTGTTGCTAACCAGACGTCAACAAAAAGGTGAAACCATGGAACAATTCCATTTGGCCTTACGATCCCTAGCAGAATTCTGCCAGCTAGGAACTCTAGAAGACGGAATGTTAAAAGACATCTTCACAGCCAACATGAATGATCCAGAAATACAAAAAGAACTCTTGAAGGTAACATTGGAACCAGAAAAGGCACTGGAATTAGCCATCAGTATTGAACTAGGCGCACGAAGCCAACTAGCCATACAGGCAAAATCCACAACAGACCCATCAATGGTATCAATAGTAGGACGATCGGAGCCCGTCCTAGCAATCACCAGTTCAAGGTATCGAGGAAATTTTAGAGGCAACTATAGCCAGCCCAGAGGCACATTCACACAGTCCAGAGGCAACAATAACAACAACACTCAGTCAAACAGACAACAAGTACAACACAATTGTAGAAACTGCGGACAACCCTGGACACAAGACCACAGAGCCAAATCTCAAGCGCTAGGCCAAACATGCAGAAGATGCAATAAGCTCAACCACCTTGCTAAGGTATGCCTCTCAAACTTAAACAGAAACAACAATAGAAACATCAACGAAATCGAAGAAATACACGATACACAACACGAGGACAACATAAACATGGTCTGCTTAAATAACGAAATAGAGAGCATAAGAAATGACTCAGAAGAAGACTACAGTGGAAACCTAGTCTCCCCGACGGAAGGATCAACAACCCCCACCAAACTAAACGTGACATTTGGAAACAACAAATATTGGGTAATGGTCGACTCCGGGAGCTCTAACAGCTTAATCACAGAGCGGATGGCCCACGAGATAGAGGAACGGGACAAAAATAGTTGGTGGAGTGGCAATACGAATCCAACTAACCTAAGAAGCTTCACGAACACCCCAATCAAGAACAAGGGAACCTTGTACTGTGACGTTCAATGCAACGGGTGGAACGCAGGAAGAGCCGACCTCATCGTGGTACCAAACAACCATAGAGCACTAATAGGCCGAGACCTCTTCCAAGGACTAGGCATTCAAGTAAATCAACAGACATCCCCAAATTCGGAAGGTAAGAATGTCGCAATGATAGAAAATCTGGATAGCCAAAACTTAAAACAATTAATAGCAAAACAATTTCCCGGTCTAGTAAAACGGATAGGACGATCAGTAAACCACACAGTAAAATCCAAATTTAAAACAAACTTTACGCCTATTCATCAACGAGGTCGAAGAGTACCAATACACTTACAAAACCAGGTCGAACAGGAACTCAAAAAATTACAAGAGAACGGCAACATAATAAAACTGGGAAAATGCAGCAACAAAAACTTCATATCGCCAATTGTAATAACAGCCAAAAGAGACAAAACGATAAAACTAGCCATGGACTCTAAAATTATAAACAAAGCCATCCACAAAAACAAATATCAGATGCAAAACATAGATTGCCTAATGGACAATATTGCCCAATCAATCTCGGAATCGTCGCACGAAGGCGAGGTACTTTTTTCAACAATCGACTTACGGTATGCATACAGCCAACTACCGCTAGACGAAGCAACAGCAAAGCAATGCAATTTTAACATAGTAGGCGGCCAAGCCACCGGAACGTACCGATTCATAACAGGTTTCTACGGCCTAAAGGACATGCCGGCAGAATTCCAAAAAGCCATTGACAGCACACTAAAAGGTCTTAGAGGACACATATAGTTTCTTGGACAACATAATTATAGTCTCCGGCGGAGGAATAAAAACTCACAAAGAAAAAGTTTTCAAATGCCTGCAGAAACTCGATAAAGAAAACCTCAGCAAAAACTTAGAAAAATGCCACTTCGCAAAACATAAGATAGATGGTTAGGACTCGAAATCAATCAAAACGGAATAAAGCCACTCATCAGCAAAACCGAGGCTATTCAAAACCTAAAAGCCCCGAACACATGCAATCAACTAAAATCATTCCTCGGAAGCGTCCACCACCTAACCAAATTTGTTCCAAATCTAGCAATCCAGCGTAGAGTCTTTAGAGACCTTCTGAAAAAAGATAACAAATACAAGTTGAACATAAAGATCAAATAGCATTCGAAAATATAAAATTACACATAAAAAACATAACAGAAAATACGCACTATGATTCCACCCGAAAAACGAGAGTCAGAACAGACGCATCACGATCCGGACTCGGAGCCGTCCTAGAACAAGAATCGAACGAAGGGTGGGAGACAATCGCATACGCCTCACGTTTCCTAAATAAAACTGAGGAAAAATATAGCATAAATGAACTAGAACTTTTAGGTGTAGTGTGGGGCACTCGAACATTTTAAACATTATCTTTATGGCCATTGTTTTACAGTACAAACAGATCTTAGAGCACTTTTATCCATATTGAAAGAGAAATCTACGAAAGCCCATCAAAGTAGACTAACACATTGGTGTGACAGGTTAATCCCATTCCATTTTCAAATTGAACACATCAAAGATGGATCAAAGATGGGATTAACAGATTACATTTCAAGAAACCCAAATAACAAAGCTAAGCCAATAAGCCGATACGATGAGGACTTTGTAATCGCGCAAATAGACGCAATTAAACAAACCATCTATGCAATAAGACAACGAGGGAGGCCGCGAAAAACAGACAAGTTGAAATCGTCCAACGATTCCAAAGCGCTAACTACAAAGCCGAAAATCAAACGACAAAGAGGCCGCCCACGAAAATTACCCCTGCAATCGCAGGACGATTCCAAAATCAAAGTGTCTAGAGCACAAATTCACAAGACAAAACCACAAACTTTGCAAAAGCTGCACAATTACAGATTACGCAGAAACAAAGAATTACCAAATATAGAAAACCACGTGACGATAGATGACGCAACTTTACAAAAAGTTACACAGCAAAACATTGCAAAAGCGCATTTGCCAAATAACTTAGCTGCAGATAAGTCACTACCTAATCCCAACTCTAATTTCGAAATGGACAAAAAACAACCCACAATCCAACAAACCCCACCTACATCGCCAGCTAAGAAACCAATCTCTTTCTCGACCTACCTCATCCCAGACAAAGAAGATCGCCCACCAAAGCAGACACACAATTAGATAAAGCAATACGAGATGTCTTCAGTTCAACACTAATCGCGGCCATGACGAACAGAGACGCAGTTCTAAGGGAGATAAGAGACTGCATAACACTAGGGGATGAACAAAGATGTAAGGCAGTAAGCAGGCAAATCCACACAAATTGGAAACAACTCAGTGTGAATGACGGGTGCATCCTCCTAGACAATCGGCTAACCATCCCGAACGCAATGAAAGAAGCAGTGATAGACTTCCTGCACGCAACCCACCCAGGCGCTTGGGGGATGACCGAACTAGCCCACAGATTATGGTGGCCGTTCATAAACAGAGATCTGATTAACAAATCAAAAACGTGTCGCCCGTGCACAGAATTTGGTAAGAACCTTAGAAGCATAATACCAAAAACCAAATGGTCACCACTAAAACCATGCGTTGAACCGAACGAAGAAATACAATTAGACTTTAGAGGCCCAATACTAGACGGTCAAGGAAGAGAAGTATACTTCCTTGCATGCATTGATAGATTCTCTAAATTTCCTACACTTAAATTATACAACAACGCGAATGCCACAAACATAGAACACTTCCTAACAAAGTACATTGCTATCCATCCAAGGGGTACCCAGATCCATACGAATGGACCAGGCTAGATGCCAAACAGGAAACGTAATAAAAGAATTCTGCAATAGAAATAATATCAAGATAATATTCGCCCCAGCGAACGATCACCGATCGATAAGATTAGTTGAAAGATTAATACAAACGGTAAAACGACGCCTAGGTTGCATTAAACTAGACCCGAACCAGCGCCCCTTCAACATAAAACAGTCATTAAGACAAATCGCACAGGAATTAAGAATATGCCGCAAAAAAGCGACTAATAATTCCCCTTTCGAAGCTCACTTTGGTCGCCCGGTAAACACAGCAATAACTAACTTAACCTCATGTGCGGATAGTCGAAACTTGAAATGGCCAAATATTAAGTCTGATTATCTAGATGACAACATTATGGGCAACGACGAGCTAATCTCAGACGAACGTTGGAAACAAGAGACGCTGGACAGCGACGAAAAAGTGAAACTATCAAAGCAGCGAATGCTATCTGCGGCACTGAATGACAAAGGTGAAATCCCCCG
>NC_134472.1:33802020-33804520 GCF_964194025.1 Convolutriloba macropyga
TCTATATTAAAGTGGAATGGGATTAGCCGATCGCACCAGCGGGTTAATCTGCTTTGGTGTGCCTTTGTTGATTAATCTTTAAGTATGGATAGAAGTGCTCGATGGTCTGTTTGTACAGTGAAATATTGACCATATAAATAATGCTTGAAATGTTCCAGTGACCAAACTATGCCTAGGAGATCGGGCTCGTTAATGCTATATTTTTCTTCGCCTTTGTTTAGAAAACGCGATGCATATGCTATTGTTTCCCAACCGTTGTTCGATTCCTGCTCGAGCACTGCTCCGAGTCCGGATCGTGATGCGTCTGTACGTACCCGTGTTTTTCTCGACTGGTCATAATGCGTGTTTTCGGTTATGTTTTTTATGTGCTCTTTTGTTTGTTCGAATGCTGTTTGGTGTTTTGTGGTCCATACGTATTTGTTATCTTCTTTCAGTAATTCTCGAAAGATTCTGCATTGTGTTGCTAAATTCGGAACGAATTTTGTTAGATGGTGTACACTACCCAGGAAAGATTTTAGTTGTTTACATGTGTTTGGTGCTTTTAGGCTTTGTATGGCTTCGGTTTTGGTGACTAATGGTTTTATACCGTGTTGATTGATTTCAAATCCTAGCCATTCTATTTTATTTTTGCGAAATGACATTTTTTCTAAGTTAATGCTTAGATTTTCCTTGTCGAGTCTTTCCAGACATTCGAATACTTGTTGTTTATGGTTTTTTATTCCTCCGCCCGTAACAATTATCATGTCGTCCAGGAAACTATATGTGTTTTTGAGGCCCCTTAATGTGGTAATCTATTGCTTTTTGGAATTCTGCGGGCATATCTGTTAGGCCATAAAAACCTGTAATGAATCTATATGTTCCTGTAGCTTGACCGCCTATGATATTAAAATTGCAATGCTTTGCGGTTGACTCGTCGAGTGGTAATTGGCTGTATGCGTAACGTAGGTCGATGGTCGAAAAAAGTACTTCGCTTTTGTGCGACGATTCCGAGATTGATTGTGCGATATTATCCATCAGGCAATCTATATTTTGCATCTGATATTTGTTTTTATGAATCGCTTTGTTTATGACTTTGGAGTCCATGGCAAGTTTTATTGTTTTGTCTCGTTTGACTGTTATCACTATAGGTGAGATAAAAGTTTTTGTCGCTGCATTTGTCCAGTTTGATTATGTTGCCGTTCTTTTGTAATTTTTTGAGTTCTTCTTCTACCTGAGATTGTAGATGGATTGGTATTCTCCGCCCTCTTTGGTAAACGGGTGTGAAGTTTGTTTTGAATTTTGACTTAACCGTATTGGTTTTTGATCGTCCTATCCTTCTTATTAGGTTGGGGAATTTTTTAGATATTTCTGTTTTTAGGTTTTGTCCTCCAACGTTTTGTATCAATGCAATTTGCTTACCTTCCGATTTTGGGGAGGGTTGTTGGTTGACTTGTATTCCGAGCCCTTGAAATAAGTCTCTTCCTATAATTGCTCTGTGGTTGTTGGGTACCACGATGAGGTCAGCTCTTCCGGCATTCCATCCATTACATTCTATGTCACAGTATAGTGTGCCGACGTTTCGGATTGGTGTATTCGTAAAGCTGCGCAAGTTTGTGGGATTCGTCTTACGACTCCACCAGCTGTTTTTATCTCTGTCCTCTATTTCATGTGCCATTCTTTCCGTTACTAAGCTGTTGGAGCTACCTGAATCCACCATTACCCAGTATTTGGTGTTCCCAAACTTGATGTGAAGGTCTGTCGGTGTGGGTGATGTTTCTGTGGGGGAAATCAGGTTGACCATGTAATCGTCTTCCGAATCCTCTCTGATACTTCCTATTTTGTTGTTTAGTGAGACCATGTTTATTTGTTCCTCGTTTTGTGTTTCGTCTTGTTCTATTATTTCGTTGACATTGCGATTGTTTGTGTATCTGCTCAAATTGGATCTGCAGACTTTTCGCTAAGTGATTGGGTTTGTTGCATCTTCTACACGTCTCTCCAATGGCCTGACACTTACTTCGATGTTCTTGTGTCCATGGTTGTCCGCAGTTACGACAGTTATGTTGCTGGAATTGTTGTCTGTTTGACTGGTGTGAATTGCCTCTGGGCGATTGGTAATTGCCTCGGGGCTGGCTAAAGTTGCCTCGATAATTTCCCCGGTATCTCGAACTAGAGATGGCTAGAACTGGCTCCGATCGTCGTACTATTGTTACCATTGAGGGGTCTGTAGTGTTTTTGGCTTGTATTGCTAGCTGGCTTCGGGCGCCTAATTCAATGCTAATGGCTAATTCAAGTGCCTTTTCTGGTTCTAATGTTACCTGTAAAAGTTCTTTCTGAATCTCCGGGTCAATCATGTTGGCTGTAAAGATGTCTCGTAACAAGTCGTCTTCCAACGCTCCCAGTTGGCAAAATTCTGCTAGAGATCGTAAAGCTGAATGGAACTGTTCCATTGTTTCGCCTTTTTGTTTTCGTCTTGTGAGCAGCAAGTATCGGTCGAAGGTGACGTTCCGTGGTCGTATGAACG
>NC_134472.1:33814520-33817020 GCF_964194025.1 Convolutriloba macropyga
AATAGGTCGATCGGTCAATCATAAGGTAAAATCTAAATTTAAGTCGTATTACACCCCCATCCACCAAAAAGGACGCAGAATCCCACTCCACCTCGAAAAAGAAGTAGAAGAAGAACTAAAGAAACTCCAAACGAACGGTCACATCACAAAACTAGACAAGTGTAGCGAAGAATTCTTCATCTCACCCATTGTCATAACAGTCAAACGTGACAAATCAATTAAACTGGCTATGGACGCAAAAACGATTAATAAGGCAATCCACAAGAATAAGTACCAAATGCATAACATCGACTGCCTAATGGATAGCATCGCACAAACAATCACTCAAGCGCCCGACGATGGAGGAGTACTATTCTCAACAATCGACCCACGCTACGCGTATAGCCAACTCCCACTGGACCAAGAGACAGCGAAACACTGCAATTTCAACATCATAGGCGGACAAGCCACAGGAACATACCGATTCAATACCGGATTTTACGGTCTAACAGAGATGCCAGCCGAATTTCAAAAAGCTATAGACATAACTTTAGCCAACCTCACAAATACATTCAGCTTTCTCGACGACATAATAATAGTCACAAAAAGGGGAATACAAAACCATAAAGAAAAACTATTCAAATGCCTAGATAAACTAGTCGAAGAAAAGCTAGCAATAAACATCGAAAAATGTCATTTTGCTAAACAAAAAATATCATGGCTCGGATACGAAATCAACAAAAACGGCATTAAGCCAATAGTCTCAAAACACAAGCAATCCTTAACTTTCAACAACCAAAAACACAGAAGCAACTTAAATCATTCTTAGGTAGCATCCACCATCTAACGAAATTCATCCCAAACCTAGCTGAAAGATGCAAAGACTTCCGCAAACTCTTACAAAAAGAAACAAAATTTGTATGGCAAGAACAACACGAATCAGCCTTTAATAAAATAAAAGAAACAATACGTCACCTCACCGAAAACACACACTTCAATATAAACCGTTTGACTAGAGTAAAAACAGATGCCTCGAGAGGAGGGTTAGGTGCGGTACTAGAACAAGAAACGTGCGACGGTTGGGTCACAATCGCCTACGCGTCCAGGTTCCTAAACAAAGCAGAAGAAAAATATAGCATCAAAGAACTCGAATTACTGGGAGTAGTGTGGGCACTAGAACATTTCAAACACTATTTATTAGGACATAATTTTATCGGCCAAACGGACCATCGAGCACTTTTATCCATCTTGAAAGAACGATCATCAAAAATACACCAAAGCCGCCTAACACGGTGGTGTGACAGGCTAATCCCATTTACATTTACAATTGAACACATACCCGGATCAAAAATGGGGATGGCAGATTACATGTCACGAAACCCAGATCAAATAGCAACCCCACCTAGCACATACGACGCTGACTTTATAATCGCACAAATCAACGTTATTAAAAACACATTGAATTTAATCCGTAAACGAGGACGACCTAAGAAAGAAGCTATAGAAAACGCTGAACATACAACAAAAATCAAAAGGCGCAGAGGCAGACATAGAAAACAGGATATAAACACACAACACGCACAACACACCCCCCAACAAAACACCCCTAACCCGTCCCACGACAACAACAACCAACCAACAACAAGGGTGGAATCGCGCCACGAATACAACAAATTCAAAAAGTCCGTGGAATCGTCGCACGATTCCAATCAAGAAAATTGCAGGATAAAATCGCCGCACGATTCCACCACAATTAATACAAAAGACCAAAAATGGTGGCACAATAACGATCACATGCTTCAAAACGAGCAACTATGCGAGACATCAAGGACAAAGAACAATTACGACAAAAATTACAACTTACGCAGCAAACGCAAAAATGCAACTGAACACATTCCAAACACGGAATTTGACGACATAAAAAACAAGATAGTTTCGAACTACACAATTAACAAAGCGCATTTGCCAATTTCGTTATCCCCTGCTCAGCAGCATTCACAAACTTTACACTTATCCGCATCTAGTAAAATGGGTAAATCTACGGAAACTCAAAATTCACAAGCCTCGCCATCAAGACCAAAGTTTTCAATGAGCAACTTCCTTAGCCCATCCAAATCACCATCAGCAGAAACGCAACAACATCCAAAGGACAAAGAAGTGAACGATATGATACAGGGCGTATTTAACATGAAATTAATTGCAGCAATGACTAACCGAGACTCTGTCTTACGAGAAGTTAGAGATTGTATACTCACCAACGACGAACAGAGATGCAAAAAGCTCTGCAAACAGATACATGGGCAATGGAGGAACCTCAGCACCCACAATGGCTGCATATTAGTGGACAATAAACTCGCGATCCCACACGTAATGAAAGAACCAGTCATGGACATACTGCACGCAACCCATCCCGGCGCATGGGGAATGACAGAGCTTGGCCAACGTTTATGGTGGCCGTACATCAACCGGGACCTCATAAACAAATCAAAGACGCGCAGACCATGTACTGAATTTGGTAAGA
>NC_134472.1:33822020-33847558 GCF_964194025.1 Convolutriloba macropyga
CCATTTACAAAGAACGTGGCTCGCACTTTCCACCGACTTTTCGACGCCCAATTTTGAAAGAGCTTAAATTACGTATAGGCAGTTTCCACGGGGCAATTAAATAGCCGAAAACGGAAAATACTTTTAAGGTAATTTCGGCGCTCAGGGCATATGAAGCGATTGGGGACAATTAAGATGAGCCCACCAAGCTTTTATTGGAAGTTTTTTTCGCAAAGAGAGCACGGAAAACAATTTCTTCCTTTCTAGTACACATATTTGAGTACCAATAATGGATGTATTTTTCCACATTAGCAAAATCACTTCCACATTTATCTAAAAACTATATCTATGATTCAAAAAGTACAAAGACACTACAAACTCATATGACTCAGAAACTTTTTTCAACATTAATTACCAAATTGATGGATCAAACTGCAATTAATATGCTGATTTGATAATGCTTTAATAGTTCTAGTTTATATGCACTTATTTGTTGCTCCTTTGTGAAATTTAGTATTTTTTCGAGCCAAATCACTTAAGAGCAAAATCGACGCCATTTAAGAGTGATTTTTGCTTGCAATCCTTGAAATCGCAATATGCACTCCCGAGTAAAGTGAAATATATTACGGCAATGCTTGCGGAATGGGCTTGCACAAAGTGTATTTTATGGTGGAAGTTAGATTCCGCTTTTCAATTCGAGTTTAAACCGAGTTTCAATGCGAGTTTAAAATAAACAGAAATTTCCATTAGGACGCCGTCTTTCCATCCACGGAGTTCGTAAACACGTTTGGGACATAGAATGTTTTTAGATAGGAAAAAAATTGCGGTTACAAAAGTGAGTAAATTTACTCGCAAAATTTGATAAAAATAGACGCTAGTAATGGGGATAAGAGTAATATAAAAATGATTTTATCAAACAGCAGTCATCAAAAGGTGAAGGACAGGCTGTGATTAAAAGCAATCTCCAATTCAGATATGGCTGGTGCAGTGAGAATCAATTTCATATAAGGTGAAAAATTTTGTGAAGACCTTTATGTTTTTTATACGCGTCAAGGCAAATAAGTATGAGTAGTCAGGTTTTGCTCATTTTGAATTGAAAAATTGACATTCAGAACCATTTACGATAGGAGATAAGGTAATCAATTGGTTACAGAGGTTGCATTGGGACGGTTTGAATTAATGGAAACCTGGACAAAATTTTTGGAAGCTTGTTTTGTAGAAGTGATTTTGACTACTTAAACCTTTTTCATAAATTTGATAAAATGTGCAAAAATTTTGATTTAGTCACAATCTTGCCGGAACGTTTACGACGGCGATTTATTAACTATGACAACTTGCAACATTTAGGGAAAAAACTTGAGGATAGACTAGACAATCTCAAACTTTTTAACTTTTTTTACAAAGTTAAATTCATAGGAATCATTGTGATTGCAAAATTAAAAATTATGGAACTACGAGAAGAACCGAGATAAAATTTTAAGCACATTTGAATGTGCAGAGACAGTAAGATAGCTTGCAGATTGCCAGAAAACAGCCGCAATAGCTTCGTAGACCTGCAGTTTCAAAAATAAGAGAAACAGACCAAATTTTTTTTTAAAATTGCGGAGATGTTTTTTTCTACTAATAATCTGTTTAAATAATTGCTGCTTCTTTTAGATAATCGTAGCAGATACACTTCAAATAGAGTGACACAAACGCATTTGACTTTTTCGCTTTGAAATAAAGTGGACAAAATTCAATTTCAGAGTGAGAAGTTTTTTTGAGAGTGATGGAACTAATGTGTGAAAAAATACATAACAATGCGATTGAAAAAATACATCCTCCACTTTAGTGAAAAATGATGCCATGCACACATTTCTGTTAAAAATGAATGAGCAAATCAACAAAATGCAGTTTTGATGTGATTGTGACGTCATACGGTGTCGGAACTTGATATAAAAACAGTACTTGCAGCCGAAACCAAAACGTTTTCTGTTAAAACAGTAACTTTTATATTCAACAGAATTGATCTTTAAATTTGGTAACACCTTCACAGCTGTTGTAACGAGAGGAATTTGAGTACTGACATCATTGGAAAAAATGAAAAAAAAACTTGACAACAGTTAGTGACAAAACAGAAGCCACTTTGAGATTTAAACAATAAGACATATTTTTGACTAAAATGTGTGAAATCTTGATGTCGCGAAATTTAATCTTAGGCATTTGGTAAAGTTAGTAAGTTTCCAAAACTCTTAGGATTTTCAAATTCTGATGGACTGAAAAAACTGACCGTAATAAACACTATGATAAAATTAAGATATAAAGTAGATATGATTCACTTGTTGGAATCTCGGCAAAATGAGTTCAAGCTAATGCAAAAATTAAAATAATCATGATCAAGACAAATTCAACGGAACACTTCAAAGGCAAAAAAGTTTGAAACTAAAACTGAGCCTCAATGTTTTTCGCAAGAAAAAATTATCAGCCAAAACGTTTAAAAAAATCCAGCAAGATCTCAGTGCTGCAATATAAATTAGAAATAAATTGCAAACAAAAAATGTTAAAAAAATTCAAGAAACAGGCAAAAATAATTTAATTTTTCAAAGAAATGATAAAGCAACAGCGACTAAAACTGGGTTTCGTAGGAGAATGCTAGAACGATATAGCTAAGAATGTGGAGATTATGAACAGAGTGTAAAACTATAGAAACAAAAAATCTTCTGGATTTTTTAGAGTTATAACTAAATTGAAAAAAAAAATGTAGCTTAGAAAGGAATTCATTTCATTATTTAGCATGCTCGACCAAAAAAATGTACGGAAAGAGTGTGCTCGACTCAAAAAGCGTATGATATGACTTCAGCTAGACTTTAGCCAACAGCTAGACTTAAGCTCGACGCAAAATTTTATGCTCGACCTTGGTTGAATTTTGGATTTTTCACGGCTCAATTTGTCATGCTCGACTTCTGCTTGACTCGAAATTATCAATTTAGGAAGTTGGTACGAGCTCTCGCCAAAAGAGTCCAGCGAAATTCATTTCATGAGTCTGTATTTTTGTCTCAAACATTTTACGTGCAATATTGTTGTTCACTTTTGATTGTTTACAAGGCAGTCAGCGTGCAATCAGCGCACATACCTTTTGCAATTCTGAAAAAACTAATATTCTCTAAATATGTTGACAGAAATGGTTGTTCATAAACTTCGAAGAAAGAAACAACTGAAAAACAAATAATTTTTTTTGCAGCGAAGGTAAATTCCTTTCAAAAACGTTACCTAGTTTCAATCAATCAAGTAAGATTCGATCGTTGGTAAAAGCTCGAATGTGTGGTTTCAGTCAACAAAGACCCCTTCGACAATTGTTTGATTGTCTTCGAAAATGGCTACAGTTTTTAGATTCAAAAGATTTGATGCATTTGATGCATTCGATTTAGATAAAATCAACCTATTTTTTTTCGGTTTTTTCTATTCAGAAAAAGCAGATTGTAAAAGAGTTCGGTTCTGAAGAATATTTGTTTTTTTTTCTAATCCTTAAAAATTCAGTCAAAATAACCAAAATAACTATGATTTCAGAGTTTATCGCAATTTTGTTTTCATTAATTAAAGACCCTAAAACTTTTAGACAGGGGTACATTGAGATGTGGTTAAAATGCTACTTTGTCAAAATATACCAAAACAACTATACAAAAAAACCTTTTTTCGTTTCTGGGATTAACATTAGCAAAATTTTCAAAGTAATTAGGTTTAGATAAATTGGCGACTTTGATGGCAAATATCATGATTTCAACACTTTTAATTTAAAATTTTATAGAAATTTTCTTGTATCTCATTATAAAGTTCAATGTTTGAAGTTCAATGTTTATAGAGTTCAAATCCACCAGGAAGTTGAAATTCACCAATGAATTCTATATCTTGTAATTAAAAAACAGCGCCGCTGTTACTGATTATCAACCCGGGGCGAGACAGGGTGGCTAACTTACAAGAACTTACAAGTTTCTTAGGACGGATGGTTTACTTGAAAGAACTTACAAGTCAGATCTCTAACTTGTAAGAACTTACAAGTCTGATGGTTATCTTGTAAGTTTGTTCCAAACTTTACCATAAGGGTAGAAATAGTGATTTTTTGCATTTACTTTTTCAAATTTTTTTAATTCCTTGATTTGTGATCAAGAAGACATAACTATTTGGATCTTTTCCGTGTGTGCTCCCAGCTTAGTGAGTGCATATTATTTGCACCCCGAGACGCACGTGCTAGTTTTTTATTTAATGATTTATTGTGTACGGGCACGTGCTCTGTAACTGGGGGGGGGCATAACGTGCGGGGGTAACATACGGAAAAGATCTGATTGTAAATTCAAAAAAATTGTGTGTATGTGCGTTTGTCTGTGTGTGTGTGTGTGTGTGTGTGTGCGTGTCTGTGTGCGTGTTTGTAAGTGTGTGAGCGTGTGTGCGTGCGTGTGTGTGCGTGCGTGTGTGTGCATTTGTGTGTGCGTGTGTGTGTGTGCGTGCGTGAGTGTGTTTGTGTGCATGTGTGTGTGTGTGTGTGTGTGTGTGTGTGTGTGCGTGGGTGTGTGTGTGTGCATGTGTGTGTGTGTGCGTGCTTGTGTGTGTTTGTCTGTGTGTATGGTGCTTGTGTGTTTACGTGTGCGTGTGTGTGTGTTTGTTTGTTTGTGTACGTGTGGTGTGTGTATATGCAAAAAAATTCTGTCAAGGAACTCTACAAGGAGGTAGATCGACCCGAAGGAACTCTCAAAGAAACCTTCTTCAACTTCGACAACGACAAGAAAATTCGAAAGAATCAAGAATTTTGAAGATCAAGAAATGAATCATAAAATTTTAAAGAAATGACGATGAAGTTGAAATTTTTCAAAAAAGAAGATTGAAAATGGAAGGATTTTTCTTTTGATGCTTTAGATTAATAATTTTCTGATGTTTTGTTTTTGCTAAGTAAATTATGTGTCAATGCAAAAATATGTGTACATTCATATTCAAAGTTCTCATGTTTTTCCCGATATTAGGCAAGAAGCAGCGATAACTTGTAAGAGCCTTTTAAGATCGAATAGTAAATTTCTAAGAACTTATAAATTGGATGGTTGACTTCTAAGAACTTGTAAGGTTTAGTTAGTAAACTTGCAAAAACTTATAAGTTCGTTGGTAAACTTACAACAACTTGTAAGTTAAACTTATATGGCGATGCATAAACTTATAAGAACTTGTAAGAAAATTGCAAGTTCTTACAAGTTAACCATCCAGTTTCGACCCGGGATTCCTGATTTATTTGACAGGTGAAGCAATTTGATTCAAAAAAAGCAAATTAGGTTAGTTCAATTTTTTATTTCTTGGCAACCATATCCATGACCATAAATATTTATGCTCTTGCACATGGTTGCCAAGAAAACTATGACTTTTCAGATTTCTTCAAGAGTGTCTAACAAGCTTGAAATATAACATTAAGTAAGACATTTTTGTTAGCAGAAGGCATATGTTTACTTCAGCACCTTGTGGAGTTCTCAAAAAAATAATAGAAGAAAAGAAACAAAACAACCTTAAAATTTGGCACAAATATATTGTTTCTAGAGCTAAAATCAGTAGTAAAAACAACGACCACTCATTTTACAAATAAAAGGCCATACTATAGTGTTTTTGCGGGAATTTTGATAAGAAGGCGTAACAGAGAGCTCCTTGTAAGAAACATGTCGGAATCATATATGAACGTTGTAAGAAACTTGTAAGAACCATAGATCACGTAAGAACCATGTAACTATCCACGAAGGTTTGTCGTAATAACCATGTAGGGACCATGTAATAACCATGTGAGAAACATGTCGGAACCATATGTGAACCATGTAAGAAACATTTAAGAACCATATATGGCCCATATAAGAACCATATATGGACAATATAAGAACCATATATGGACCATATAATAACCATGTAAGAACCATATATGGTACCAATATGCCATAAGTCGTGTAAAGCGTTTAAAGCTGGAACTGCTGCATAAGCTTTGTATGGGCGTTGAAAGGGCGCACAAATGACCATATTGGATTCTTGGATGCCTCATAAGAAACATTATGGAGATCTTGGCAACCATAGCAAGATCATATAAGAAAATGTTGTATGGCCTGTATGGGGCCATATATGGTTCTTGGATATGGTTGCCAAAAAGGGTCAACCCGGGGGTGTTTACAAAGAGCAGAATTAAAAAATACTAGGGTCTCAATTGTTTTGCGCCTATTTTAAATGAACAAACTTGTACCACTGCGAACCAAAGCCAAACTTTATCACAACTAACAGTTTGTAAATACTTCATGCCGCGAGAATCTGGATATCATTACACAGAGTGCTATGCCATTGCTATCAACAGATACTACTGTTTGTATTGGTTTGTTAAGTTTAAGTTCAGCCATCCCAAAATCAATCAGGCCCCGGAAAAGAATAGGAATTTTCCAAAACAAAAATTACGCCACCAAACTCTATATTATGTCATTGGCAAATATTGCTGCCGTTTACTGATCGTTCAATGTTCCTGATTTGAACCGGTACCAAAAAAGATTCTATCAACTAGTTTATATCCTGTTGTTTGAAGTGATTTCATTTAGGATAGTGAGCGAAGCGCGTTAATCAGTGATAACGATTTTTTTTGGCCATTTAATTAAATTTAGAATACTACAGACCAAGCACTCTTAACAATGCTCAATGTCTCTTTCGCCCCAGAACTGAGCTCTTAAACATGCAAAACTTTAAGCACCCGGGCCGCTTAGTAACGGTGGACTATGGGTGGACACCTCGGCCCGGGCAAAAGAAACGTATTCAAAGCTCGAGGCGTTCTCTGTACGAGATGTTCTCCTATCCCAGATGAAAGTGAATCAGAATGGACGCCATTTTCAAATTGTGAGATGATGGTTGCTTTAAAATGCAGAAGCTCTATCTTTTTAATGTACTCCAATCATTATCAGTAGTAGGAAACCAGTACACCTGACGCCACGTTTTGGCACATTTTCCCCAAACATATCACATTATGCACGGGGATGAATTTTTTTTGGCAAATGTTCACTATATGTTACGATTGTTGCCCGAAGAATTGAAAGAAATACATTAACTCCATTTTGTATTAGACAGGTTTGATTCCTTCGTTTATAAGGATAATTTTATCAAGCTCTGACAATGATCCAAATGGTTGAGGGCTATAAATCCAATCAATCAAATATTTATCAAGAACGCAACTTGCGCAATACAGAAATCTGTGCTTTCAATATGAGTAACCTATCTATTGGTAATTCGTATGCAGGGCTAGAAATTTTGCAAGTTGGGAGCGAGTTCTACCTGGAGAAAATCAGGTTCATTCAACATTTCGATCATTTGAATGAATTTGATAATTGAGTTGATGTTAAGAAGTTAAAACAAAGTCCACGAAGAAGGCGAAACTTATTGTTTATTTTTTAGATTCAGAGATCATTAAAAAATCAGGATAAGAAACGAGTAGTATCAAGAAGAACATTTGGAATGCACTGGAACAACACCTTGTCTTTTTGGTTTACAGAGGGCATCAGGTTTTCAAAAAGCTGTAGGTTGACGCAAGGAGGATCTTGATTGCTTTTCTCTAAGCGCATCAAGAATGACTAAAAAATTAAATGGGTATAAAGAAACAAAAAAGGGAGAACATCCGGAAATAAGACGCAGACGAACCGAATCTTGTTTGCTTAATTTCAGTGCTAGTCAGGAAACCTTAAGAAAGAGGAGTGGCGAAGAGAAGGAAGACCGAAAAGTTCTGAAACGAAGGTTTTAATAAACTTCTTTCGTTATATCATCGTTTATAAATTTCTGCTTTTGATTAACTCATGCACAGATCAAAACTTAACAAGAGAAAGTCCGAGTTGATAATCAGAGTTGATTAATAAAAACAGCATCCATTAATTACCAGCAAGCATTATGTCATCAATGTTTTTAAAGGCAGTGAGCTATGTTAAAATCAAACAGCTGCTTTAATCAAAACACATATTTAACTTTTGATGAAAATGCATCACACAAAGTGTACATGAGTCACTAAAGGTAAAATGTAAATCAATTTTTCCTAATAAAGTACTAGTCAGAGGGAAAAGTTCTTATGTATGAGTTGTTTCATAATTGAAAACTAATAACACAAAAATAAATAAAGATGTATTTCTTCATACATAAAGTATGTGGGTTGTCGAAAGTTAATTGTACATCATTTATCTCTTCTTAAAGTACTTGTTACCGAGAATATATTCTCATGTAAATGTTGTTTCATAAGTTAAAACTAACACAAATTTATTAAAAACGTATCATTTTTGTTCATAGAAAAATAATAGGGGTCGTCAAATGTCAATTATACAGCCATTTTTATTTTAAAATCTAAGTCCCGCAGAAAAGTTTTTTCAGCAAAAGTTGTTCCAATATTGATAATTATTACAAAAAACTTAATATTGTATCGTATTTGTTCATGCATATGATTTGTTTAAAATCAACAGTACATCATTTTTGTCTTCTCAAATGAAACTCCCAGAGAAAAGTTTTTTCTGTAAAAATTGATTCATAAGTGAAAACTAACACAAAAGTTTTTAAAAATGAAACATATTTGTTCATACATGTGGGTCGTCCATGTCAACTGTACATCATTTTTGTCCTCTTAATATACAAATCTCAGAGAAAAGATTTTTCCTGTGAAATTGCTTCCTAAGTCATATCCAACACAAAAAACCTTATGGTGTATTGTATTTGTTCAAACAATGTATATATGAGTTATCAAAAGGTCAATTGTACATAATTTTTTCCCTCTTAAGGTGCTACTTACAGAGACAAAGTGAAAGCTGTTTCAAAAAATAATTCACACAAAAAAACTTTAAAAGGTATAATGATTGTTCGTACAAGTTTTATATGACAATACAAAGGTCAATTTTAGGCCTTTTTCCCCTAAAGTGTTACTCGCAGAGAAATGTTTCCTATGAAAAAGCTGTTTCATAATTAAAAACTAAAACAATAATTCTTTAAAATGTTTCATATTTGTTCATAAACGTTCTTTATGACCCATCAAACGTCAAATCTACATCTTTCTCTTTGTTTTAAAATACAAGTTCCAAAGAAAAGTTTCTTTTGCAAAAGTCATAAACGATATATAACACAAAAACACCTAAAAATATATTTGTTCGTGCATATGGGTCCTCTGAGGTTAAATGTACATCAATTTTGCACTCTTAAAGTACAAATCCCTTAAGTAAAAACTAACACATTTGTATTGAAAATGTATCATATTTGTTCAAACAAAGTGTATATGAGTCATCAAAGTTCAATTGTAAATTATTTTTTGCTTCTCAAAATACTACTCGCAGAGAAAAATTTGTGTTTTAAAAGAAGTTTCATAGTTAAAATAAACTCAAAATTGCTTAAAAAAATGTATCATATTTGTTCATATAAAATTTATGTGACTCATCAAATGTCAATTCAACAACTTTTTTTCATTTTAAATACTAATCGCAGAGAATAGTTTCTGAGAAAAAAAGCTGTTCCAAAATTGAAATTTATGGCAATATTTCTTTAATATGTATCATATTTATTCATAAACGTTTTATATGACCAATCAAAGATGGCCAATAATTAAGACCGATTGTACATTTTTTTCCTCTTAAAGTGCTACTCCCAGAGAAAAGTTTCTGAAGTAAAAGCTGTTTCATAATTAAAAACTAAAATAATAATTCTTCAAAAAGTTTCATATTTGTTCATAAACGTTTTTTATGACCCATCAAATGTCAATTCTACATCTTTCTCTTCGTTTTAAAATACAAGTCCCAAAGAAAAAGTTCTTTTGCAAAAGTCGTTTTATAAATGAAATTTAACACCAAAAACATAAAAAATGTATCGTATTTGTTTATACATATGGTTCGTCCAAAGTCCAAAGTCCAAAATCCAAAGACAACTGTACATCATCTTTGTCTTCCTAAAGTACAACTCCCTGAAAAAAGTTTCTTCTGTAGAAGTTGCATCAAAGTTTAAAACTAACACAAAAATTTTTGAAAATCAATCAAAATTGTTCATTCATATGGGTCGTCCAAGTCAACTGTACATCACTTTGTCCTCTTAATGTACAATTCTCAGAGAAAAGCTTCTTCTGTGAAGGTTGCTTCGAAAGTCAAATCTTATAAATTATATTTCATCACACAAAATAAAAATGATAAATCGAAAGGTCACTTGTACATCTTTTTTCCCTGTTCAGGAACTGCTTGCAGAGAAAAGCTTCTTAAGGGAAACATGTTTCATAATTGAAAATTAGAACAATAAAATATTGAAATTTAGTGTTTGTTCCCACCAGTTTTATACAGCTAATCTAAGGTTAATTTTAGCTCCCTTTTTCCCCTTAAGGTGTTAGTTGCATAGAAAAGTTTCTGTGAAAAAAGCTGTTTCATAATTAAAAATTATTACAATAATACCTTAAAATGTACTTATTGGTTCATAAAAAGCATATATGAATAATCAAATGTCAATTGTACATCTTTTTTCCTTTTAAAGTACTAGCGAAAGAAAAAAATTGTTCGGTAAAATTTGTTTCAGTATTGAGATTTAACACAAAAACACTTAAAAAATTATTTGTCCGTGCATATGGGTCGTCTAAGGTTAACTGTACTTCAATTTGTTCCTCTTAAGGTACAAATCACTTCAGGAGAAAAATTTCTTCTTTAAAATTTGTTCCAGAGGTAAAAACTATCACAAATGTATTGAAAATGTATCATATTTGTTCAAACAAAGTATATATATGAGTCATCACAGGTCAGTTGTAAATCATTTTTTCCTTCTCGAAGTACTATTTGCAGATGAAGTTTTTGTTGTAAAAGAAGTTTCATAATTATAACAAACACAATAATTCTAAAAAATGTATTTTTTTGTTCAAACTAGATTTATGTGTTCATCAAATATCAATTCTACAACTTTCTTTTCACTTTAAAATATTGGTCTCAGAGAAAAGTTTCTTTTGCAAAAGTCGTTTCATAAATGATATTCAATACAAAAAAACTTGAAAAATGTATCGTATTTGTTCATACCTATGGTTCGTCCAAAGTCAACTGTAAATAATTTTTGACTTCTTGAAGTACAACTCCCAGAGAAAAGTTTCTTCCTTAGAAGTTGCTTCATAAGTGAAACCTAGCACAACAATTATTAAATTGCGATCAAATTTGTTCATTCATATGGGTCGTCCAAGTCAATTGTACATCATTTTTGAATTCTTAATGTACAAATCTTAGAGAAAAGTTTTTGTGAAAGTTACTTCAAAAGTCAAATCTAACACAAAAAAACTTAAACGTATATTATATTTCTTCATACAAATTAAAAATGAGTCACTAAAAGGTCAATTGTACATCTTTTTTCCCCTTCAAGAACTGCTTGAAGAGAAAAGTTTCATAGGAGAAAGATGTTTCATAAATAAAAATTAACACAATAAAACTTTGAGTTTTTTTGTGTTAATTTTTAATTGTTTTATTGTGTTAATTTGTTCATACCAGTTTTATATAGCTAATCAAAAGTAAATTCAGATCTTTTTCACCGTAAAGTGTTATTTGCAGAGAAACTTTTTTTTAAGAAAAAAGCTGTTTTATAATTAAAAATTAACACAATAATACTTTAAAATGTACTTAATGGTTCATAAAAAACTTATATAAATAATCAATGGTCAATTGTACATCTTTTCTCGTTTTAAAGTACTAGCGAAAGAAAAAAATTCTTCGGTAAAATTTGTTTCAGTATTGAGATTTAACACAAAAACACGTAAAAAATTATCTGTCCGTGCATATGGGTCGTCTAAGGTTAACTGTACTTCAATTTGTTCCTCTTAAGGTACAAATCACTTCAGGAGAAAAATTTCTTCTTTAAAATTTGTTCCAGAGGTAAAAACTATCACAAATGTATTGAAAATGTATCATATTTGTTCAAACAAAGTATATATATGAATCATCACAGGTCAATTGTAAATCATTTTTTCCTTCTCAAAATACTACTCGCAGAGAAAAATTTTTCTTGTAAAAGAATTTTCATAATTAAAATAAACACAATATTTCTAAAAATTGTATCATATTTGTTCTTATTAGTTTTACGTGACTCATCAAATGTCAATTCTACAACTTTCTTTTCACTTTAAAATAATAGTCTCAGAGAAAAGTTTCTTTTGCAAAAGTCGTTTCATAAATGATATTTAATACAAAAAAACTTGAAAAATGTATCGTATTTGTTCATAAATATTGGTCGTCCAAAGTCAACTGTACATCATCATTGTCCTCTTAAAGTGCAACCCTCAGAGAATAGTTTCTTCTTCAAGTGGACAAAAATGATGTTCAGTTGACCTTTGATAACCCATTTGTTTGAACAAATATTTACACTTTTCATTACTTTCCTTTAATTATCATTTTTATACAACTTTTACCTTAAAAACTTTTCTCAGCGACCTTATCTCCGAGTAACAACTTAAGTGGCAAAAATCTACAAATGACCTTTGATAAGTCATACAAAACTTGTATGTGTATTTATTAAACATTTTAATTTTCTATTCCGTTGTTCTTTAAATATGAAACAGCTTTAAGATCAGAAAATTTTCTCTGCAATTGAAAACTAACACAAAATTAAATAAAAATGTATTTCTTCATACATAAAGTATGTGGGTTGTCGAAAGTTAATTATACATCATTTATCTCTTCTTAAAGTACTTGTTACCGAGAATATATTCTCATGTAAATGTTGTTTCATAAGTTAAAACTAACACAAATTTATTAAAAACGTATCATTTTTGTTCATAGAAAAATAATAGGGGTCGTCAATTGTCAACTATACAGCCTTTTTAATTTTAAAATATAAGTCCCACAGAAAAGTTCCTTCAGCAAAAGTTGTTCCAATATTGATAATTATTACAAAAAACTTAATATTGTATCGTATTTGTTCATGCATATGATTTGTTTAAAATCAACAGTACATCATCTTTGTCTTCTCAAATGAAACTCCCAGAGAAAAGTTTTTTCTGTAAAAATTGATTCATAAGTGAAAACCTACACAAAAGTTTTTAAAAATGAAACATATTTGTTCATACATGTGGGTCGTCCATGTCAACTGTACATCAGTTTTGTCCTCTTAGTATACAAATCTCAGAGAAAAGATCTTTCCTGTGAAATTGCTTCCTAAGTCATATCCAACACAAAACACTTTATGGTGCATTGTATTTGCTCAAACAAAGTATATATGAGTTATCAAAAGGTCAATTGCACATAATTTTTTCCCTCTTAAGGTGCTACTGAGCCAAAAATTCTTAAGTGAATGCTGTTTCAAAAAATAATTCACACAATAAAACTTTAAAAGGTATAATGATTGTTCGTACAAGTTTTATATGACAATACAAAGGTCAATTTTAGGTCTTTTCCCCTAAAGTGTTACTCACAGAGAAATGTTTCCTACGAAAAAGCTGTTTCATATTTAAAAACTAAAACAATAATTCTTTAAAAAGTTTCATATTTGTTTGTAAACGTTTTTTATGACCCATCAAATGTGAAAACTACATCTTTCTCTTCGTTTTAAAATACAAGTTCCAAAGAAAAGTTTCTTTTGCAAAAGTCATAAACGATATATAACACAAAAACACCTAAAAATGTATTTGTTCGTTCATATGGGTCCTCTAAGGTTAACTGTACATCAGTTTGTTCCTCTTAAGGTACAAATCACTTCAAGAGAAAAATTTTTTCTTTAAAATTTGTTCCAGAAGTAAAAACTAACACAAATGTATTGAAAATGTATCACATTTGTTCAAACAAAGTATATATATGAGTCATCACAGGTCAATTGTAAATCATTTTTTCCTTCTCAAAGTACTATTCGCAGAGAAGAAATTTTTGTTGTAAAAAAAGTTTCATAATTAAAATAAACACAATAATTCTAAAAAAGGTATCTTTTTTGTTCAAATTAGATTCATGTGTTCATCAAATGTCAATTCTACAACTTTCTTTTCACTCTGAAATTTTAGTCTCAGAGAAAAGTTTCTTTTGCAAAAGTCGTTTCATAAATGATATTCAATAAAAAAAACTTGAAAAATGTATCGTATTTGTTCATACTTATGGTTCGTCCAAAGTCAACTGTAAATAATTTTTGTTTTCTTGAAGTACAATTCCCAGAGAAAAGTTTCTTCTTTAGAAGTTGCTTCATAAGTGAAACCTAACACAACAATTTTTAAAATGCGATCAAATTTGTTCATTCATATGGGTCGTCCAAGTCAACTATACATCAGTTTTGATTTCTTAATGTACAAATCTAAGAGAAAAGTTTCTATGAAAGTTACTTCAAAAGTCAAATCTAACACAAAAAAAAACTTAAAAGTGTATTATATTTCTTCATACAAATTAAAAATGAGTCACTAAGAGGTCAATTGTACATCTTTTTTCCTCTTCAAGAACTGCTTGAAGAGAAAAGTTTCATAGGAGAAAGATGTTTCATAATTAAAAATTAACACAATAAAACTTTGAGTTTTATTGTGTTAATTTTTAATTGTTTTATTGTGTTAATTTGTTCATACCAGTTTTATATAGCTAATCAAAAGTAAATTCAGATCTTTTCACCGCAAAGTGTTATTTGCAGAGGAACTTTTTTTAAGAAAAAAGCTGTTTTATAATTAAAAATTAACACAATAATACTTTAAAATGTACTTAATGGTTCATAAAAAACTTATATAAATAATCAATGGTCAATTGTACATCTTTTCTCGTTTTAAAGTACTAGCGAAAGAAAAAAATTCTTCGGTAAAATTTGTTTCAGTATTGAGATTTAACACAAAAACACTTAAAAAATTATTTGTCCATGCATATGGGTTGTCTAAGCTTAACTCTACATCAATTTTGCCCTCTTAAGGTACAAATCACTTCAGTAGAAAAATTTCTTCTGTAAAATTTGTTTCAGAAGTAAAAACTAACTCAAATGTATTGAAAATGTATCATATTTGTTCAGACAAAGTATATATATGAGTCATCACAGGTCAATTGTAAATCTTTTTTTCCTTCTCAAAATACTACTCGCAGAGAAAAATTTTTCTTGTAAAAGAATTTTCATAAATAAAATAAACACAAAATTTCTTAAAAAATGTATCATATTTGTTCTTATTAGTTTTATTTGACTCCTCAAATGTCAATTCTACAACTTTCTTTTCACTTTAAAATAATAGTCTCAGAGAAAAGTTTCTTTTGCAAAAGTCGTTTCATAAATGCTATTTAATACAAAAAAAAATTGAAAAATGTATCGTATTTGTTCATAAATAGTGGTCGTCCAAAGTCAACTGTACATCATCATTGTCCTCTTAAAGTGCAACTTCCATAGAATATTTTCCTCTTCAAGTGAACAAAAATGATGTTCCTCTTAATTTGTTCCTCTTAAGGTACAAATCACTTCAGGAGAAAAATTTCTTCTTTTAAATTTTGTTCCAGAGGTAAAAACTATCACAAATGTATTGAAAATGTATCATATTTGTTCAAACAAAGTATATATATGAGTCATCACAGGTCAATTGTAAATCATTTTTTCCTTCTCAAAATACTACTCGCAGAGAAATATTTTTCTTGTAAAAGTGTTTTCATAATTGAAATAAACACAATAGTTATAAAAAATGTATCATATTTGTTCTTATTAGTTTTATTTGACTCCTCAAATGTCAATTCTACAACTTTCTTTTCACTTTAAAATAATAGTCTCAGAGAAAAGTTTCTTTTGCGAAAGTCGTTTCATAAATGATATTTAATACAAAAAAAACTTGAAAAATGTATCGTATTTGTTCATAAATATTGGTCATTTTATTGTACATATTGTACATCATCATTGTCCTCTTAAAGTACAACTCCCAGAGAAAAGTTTCTTCTTCAAGTGGACAAACATGATGTTCAGTTGACCTTTGATAACCCATATGTTTGAACAAATGTTTACACTTTTCATTACTTTCATTTAATTATCATTTTTATACAACTTTTACATTAAAAACTTTTCTCAGCGACCTTATCTCCGAGTAACAACTTAAGGGGCAAAAATCTACAAATGACCTTTGATAAGTCATATAAAACTTGTATGGATATTTATTAAACATTTTAATTTTCTATTCCGTTGTTCTTTAATTATGAAACAGCTTTAAGATCAGAAATTTTTCTCTGCAATTGAAAACTAACACAAAATTAAATAAAAATGTATTTCTTCATACATAAAGTATGTGGGTTGTCGAAAGTTAATTGTACATCATTTATCTCTTTTTAAAGTACTTGTTACCGAGAATATATTCTCATGTAAATGTTGTTTCATAAGTTAAAACTAACACAAATTTATTAAAAACGTATCATTTTTGTTGATAGAAAAATAATAGGGGTCGTCAATTGTCAACTATGCAGCCTTTTTAATTTTAAAATATAAGTCCTGCAGAAAATTTTCTTCACCAAAAGTTGTTCCAATATTGATAATTATTACAAAAAACCTAATATTGTATCGTATTTGTTCATGCATATGACTTGTTTAAAATCAACAGTACATCATCTTTGTCTTCTCAAATGAAACTCCCAGAGAAAAGTTTTTTCTGTAAAAATTGATTCATAAGTGAAAACCTACACAAAAGTTTTTAAAAATGAAACATATTTGTTCATACATGTGGGTCATCCAAGTCAACTGTACATCAGTTTCGAATTCTTAATGTACAAATCTTAGAGAAAGTTACTTCAAAAGTCAAATCTAACACAAAAAAACTTAAAAGTGTATTAAATTTCTTCATACAAATTAAAAATGAGTCACTAAAAGGTCAATTGTACATCTTTTTTCCTCTTCAAGAACTGCTTGAAGAGAAAAGTTTCATAGGAGAAAGATGTTTCATAATTAAAAATTAACACAATAAAACTTTGAGTTTTATTGTGTTAATTTTTAATTGTTTTATTGTGTTAATTTGTTCATACCAGTTTTATATAGCTAATCAAAAGTAAATTCAGATCTTTTCACCGTAAAGTGTTATTTGCAGATGAACTTTTTTTAAGAAAAAAGCTGTTTTATAATTAAAAATTAACACAATAATACTTTAAAATGTACTTAATGGTTCATAAAAAACTTATATAAATAATCAATGGTCAATTGTACATCTTTTCTCGTTTTAAAGTACTAGCGAAAGAAAAAAATTCTTCGGTAAAATTTGTTTCAGTATTGAGATTTAACACAAAAACACGTAAAAAATTATCTGTCCGTGCATATGGGTCGTCTAAGGTTAACTGTACTTCAATTTGTTCCTCTTAAGGTACAAATCACTTCAAGAGAAAAATTTCTTCTTTAAAATTTGTTCCAGAGGTAAAAACTATCACAAATGTATTGAAAATGTATCATATTTGTTCAGACAAATTATATATATGAGTCATCACAGGTCAATTGTAAATCATTTTTTCCTTCTCAAAATACTACTCGCAGAGAAAAATTTTTTTTGTAAAAGAAGTTTCATAATTAAAATAAACACAATAATTCGAAAAAATGTATCTTTTTTGTTCAAATTAGATTCATGTGTTCATCAAATGTCAATTCTACAACTTTCTTTTCACTTTGAAATATTAGTCTCAGAGAAAAGTTTCTTTTGCAAAAGTCGTTTCATAAATGATATTCAATACAAAAAAACTTGAAAAATTTATCGTATTTGTTCATACTTATGGTTCGTCCGAAGTCAACTGTAAATAATTTTTGTCTTCTTGAAGTACAACTCCAAGAGAAAAGTTTCTTCTGTAGAAGTTGCTTCATAAGTGAAACCTAACACAACAATTTTTAAAATGCGATCAAATTTGTTCATTCATATGGGTCGTCCAAGTCAACTGTACATCAGTTTTGAATTCTTAATGTTCAAATCTTAGAGAAAAGTTTCTATGAAAGTTACTTCAAAAGTCAAATCTAACACAAAAAAACTTAAAAGTGTATTATATTTCTTCATACAAATTAAAAATCAGTCACTAAGAGGTCAATTGTACATCTTTTTTTCCTCTTCAAGAACTGCTTGAAGAGAAAAGTTTCATAAGAGAAAGATGTTTCATAATTAAAACATTAACACAATAAAAATTTGAGTTTTTTTGTGTTAACTTTTAATTGTTTTATTGTGTTAATTTATTCATACCAGTTTTATATAGCTAAGCAAAAGTTAAATTCAGATCTTTTTTCCCGGTAAGGTGTTATTTGCAGAGAAAAAAATTTTTTAGAAAAATGCTGTTTTATAATTAAAATTAACACAATAATACTTTAAAATGTACCTAATGGTTAATAAAAACTTATATGAATAATCAAAGGTCAATTGTACATCTTTTCTCGTTTTAAAGTACTAGCGAAAGAAAAAAATTCTTCGGTAAAATTTGTTTCAGTGTTGAGATTTAACACAAAAACACTTAAAAATTTATTTGTCCGTGCATATGGGTTGTCTAAGGTTAACTGTACTTCAATTTGTTCCTCTTAAGGTACAAATCACTTCAGGAGAAAAATTTCTGCTTTAAAATTTGTTCCAGAGGTAAAAACTATCACAAATGTATTGAAAATGTATCATATTTGTTCAGACAAAGTATATATATGAGTCATCACAGGTCAATTGTAAATCATTTTTTCCTTCTCAAAATACTACTCGCAGAGAAATATTTTTCTTGTAAAAGAGTTTTCATAATTGAAATAAACACAATAGTTATAAAAAATGTATCATATTTGTTCTTATTAGTTTTATTTGACTCCTCAAATGTCAATTCTACAACTTTCTTTTCACTTTAAAATAATAGTCTCAGAGAAAAGTTTCTTTTGCAAAAGTCGTTTCATAAATGATATTTAATACAAAAAAACTTGAAAAATGTATCGTATTTGTTCATAAATATTGGTCGTCCAAAGTCATTTGTACATCATCATTGTCCTCTTAAAGTGCAACCCTCAGAGAATAGTTTCTTCTTCAAGTGGACAAAAATGATGTTCAGTTGACCTTTGATAACCCATATGTTTGAACAAATATTTACACTTTTCATTACTTTCCTTTAATTATCATTTTTACACAACTTTTACATTAAAAACTTTTCTCCGCGACCTTATCTGCGAGTAACAACTTAAGGGGCAAAAATCTGCAAATGACCTTTGATAAGTCATATTAAACTTATATGGATAATTATTAAACATTTTAATTTTCTATTCCGTTGTTCTTTAATTATGAAACAGCTTTAAGATCAGAAATTTTTCTCTGCAATTAGTACTTTAAGAAGACAAAATTGATATACATTTGACCTTTTGATGACTCATATATACTTTGTACGAACAAATATGCTCCACTTTTAAGTTTTTTTTGTGTTAGATTTGACTTAAGAAGCAGCGTTTACAGAAGAAATTTTTCTTTGAGATTTGTATTTTAAACGGAAATAGTCATGCACAATTGACCTTTGATGAGTCATAGAAAAATTGCATATACAATTCTGATGCATTTTTAAGCATCACTGTGTAATTTTCATTTATGAAATAGCTTTTGCATAAAAAACTTTTCTCTGCGAGTTCTACGTTAAATGAAAAAAAACTGAAAAAAACTGTCAACGAACTTTGATACATTCTTAACTGTTTTTGTGTTAGTTTTCACTCATGAAACAACTTTGCGCTGGGGACTTTATGAGGACAAAAATTATTTAAAATTGATCTTTGACGACACACATAAAATTTGTACAAACAAATATATACTTTTTTAAGAACAGCTTTTACTTAAGAAACACTTCTCTGTGAGTGGTACTTTAGAGGAAAATAATCATGTACAATTGTTCTTTTTGGTGACTCAGATATAACTTTGAATGAACAAATATGATTCATTTTGTGTTAGTTTTCATTTATGAATCCACTTTTACACTTTTTCAGAAGAAACTTTTTCGCTGGGGACTTTAGGAGGACGAAAAGGAGGACTAGCATTTTAAAACAATAAAAAGACGGAGAATTGAGCTTTGATTGGTCAAAAAAGCTTTTATGAAAAAATACGATACAACTATTATTAAGCTAATTATCAAACAGCTTTTACGTAAGAATTTTCTTCAGCAGGTAGTACTTAAAGAGGAAAAATTGATTTACAAGGTCAACTGTACATCATCTTTGTCTTCTTAAAGCAAAACTCCCAGAGAAAAGTTTCTTCTGTAGAAAATGCTCCATAAAGAAAAATTAGCACAGAAATTTTTCAAAATATCAATTTTGCTCACACAAAGTTTGCATGAGTCATCGGAAGTCAATTATACATCATTTTTTCCTCTCGGAGAACTCGTCACAGAGAAAAGTTTCGCAGTTAAAAGTTGGTTTATAAGTAGAAACTGACACAAAATAACTAAAAATGTATCATATTTCTTCATACAAAATATATATGGGTCCTCAAAAGGTCAAGTGTAAATAAATTTTTCCTCTTAAAGTACATCTCGCAGAGAAGAGTTTCTTAAGCAAAGGCTGTTTCGTAAATTAAAAAAATAACACAAAATACTTTGAAAGACCAATTTTGCTGGCAAAAAAATTTATGAGTTATCAAAAGTCAAATATACATCATTTTGCATCTCAATGAACTGGTCACAGAGTTTCCTTGGTACAAGTTGTTTTATACGTAAAAGCTAACACAAAAATACTTTAAATTGTATCATTTTTGTTCATACAAAACATAGTCATCAGAAAGACAACTGTACATCATTTTTTTCTCTTAAAGTACAAATCGCAATAAAATGTTTTCTAAGCAAATTGAAAGTTTACGCAAAATTACTTATTAATGTATAAAATTTGTTCATACAAATTTTATGACTCTTCACCGTTCAGTTTTACTTTATTCTTTTTTTGAATGTATAATAATTGTTCAAAGAAGTTATAAGTGACTAATCAAAGGTCAATTGTAGGTCATTTTTTCCCCTTAAAGTATTACTTGCAGAGAAAAGTTTGTTAAGAAAAAGCTGTTTCATAATTAAAATTTGACACAATAATACTTTAAAATGTGTCTTATTGGTTTATACAATTTTTATATGACTAATCAAAAGTCAACTGTACATCTTTTTTCAATTTTTGGTACTAGTCACAGATAAAATTTTCTGCTCTAAAAGTTGTTTCATGCATGATATTTAACACAATAATAATCTAAATGTGTCAAACTTGTTCAAACAAAATTTTTGTTGGTGTAAATGTCAGCTGTACGTTTTCTTCGTCCTCTTAAAGAACATTTCCCAGAAAAAATTACTTTGTTGAGTTGTTTCATGAGTCAAAATATTACAAAAAAATCTAAAGCTGTATCTTACTTTTTCAAAGTATAAATGAATATCCAAAAAGTCAATTGTACATCATTTTTTCTTCTTAAATTGCAAATTGCAGAGAAAAGTTTCCTAAGTAAAAACTGTTTCAAATTCACACAGAAACAATTAAAAATGTATTATTTTTGTTCACTCAGGGTGTATTTTAGTAATCAAAAGATCAATTGTACATCATTTTTTCCTCTTAAAACACAACTCGCAGAGAAAAGTTTCTTATATAAAAGATCTATCCTATCCGAAAATTAACACAAAATTAAATTAAAAAAGTATCATATTCGTCCATACAAAGTATTTATAGGTAATCAAAAGGTCAATTGTACATCAAAATTTCCTGTTAAGGTACAGCTTGCAGAGAAAAATTTCTTATTTAGAAGACGTTTTCTAATGAAAAACTAATTCAAAAAAAGTTTAAAACGTATCATTATTCTTCATACAAAACTTATATGACTCATCAAAGGTCAATTTTACATCATTTTTTTCTTTTCAATATACTAGTAACAGAGAAAAGGTTCTTCTGTTAAGTTTTTTTCACAGTTGATTTTTTTGAAAAATGAATCTTATTTGTTCATTCAAAGTTATATAAGAGACATCAAAAGGTCAAATTTACATCAATATTTTCCTCTCAACGTACTGCTTGCAGAGAAAAGTTTCTTATGTTAGAGCTGTTTCATAATTAAAAATTAAAACAATAGACGACTGTACAAATCAAACTTTAGTGACAGTAACTATGTAGCAATGCTCTCTAATAATTCTGATAATGGTTTCGGCCCACAAAACATGAATATAGCAATCGGAAATATGAAGTGCTCTTTGCGTTTTGACTCAGGAAGCGCGTCTTCAATCAACAATCTATCATTAGGAAAAAAGAAACAATTTGTAATTGATGTGTTGCAAAATAATCAGAGAAAAAATGCAAAAAATTGAGAATTTTTTCTATTGAAAAAAATGAAGAATTTGGAAGCCCAAATACCCATAAAAAATACAGTTATAGTCGGCAATAATTAACGTTAGAATTGTAGTTGTAGCTGATTGACTGACAAAACACGTTGTAAGGGATCTATTTGATAATCTAGGCATTCAAATCACTCAACAAACTCCTCTCAAAAATAACGTCATTTGCATTGCAAAGACAACAAAGATTTTCCACAATTAAATAGTAGAAATGGAAAGTTAAAAAAAATCACATAGAAACATAAGAATTTCACAATACTTATGCCACACTCCTCCGAAATGGAAGCAGAGTTCCGAACTGATCTTTAACCGACGGATAACTTTGAACTGAAAAAAATACCTGCAGAAGGCCGTTTCGAAAAACTTTTGAGTTTCTTTGATCAAAATTTTTTCAGCAAATTGTGGTAGCAGTAATCAATGACCAGTCAATTAATTTAGCCCCGGATTCGAAAATACTTAAGTCGGTTCACAAAAACAAACACAAATGCCGAATATCGAATTATTTGTTCGAATGATGTCACAAAATTTGAGCTCAACCGCACTTCAGGAAACAGCATGCTTCAAGTTAATTGTTTTGCAATAAGCATACACTGAGTTTAATTTATACTTGGATACGTCATTGCAATTTTGAAACTGTTAGTGATGACATGAAAGGAACAAATTGCTTCGAAAAACTGATTTCTGCGTCTGGCTGATATGCCTGAAGAATTTCAAAAAGTCATCGATTGCATCTTTCTCGATATAGTAATCACATATTGTCTCCTGTACGATTAAGAAGACAAGAGACAGGAGTCTCCTGGAGAATTAAGAAGGCAATTAGGAACTGGTAATGAAAATTGCCTGAATAGGCTGGATGAAGAACACCTCAGAATCAATTTAGAAGATATCAATTTCAGGAAAACGTCAATTGAATGGTTAGGTCATCATTCTAAGCAAACATACAAAAACACTAACGCATAAAACTGTTGATATCATATATTTCTTTTATTAATATTTTTTCCGATTCTATTGTTGTAGCTTTTTTGTTCTACGGCTGTTAATCGTAACATTAATCATTTTTAGGTTTTTTCATAATCATTATATTTGGTTTAATTAGATTTGATAACTTCTTCAAAATCTTTTAGTAATTTGTATTTTGTTGAGTCTGGCACGGATTCTGTCGTTGGTTTTCACTTTTTTTAGATATTGTTTTAGTTGTTTTTTGCTTCAATTTAAATTTAGTTTTGTTTCTCTTTTACCTAATATTTTAGGTAGATTCATAATTATTTGTTTATACTTTGGTATAACAAAGTATGATTTTTCAAATTGTTCCCTTAGTTGATGCTCTGTGATAGTTTTCTTAGTCTGCGTTTTATAGTACTTTTTAAATTGTTTTTGTATTAATCTGCTTTATCCAGTTCAAAAGCTATGATATATAGATAAAACTCTATTAGGAATTTGATGAATGTTTTCAGTTCAGTCCAACTTTGTACATTGGACCTGTCCATATCTTCTTTAGGAAACAATATCTCAGTGTTGCAGTCTGATAAAGCTGAAGATTTCAGATTAAATAGCTTCAATTCTACTTGTTTATTTTTTTTGATTGCTGCGAATGTTTTGAATATTTTTGTCGTGAAAATTATTTAGCATACATAGCCTTATTTTATTGTTCTTTTTACTTCTGGTTTTTTGGGTTTTTTCCATCGTGAAAAAATCTGTTCGAGCCATTGGTATTGTCGGATTGGGTGCAAAGTGATTGTCTATAATCAATGCTTTCAAGGATAAATCTTCCTGTGTTATATATATATATATATATATATATATATATATATATATATATATATATACATACATACATATATATATATATATATATATATATATATATATAATGTGAAAGAAACCGATTTGTCAAATTAAAATTACTTCCAATATTTGAAACAAACGTTTTCGAACTTTACGTTCACCGTCAGGTTAAAACTGTTTTACAAATTGTTAAAAGATAAAAATGAATATGTATTTACATTTGTCTGAGACCACACTTAAAACAATTCTACGAACTATTCTAAAAAATGCAATCGAAATTTTTTCCTTATATACAATATTTAGCCTATTTACACATCATATTTACAACTGTTATCAATTTATTTAAAAACATTCCTATTCCGTATTTTTCGATTTTGGCCAGGTTCTTGTATTTTTAGGGTTATTACGATTTTGCCCTAAACTTAAGTATCCCTCTTGTGGAGGTTTTGCAAATTTCGTTTTGTCATGCACAAAATATTTTTTTGCCCTATGTATCCTCATCTAGTCAAAATTATAATTTGAACTAATATGAAGTGAGTTCCCGTGAGTTCCCGCGCCCTATATTCATCGCGTGTGTTTAGAGCCGGCTTCAGCTTGTTGATGTATATAGCTTCGATAATCATTAGTTTTTCTACTGTCCGACAGGCGTCCAGAATTTTTCATTCAATGTCATTCGTGGCTCCACGACATTCAGCCAGATGTTGACCCAACTGTGAATCCTTCTTTTGATGTTCTGTTATCCTTGTGGTAACATGCCGGCTTGTTTGCCCAACATAGATGGATCCGCATCCATTAAATTTATTCTCATATACCACGTGGGATTTCAGGTCTCTATCGAAAGATGATTTCAGGATGGGGAGGCATGATCCGCGTTGGGGATTTTCCGCGTTGTAAAAAACCACTTGCAATTCGCATACTCTCTTCAATTTGCTTGCAAAGTTTTGAGTTAGGTTGCCTCTGTATTGTAGAAAAATAGTTGGCTTATCATAAGATCTAGTCTTGTTTTTTTTGAAGCTCTTTTGGTGTTGTTCTGAATTGGTCTTTACCGCCACTTATTACATTTTCTAGAGTCTAGTTCAGTATATATAATTGTTAGTTTTACTTTTTATAATATTGTACACGCAATACCATAGATTATTTGTATACTGGTAGAGGACTAGAATACTAGCAATAATTTGTGCTTAGTGTTTCAGGGTTTATGATAATCTTATAATGCAAATCAAAATTAATGTCGTAATAAACAACGTACTATGAGTATATTTTTGAATAGAAACAAGATAACGTCGTTTGCTGTTACTCTGAGTTATTGTGTTCCTTTTATATGTTCATATTTTACAACTCTTTTTCAATTTAAAATTGATAGCAATATTTTTCTGGTCAAAAATTTCTTTTAATGAGTTGAAATATTTCTCTGTGTTCTTTTTACGTGTTCCCAGTGTAATGATTTCCGGAAATCTTAGTAATATCCCGAATATTACCCCAGTAAGATCCAGAAAATATCCAAAATTGTTCTGGGATCTTTCCGGTAATTTATCGGAGATTGCAAGATGTGCTGAG
>NC_134472.1:33847758-33875258 GCF_964194025.1 Convolutriloba macropyga
CTTCAAATTTTTTCAATGGGTGAGCTCACATTGTACGCTTTATTGCAAAAGGACAAAATACTGAAAAAAGATCTAAATATCGGAAACACCGAGAGATCTAAACAATAAGATATAGATGGGTAGTTCCAGTTATCAAAATAGCAAAAGAAAAAATTCTTCCGGAAAAGTGATCGTCCGTTCAAAGAACTTAAGGCAGAGCTGGAATTCAACAATTAGGAAAATTCTTAGATGTTGCAGTTTTGAAAGAATTGTACTGAAATAAACGGTTGAAAATATTATTTTCCAGTTCCTTTTTCTCACTTTTTGTTGACCTGTTTTACTTTTGCGAGGATGTTGGAATAAATTTTTTTCACACTTACACTAGAATGAGAATAGCTCTCTCATTGAAGGAGCTGTACAATTTATCAATAACAATATCTCTCGCTATCTCAAGGAAAAAACATAAATTGAACTATGTTACATCGAAGACTTGCAAATGACTCTTGATGTCATTAACACAAGAATCATTTAAGACAAAAACATAGAGAAAACTGACTACTTGAGTTGTATTTACAGGAGACAGGTGGTTGATTGAGGTTGGCATTAGCAGCACAAGGGTTCGAAAAATTATATAATTTTCACTACATTGTGATTTATTCCCAATTCGGAAAACAAAACACATTTGCTCCTTTTTCAACGTATTTTTTGGAATTTTTGAAAAAAGAATTGGGTAAACGTTTAAGAAATTTTAAATCAGAAGGCACTGCCAATTGCAAAACCAGCTGTGCCCGATTCTAAGGAAAAAAGTTTTTAACTACAGCAAACAAAACTGTATTCGAGTAAACATTTCCAGATATTGATGGAGTCTTTTTTGGGCTGACTTCGAATAAGAAAACGGTAAAGAAAAAAGCAAATTCAACAAAAGAAAACATGATGATAGAGAAAAAAGTGGAAACAGTAGAAATTTTGTTATTCGACAAAATTGTTGTCGGAAAAGTTTTCTGATGAACTCTAACTAATCGTTTTTTGCAAATGAAGGCCAGAAATCAAAATTTTTAAATCTGCAAATTTTTATTAAAACTTCCTCTCAAAATTATCCGCGAAAACAATGGCCTCGTTCACTGAATTTCATTCCGACAAAATTGATTAAGTGATGAATCGTAAGGACGTTCTAGTCGAAACATCATATCCGAGTATAAATTATAACATTGAAGAAACTGTAGAGGGGTTTATAAAGTTTCACTAGTAGAAAATGAATTATGTTTTTTATTCAACTGGCGGTGTTTATCTGCATGGACTCTTCAAAGAAACACGACATCTCAAAGCCTTAGAGCCTCCTTCATTGATCAGCTTTGGAAAAATATGTCGAAGAGTTCTTCTTTGTAACAGAGGATTGTAAAATGTATTTTTCTGCATATGCCTGACTGCTACCTTTATCTCTGTATCTGAAAAACCAGCTGTGCCCAGTTCGAAAACTTCATACCACATCAAGCCCTGGGCAACGACAGATCTCCCTTTAGATAAAGCAGGAAGACATACAGTTTTACAGTACCTGAACATCGTTGAACCCAACTCAGATGACGATGTGAAGTGTCCATTTTTAAGCTCTTTTCGTTTCAAAACCCAGAAAAAACGCTGCTGGATACCCTTTTCACCTCTTCCCAATTCCTCAAATTTATCATCTATCGAATTCTCAGGAAAGACATCGATCATTGCCGATTAGTGCCTTTAAGAAACGGTCAGCTAAATTGCTCGAGAATTCCTTGTCTCACAATTTGCTAGTCTTTTTTTTATAAAAAATTGAATTTTAGGTCCAATTATTTGCCCCAATGACCAACAAATGTATCCAACAATTTCTCTACACAAATCAACAATTTAATTTTGGTTGCAAATTGATATCAAATTTTTAACCGAATTTCTCTTTGCTCTATTTTCCAACAGTAGAGAGATTATGAATAGTGATTGATTACGTTTCAACAATACCAAATGAGGGTTATTGGTAAACAATGCTCTTCTATCGCATTCCTTCAATTGTAAAGTCTATCAAAACAATGTACAGCTACACAGCTCTAATTGTGTTTATGCCATTTCTCTTTTTTTTTCGCTGCCGAATTCTCACGGACACAGAAAACGAAGGAAAGCTTCCCTCTAGCCCAAAGATATTGTTAGTAGTTTGAGCGTAAAGACAAAAACATCAAAGAGGTTTTTTCGAAAGGACAAGGAGTAATCTAATTTAATGTACGCAGGCAATTGAATGCGAAAATTGATTGTTTGTGTGCGAAAATTTTTAATACTGATACTTAAACCTCAGACTAAAGATGGTTCAGTATTAACCTTCGTTTTCTTTGATTGATACTTTTGAACTATACTCTTAGGTTTTATATTAGGAAGCTTGCTTTTTTACTAGTCAGGTAGCAATCTAAGGAAAAATTTGACTGCTTTGAGAACTTGCCTGTCACTTTTACTATAATGATGATCTTTCTAAAAATTTTCTTTATCTCCAGTAGACAGAACCAGTTCATAGAAGGAAAAATCTTCAAGAAATACATAGATTGATGAAAATTTCTGTGAATCATTACAGGGAACTCAATGGAAATCAATATTTTCCGTTCATTTCTGTAAACTTGGACTTCAACAGTTTTATTTTATTGGAACATCAATGAAACCAATTCAATTGGCGATGTAAAGCGCCTTTTTTAAAACACTTTCCCTTTCAGAAACCCAAACAAAACGCCGCTGGATACATTATTCTCTTCTTCCCGATTGTTGAGTTTTATCGTATATTGATTTTTCAAGATAGACGTTGATTACTTCAACGTCTGTCTTAAGCAGGAAGACGTACAGTTTTACAGTACTTGAACATCGTTGAACCCAACTCAGATGACGATGTGAAGTGTCCATTTTTAAGCTCTTTTCGTTTCAAAAACCCAGAAAAAAAAACGCTGCTGGATACCCTTTCCCCTCTTCCCAGTTCCTCAAATTTATCATCTATCGAGTTCTCAGGAAAGACATCGATCATTGCCGATTAGTGCCTTTTAGAAACGGTCAGCTAAATTGCTCGAGAATTCCTTGTCTCACAATTTTCTAGTCTTTTTTTTAATAAAAAAATTGCATTTTAGATCCAATTATTTGCTCCAATGAACAACAAATGTATCCAACAATTTCTCTACACAAATCAGCAATTGAATTTTGGTTGCGAATTGATATCAAATTTTAACCGAATTTCTCTTTGCTCTATTTTCTAACAGCAGAGAGATTATGGATAGTGATTGATTATGTTTCAATAATACCAAAGGAGGGTTATTGATAAAGAGTGCTCTTCTATCACTTTCCTTCAATTGTAAAGTCTATCAAAACAATGTACAGCTACACAGTTCTAATTGTGTTTATGCCGTTTCTCTTTTTTCGCTGCGGAATTCTCACAGACAAACAAAAGGAGGGAAAGCTTTCCTCTAGCCCAAAGATATTGTTAGTAGTTTGAGCGTAAAGACAAAAACATCAAAGAGGTTTTTTCGAAAGGACAAGGAGTAATCTAATTTAATGTACGCAGGCAATTGAATGCGAAAATTGATTGTTTGTGTGCGAAAATTTTTAATACTGATACTTAAACCTCACACTAAAGATGGTTCAGTATTAACCTTCATTTTCTTTGATTGATACTTTTGAACTATACTCTTAGGTTTTTTGTTAGAAGCTTGCTTTTTTACTAGTCAGGTAGCAATCTAAGAAAAAAGTTGACTGCTTTGAGAACTTGCCTGCCACTTTTACTATAGTGATGATCTTTCTGAAAAATTTTTTTATCTCCGCTAGACAGAACCAATTCATAGAAGGAAAAATGTTCAAAAAATACATAGATTGATGAAAATTTCTGTGAATCATTTTAAAGAACTCAATGGAAAACAGTATTTTCCTTTCAATTCTGTAAACTTGGACTTCAACAGTTTTACATTATTGGAACATCAATGAAATGAATTCAATTGGCGATGTAAAGCGTATTTTTTAAAACTCTTTCCTTTTCAGAATCCCAAACAAAACGCCGCTGGATACATTATTCTCTTCTTCCCAATTGTTGAATTTTATCGTATATTGATTTTTCAAGATAGACGTTGATTATTTCAACGTCTATCTTAAGCAGGAAGACGTACAGTTTTACAGTACTTGAACATCGTTGAACCCAACTCAGATGACGATGTGAAGTGTCCATTTTTAAGCTCTTTTCTTTTCAAAAACCCAGAAAAAAACGCTGCTGGATACCCTTTTTCCCCTCTTCCCAATTCCTCAAATTTATCATCTATCGAATTCTCAGGAAAGACATCGATTATTGCCGATTAGTGCCTTTAAGAATCGGTCAGCTAAATTGCTCGAGAATTCCTTGTCTCACAATTTGCTAGTCTTTTTTATGAAAAAATTGCCTTTTAGATCCAAATAATTGCCCCAATGAACAACAAATGTATCCAACAATTTCTCCACACAAATCAACAATTTACTTTTGGTTGCAAATTGATATAAAATTTTTAACCGAATTTCTCTTTGCTCTATTTTCTAACAGTAGAGAGATTATGAATAGTGATTGATTAGGGTTTCAACAATACCAAAGGAGGTTTATTGGTAAACAGTGCTCTTCTATCGCTTTCCTTCAATTGTAAAGTCTATCAAAACAATGTACAGCTACACAGCTCTAATTGTGTTTATGCCACTTCTCTTTTTTTTCGCTGCCGAATTCTCACCGACAAAGAAAACGAAGGAAAGCTTCCCTCTAGCCCAGAGATATTGTTAGTAGTTTGATCGTAAAGACAAAAACATCAAAGAGGTTTCTTCGAAAGGACAAGGAGTAATCTAATTTAATGTACGCAGGCAATTGAATGCGAAAATTGTATGTTTGTGTGCGAAAATTCTTTATACTGATACTTAAACCTCAGACTAAAGGTGGTTCAGTATTCACCTTCGTTTTCTTTGATTGATACTTTTGAACTATACTCTTAGATTTTATATTGGGAAGCTTGCTTTTTTACTAGTCAGGTAGCAACCTAAGAAAAAATTTGACTGCTTTGAGAACTTGCCTGTCACTTTTACTATAATGATGACCTTTCTAAAAATTTTCTTTATCTCCGCTAGACAAAACCAGTTCATAGAAGGAAAAAATTTCAAAAAATACATAGATTGATGGAAATTTCTGTAAATTATTACAAGGAACTAAATGGAAAACAATATTTTCCGTTCATTTCCGTAAACTTCGACTTCAACAGTTTTACGTTACTGGAACATCAATGAAACCAATTCAATTGGCGATGTAAAGCGTCTTTTTTAAAACTCTTTCCTTTTCAGAAACCCAAACAAAACGCCGCTGGATACATTATTCTCTTCTTCCCAAATGTTGAATTTTCTCGTACATTGATTTTTCAAGATAGACGGTGATTATTTCCCCATTAATCCCATTTAAAACGGTCAGCTAAATTGGTAATGAACTTCTTGTCTCATTATTTTCTAGTCTTTCCTATAAAAAAAATTCGCATTTCAGCTCCCATTATTTATTTCAATCAACAACAAATGTGTCCAACAAATTCTCTCAACGAAACGACAATTAGATCTTCGTTGGAACTTAATTTTTTTGATTGACACTTTTGAAGTCTACTCTCAGGTTTTAAGCTTGCTTTTTTACTAGTCAGGTAGCAATCTAAGTTAAAACATGACTGCTTTGAAAATTTTCCTGCCATTTTTACTATAATGATGACCTTTCAAAAACATTCAATTTTTCCGCTAGCGAAAAACAGTTCATAGGAGGAAAAAAACAAATAAATTGGCTGATATTGCTATGAATCCTTACAAGGAACTCAATGCAAAACGATACTTTCCGTCGAATTCCGTATGTTTGGACTTCAACAGTTTTACAGTATTGTATCATCGTTGAAACCAATTCAATTGGCGATGTAATGTGTCTTTTTTTTAACATTTTCCTTTTCAGTAACCCAAACAAAACGCTGCTGGATACATTATTTTCTTCTTCCCAATTGTTGAAGTTTATCGTAAATTGATTTTCCAGGATAGACGTTGATCATTTCTACATTAATCCCTTTTAAGACGGTCAGCTAAATTGGTAATGAATGCCTTGTCTCATTATTTTCTAGTTTTTCTTATGAAAAAATATTTTGCATTTCAGCTCCAATTAGTTATTCCAATGAACAACAAATGTGTCCAACAAATTCTCTCAATGAATTGACAATTGGATCTCGGTTGGAACTTTTTTTCTTTGATTGATACTTTGGAACTGTACTCTTAGGTTTTAAGCTTGCTTTTTTACTAGTCATGTAGCAATTTAAAATAAAACCTGACTATTTTGAGAACTTTCTTGCCTTTTTTACTATAATGATGATCTTTCAAAAACGTTCATTTTTTTCCGCCAGAGAAAAACAGTTCATAGAAGTAAAAAAAAATAAATTGGCTGATATTGCTATGAATCCTTATAAGGAACTCAATGCAAAACGATACTTTCCGTCCAATTCCTTATGTTTGGACTTCAACAGTTTTACAGTATTGGATCATCGTTGAAACCAATTCAATTGGCGATGTAATGTGTCTTTTTTTAAACTTTTTCCTTTTCAGTAACCCAAACAAAACGCTGCTGGATACATTATTTTCTTCTTCCCAATTGTTGAAGTTTATCGTAAATTGACTTTCCAGGATAGACGTTGATCATTTCTACATTTATGCCTTTTAAAACGGTCAGCTAAATTGGTATTGAATTCCTTGTCTCATTATTTTCTAGTTTTTCTTATAAAAAAGTATTTTGCATTTCAGCTCCAATTAGTTATTCCAATGAACAACAAATGTGTCCAACAAATTCTCTCAATGAATTGACAATTGGATCTCGGTTGGAACTTTTTTTTCTTTGATTGATACTTTGGAACTGTACTCTTAGGTTTTAAGCTTGCTTTTTTACTAGTCATGTAGCAATCTAAAATAAAACCTGACTATTTTGAGAACCTTCTTGCCATTTTTACTATAATGATGATCTTTCAAAAACGTTCATTTTTTCCGCCAGAGAAAAACAGTTCATAGAAGGAAAAAAAATAAATTGGCTGATATTGCTATGAATCCTTATAAGGAACTCAATGCAAAACGATACTTTCCGTCCAATTCCTTGTGTTTGGACTTCAACAGTTTTACAGTATTGGATCATCGTTGAAACCAATTCAATTGGCGATGTAATGTGTCTTTTTTTAACTTTTTCCTTTTCAGTAACCCAAACAAAACGCTGCTGGATACATTATTTTCTTCTTCCCAATTGTTGAAGTTTATCGTAAATTGACTTTCCAGGATAGACGTTGATCATTTCTACATTAATCCCTTTTAAAACGGTCAGCTAAATTGGTATTGAATTCCTTGTCTCATTGTTTTCTAGTTTTTCTTTTAAAAAAATATTTTGCATTTCAGCTCCAAATAGTTATTCCAATGAACAACAAATGTGTCCAACAAATTCTCTCAATGAACTGACAATTAGATCTCGGTTGGAACTTTTTTTTCTTTGATTGATACTTTGGAACTGTACTTTTAGGTTTTCAGCTTGCTTTTTTACTAGTCAGGTAGCAATCTGGAATTAAACCTGACTGCTTTGAGAACTTTCTTGCCATTTTTACTATAATGATGATCTTTCAAAACGTTCATTTTTTCCGCTAGAGAAAAAAAATTCATAGAAGGGAAAAAACAAATAAATTGGCTGATATTGCTATGAATCCTACAAGGAACTCAATGCAAAACGATACTTTCCGTCCAATTCCGTATGTTTGGACTTCAACAGTTTTACAGTATTGGATCATCGTTGAAACCAATTCAATTGGCGATGTAATGTGTCTTTTTTTAAACTTTTTCCTTTTCAGTAACCCAAACAAAACGCTGCGGGATACCTTATTTTCTTCTTCCCAACTTCTTCTTACCACGCTGCTGGTTACATTTTTTCTTCCCAACTGCTGAAGTTTATCGTATATTGACTTTTCAGGATAGACGTTGATCATTTCTACAGTAATCCCTTTTAAAACGGTCAGCTAAATTGGTAATGAATTCTTTGTCTTATTATTTTCTAGTCTTTCTTATAAAAAAATTTGCATTTCAGCTCCAATTAATTATTTCAATGAACAACAAATGTGTCCAACAAATTCTCTCAACGAAACGACAATTAGATCTTCGTTGGAACTTAATTTTTTTGATTGACACTTTTGAAGTCTACTCTCAGGTTTTAAGCTTGCTTTTTTACTAGTCAGGTAGCAATCTAAGTTAAAACATGACTGCTTTGAAAATTTTCCTGCCATTTTTACTATAATGATGACCTTTCAAAAACATTCATTTTTTCCGCTAGCGAAAAACAGTTCATAGGAGGAAAAAAACAAATAAATTGGCTGATATTGCTATGAATCCTTACAAGGAACTCAATGCAAAACGATACTTTCCGTCCAATTCCGTAAGTTTGGACTTCAACAGTTTTACAGTATTGGATCATCGTTGAAACCAATTCAATTGGCGATGTAATGTGTCTTTTTTTAACTTTTTCCTTTTCAGTAACCCAAACAAAACGGTGCTGGATACATTATTTTCTTCTTCCCAATTGTTGAAGTTTATCGTAAATTGACTTTCCAGGATAGACGTTGATCATTTCTACATTAATCCCTTTTAAAACGGTCAGCTAAATTGGTATTGAATTCCTTGTCTCATTGTTTTCTAGTTTTTCTTTTAAAAAAACATTTTGCATTTCAGCTCCAAATAGTTATTCCAATGAACAACAAATGTGTCCAACAAATTCTCTCAATGAACTGACAATTAGATCTCGGTTGGAACTTTTTTTTCTTTGATTGATACTTTGGAACTGTACTTTTAGGTTTTAAGCTTGCTTTTTTACTAGTCAGGTAGCAATCTGGAATTAAACCTGACTGCTTTGAGAACTTTCTTGCCATTTTTACTATAATGATGATCTTTCAAAACGTTCATTTTTTCCGCTAGAGAAAAAAAATTCATAGAAGGGAAAAAACAAATAAATTGGCTGATATTGCTATGAATCCTACAAGGAACTCAATGCAAAACGATACTTTCCGTCCAATTCCGTATGTTTGGACTTCAACAGTTTTAAAGTATTGGATCATCGTTGAAACCAATTCAATTGGCGATGTAATGTGTCTTTTTTTAAACTTTTTCCTTTTCAGTAACCCAAACAAAACGCTGCGGGATACCTTATTTTCTTCTTCCCAACTTCTTCTTACCACGCTGCTGGTTACATTTTTTCTTCCCAACTGCTGAAGTTTATCGTATATTGACTTTTCAGGATAGACGTTGATCATTTCTACAGTAATCCCTTTTAAAACGGTCAGCTAAATTGGTAATGAATTCTTTGTCTTATTATTTTCTAGTCTTTCTTATAAAAAAATTTGCATTTCAGCTCCAATTAATTATTTCAATGAACAACAAATGTGTCCAACAAATTCTCTCAACGAAACGACAATTAGATCTTCGTTGGAACTTAATTTTTTTGATTGACACTTTTGAAGTCTACTCTTAGGTTTTAAGCTTGCTTTTTTACTAGTCAGGTAGCAATCTAAGATAAAACATGACTGCTTTGAGAATTTTCCTGGCATTTTTACTATAATGATGACCTTTCAAAAACATTCATTTTTTCCGCTAGCGAAAAACGGTTCATAGAAGGAAAAAAAAACAAATAAATTGGCTGATATTGCTATGAATCCTACAAGGATTTCAATGCAAAACGATACCTTCCGTCCAATTCCGTATGTTTGGACTTCAATAGTTTTACAGATTTGGAACATCGTTGAAATCAATTCAATTGGCGATGTAAAGTGTCTTTTTTTAAACTTTTTCCTTTTCAAAAACCCAAACAAAACGCTGCTGGTTACATTTTTTCTTCCCAATTGCTGAAGTTTATCGTAAATTGACTTTTCAGGATAGACGTTGATCATTTCTACATTAATCTCTTTTAAAACGGTCAGCTAAATTGGTATTGAATTCCTTGTCTCATTATTTTCTAGTCTTTCTTATAAAAAAATTCGCATTTTAGCTCCAATTATTTATTCCAATGAACAACAAATGTGTCCGACAAATTCTCTCAACGAGTCGACAATTAGATCTCGGTTGGAATTTAATTTTCTCTGATTGATACTTTTGAATTCTACTCTTAGGTTTTAAGCTTGTTTTTTACTAGCCAGGTAGCAAGGGTTACATTTTTTCTTCCCAACTGCTGAAGTTTATCGTATATTGACTTTTCAGGATAGACGTTGATCATTTCTACAGTAATCCCTTTTAAAACGGTCAGCTAAATTGGTAATGAATTCTTTGTCTTATTATTTTCTAGTCTTTCTTATAAAAAAATTTGCATTTCAGCTCCAATTAATTATTTCAATGAACAACAAATGTGTCCAACAAATTCTCTCAACGAAACGACAATTAGATCTTCGTTGGAACTTAATTTTTTTGATTGACACTTTTGAAGTCTACTCTTAGGTTTTAAGCTTGCTTTTTTACTAGTCAGGTAGCAATCTAAGATAAAACATGACTGCTTTGAGAATTTTCCTGGCATTTTTACTATAATGATGACCTTTCAAAAACATTCATTTTTTCCGCTAGCGAAAAACGGTTCATAGAAGGAAAAAAAAACAAATAAATTGGCTGATATTGCTATGAATCCTACAAGGATTTCAATGCAAAACGATACCTTCCGTCCAATTCCGTATGTTTGGACTTCAATAGTTTTACAGATTTGGAACATCGTTGAAATCAATTCAATTGGCGATGTAAAGTGTCTTCTTTTAAACTTTTTCCTTTTCAAAAACCCAAACAAAACGCTGCTGGTTACATTTTTTCTTCCCAATTGCTGAAGTTTATCGTAAATTGACTTTTCAGGATAGACGTTGATCATTTCTACATTAATCTCTTTTAAAAAGGTCAGCTAAATTGGTATTGAATTCCTTGTCTCATTATTTTCTAGTCTTTCTTATAAAAAATTCGCATTTTAGCTCCAATTATTTATTCCAATGAACAACAAATGTGTCCGACAAATTCTCTCAACGAGTCGACAATTAGATCTCGGTTGGAATTTAATTTTCTCTGATTGATACTTTTGAATTCTACTCTTAGGTTTTAAGCTTGTTTTTTACTAGCCAGGTAGCAATCTAAAATAAAACCTGACTGCTCTGAGAACTTTCTTGCCATTTTTACTATAATGATGATCTTTCAAAAACGTTCATTTTTTCCGCTAGAGAAAAACAGTTCATAGAAGGAAAAAAACAAATAAATTGGCTGATATTGCTATGAATCATTACAAGGAACTCAAAGCAAAACGATACTTTCCGTCCAATTCCGTAAGTTTGGACTTCAACAGTTTTACAGTATTGGATCATCGTTGAAGCCAATTCAATTGGCGATGTAAAGTGTCTTTCTCTAAAAATATTTCCATTTCAGTAACCCAAACAAAACGCTGCTGGATACATTATTTTCTTCTTCCCATTTTTGAAGTTTATCGTAAATTGACTTTTCAGGATAGACGTTGATCATTTCTACATTAATCCCTTTGAAAACGGTCAGCTATATTGGTAATGAATTCCTTGTCTCATTATTTTCTAGTCTTTCTGATTAAAAAATGTTTTGCATTTCAGCTCCAATTAGTTATTCCAATGAACAACAAATGTGTCCAACAAATTCTCTCAATGAACTGACAATTAGATCTCGGTTGGAACCTTTTTTATCTTTGATTGATACTTTGGAACAGTACTCTTAGGTTTTAAGCTTGCTTTTTTACTAGTTAGGTAGCAATCTAAAATAAAACCTGACTATTTTGAGAACTTTCTTGCCATTTTTACTATAATGATGATCTTTCAAAAACGTTCATTTTTTCCGCCAGAGAAAAACAGTTCATAGAAGGAAAAAAACAAATAAATTGGCTGATATTGCTATGAATCATTACAAGGAACTCAAAGCAAAACGATACTTTCCGTCCAATTCAGTAAGTTTGGACTTCAACAGTTTTACAGTATTGGATCATCGTTGAAGCCAATTCAATTGGCGATGTAAAGTGTCTTTCTTTAAAACTTTTTCCATTTCAGTAACCCAAACAAAACGCTGCTGGATACATTATTTTAAACTTCCCATTGTTGAAGTTTATCATAAATTGACTTTTCAGGATAGACGTTGATCATTTCTACATTAATCCCTTTGAAAACGGTCAGCTATATTGGTAATGAATTCCTTGTCTCATTATTTTCTAGTCTTTCTGTTTAAAAAATGTTTTGCATTTCAGCTCCAATTAGTTATTCCAATGAACAACAAATGTGTCCAACAAATTCTCTCAATGAACTGACAATTAGATCTCGGTTGGAACCTTTTTTTCTTTGATTGATACTTTGGAACAGTACTCTTAGGTTTTAAGCTTGCTTTTTTACTAGTTAGGTGGCAATCTAAAACAAAACCTGACTATTTTGAGAACTTTCTTGCCATTTTTACTATAATGATGATCTTTCAAAAACGTTCATTTTTTTCCGCTAGAGAAAAACAGTTCATAGAAGGAAAAAAAACAAATAAATTGGCTAATATTGCTATGAATTATTACAAGTAACTCAATGCAAAACGATACTTTCCGTCCAATTCCGTAAGTTTGGACTTCAACAGTTTTACAGTATTGGATCATCGTTGAAACCAATTCAATTGGCGATGTAAAGTGTCTTTTTTTAAAAATTTTTTCCTTTTCAGTAACCCAAACAAAACGCAGCTGGATACATTATTTTCGTCTTCCCATCGTTGAAGTTTATCGTAAATTGAATTTTCAGGATAGACGTTGATGATTTCTACATAAATCCCTTTTAAAACGGTCAGCTAAATTGGTAATGAATTCCTTGTCTCATTATTTTCTAGTCTTTCTTATTAAAAAATGTTTTGCATTTCAGCTCCAATTAGTTATTACAATGAACAACAAATGTGTCCAACAAATTCTCTCAATGAACTGACAATTAGATCTCGGTTGGAACCTTTTTTTCTTTGATTGATACATTGGAACAGTACTCTTAGGTTTTAACCTTGCTTTTTTACTAGTCAGGTAGCAATCTAAAATAAAACCTGACTGCTTTGAGAACTTTCTTGCCATTTTTACTATAATGATGACCTTTCTAAAACTTTCATTTTGTCCGCTAGAGAAAAATAGTTCATAGAAGGAAAAAATATTTTAAAAAAAACAAATAAAGTGGCTAATATTGCTATGAATCATTACAAGGAACTCAAAGCAAAACGATACTTTCCGTCCAATTCCGTAAGTTTGGACTTCAACAGTTTTACAGTATTGGATCATCGTTGAAGCCAATTCAATTGGCGATGTAAAGTGTCTTTCTTTAAAACTTTTTCCATTTCAGTAACCCAAACAAAACGCTGCTGGATACATTATTTTCTTCTTCCCAATTGTTGAAGTTTATCGTAAATTGACTTTTCAGGATAGACGTAGATCATTTCTACATTAATCCCTATTAAAACGGTCAGCTAAATTGGTAATGAATTCCTTGTCTCATTATTTTCTAGTTTTTGTTATAAAAAATATTTTGCATTTCAGCTCCAATTATTTATTCCAATGAACAACAAATGTGTCCAACAAATTCTCTCAATGAATTGACAATTGGATTTCGGTTGGAACTTTTTTTTCTTTGATTGATACTTTGGAACTGTACTCTTAGGTTTTAAGCTTGCTTTTTTACTAGTCAGGTAGCAATCTAAATTAAAACCTGACTATTTTGAGAACTTTCTTGCCATTTTTACTATAATGATGATCTTTCAAAAACGTTCATTTTTTTCCGCTAGAGAAAAACAGTTCATAGAAGGAAAAAAAACAAATAAATTGGCTGATATTGCTATGAATCATAACAAGGAACTCAATGCAAAACGATACTTTCCGTCCAATTCCGTAAGTTTGGACTTCAACAGTTTTACAGTATTGGATCATCGTTGAAACCAATTCAATTGGCGATGTAAAGTGTCTTTTTTTTTAACTTTTTCCTTTTCAGTAACCCAAACAAAACGCTGCTGGATACATTATTTTCTTCTTCCCAATTGTTGAAGTTTATCGTATATTGACTTTTCAGGATAGACGTTGATCATTTATACATTAATCATTTTTAAAACGGTCAACTAAATTGGTAATGGTTTCCTTGTCTCAATATTTTCTAGTTTTTCATATGAAAGAATATTCTGCATTTCAGCTCCAATTAGTTATTCCAAAGAACAACAAATGTGTCCAACAAATTCTCTCAATGAATTGACAATTAGATCTCGGTTGGAACTTTTTATTTTTCTTTGATTGATACTTTGGAATTGTACTCTTAGGTTTTAAGCTTGCTTTTTTACTAGTCAGGTAGCAATCTAAAATAAAACCTGACTGCTTTGAGAACTTTCTTGCCATTTTTACTATAATGATGATCTTTCAAAAGAGTTCATTTTTTCCGCTAGAGAAAAACAGTTCATAGAAGGAAAAAAACAAACAAATTGGCTGATATTGCTATGAATCATAACAAGGAACTCAATGCAAAACGCTACTTTCCGTCCAATTCCGTAAGTTTGGACTTCAACAGTTTTACAGTATTGGATCATTGTCGAAACCAATTCAATTGGCGATGTAAAGTGTCTTTTTTTTAAACTTTTTCCTTTTCAGTAACCCAAACAAAACGCTGCTGGATGCCTTATTTTCTTCTTCCCAATTGTTGAAGTTTATCGTACATTGACTTTTCAGGATAAACGTTGATCATTTCTACATTAATCCCTTTTAAAACGGTCAGCTAAATTGGTAATGAATTCATTGTCTTATTAATTTCTAGTCTTTCTTTAAAAAAATTTGCATTTCAGCTCCAATTATTTATTCCAATGAACTACAAATGTGTCCAACAAATTCTCTCAACGAGTCGACAATTAGATCTCGGTTGGAATTTAATTTTCTTTGATTGATACTTTTGAACTCTACTGTTAGGTTTTAAGCTTGCTTTTTTAATAGTCAGGTAGCAATCTAAGATAAAACATGACTGCTTTGAGAACTTTCCTGCCATTTTTACTATAATGATGACCTTTCAAAAACGTTCATTTTTTCCGCTAGCGAAAAACAGTTCATAGAAGGAAAAAAGTATCAAAAAAACAAATAACTTGGCCGATATTGCTATGAATCTTTACAAGGAACTCAATTCAAAACGATACTTTCCGCCAATTCTGTATGTTTGGACTTCAACAGTTTTACAGTATTGGAACATTGTTGAAACCATATCAATTGGCGATGTAAAATGTCTTTTTTAGACTCTTTCCTTTTCACAAACCCAAAAAAACGCTGCTGGATACATTATTCTCTTCTTCCCAATTGATGAAATTTATCGTGCATTGATTTTTCAGGATATACGTTGATCATCTCCCCACTAATCCTTTTTAATATGGTCTGCAAAATTCATAATGAATTCCTCATCTCATTTTTTTCTAGACTTTCTTATAAAAAACTTTCGCATTTCAGCTCTAATTTTTTATTCCAATGAACAACAAATGTGTCCAACAAATTCTCTCAACGAATCGACAATTAGATCTCGGTTGGAACTTAATTTTCTTTGATTGATACTTTTGAACTCTACTCTTAGGTTTTAAGCTTGCTTTTTTACTAGTCAGTTAGCAATCTAAGATAAAACATGACTGCTTTGAGAACTTTTCTGTCATTTTTACTATAATGATAACCTTTCAAAAACGCTCATTTTCTCTGCTAGAGAAAAAACAGTTCATAGAAGGAAAAAAATATCAAAAAACAAATAAATTGGCCGATATTGCTATGAATCTTTACAAGGAATTCAATTCAAAACGATACTTTCCGCCAATTCTGTATGTTTGGACTTCAACAGTTTTACAGTATTGGAACATTGTTGAAACCATATCAATTGGCGATGTAAAATGTCTTTTTTAGACTCTTTCCTTTTCACAAACCCAAACAAAACGCTGCTGGATACATTATTCTCTTCTTCCCAATTGATGAAATTTATCGTACATTGATTTTTCAGGATATACGTTGATCATTTCCCCACTAATCCTTTTTAAAACGGTCTGCAAAATTCATAATGAATTCCTCATCTCATTTTTTTCTAGACTTTCTTATATAAAAACTTTCGCATTTCAGCTCTAATTTTTTATTCCAATTAACAACAGATGTGGCCAACAAATTCTCTCAACGAATCGACAATTAGATCTCGGTTGGAACTTTATTTTCTTTGATTGATACTTTTGAACTCTACTCTTAGGTTTTAAGCTTGCTTTTTTACTAGTCAGTTAGCAATCTAAGATAAAACATGACTGCTTTGAGAAATTTCCTGTCATTTTTACTATAATGATAACCTTTCAAAAACGCTCATTTTCTCTGCTAGAGAAAAACAGTTCATAGAAGGAAAAAATATCAAAAAAACAAATAATTTGGCTGATTTTGCTATGAATCATTACAAGGAACTCAATGCAAAACGATACTTTCCGCCAATTCTGTATGTTTGGACTTCAACAGTTTTACAGTATTGGAACATTGTTGAAACCATATCAATTGGCGATGTAAAATGTCTTTTTTAGACTCTTTCCTTTTCACAAACCCAAACAAAACGCTGCTGGATACATTATTCTCTTCTTCCCAATTGATGAAACTTATCGTACATTGATTTTTCAGGATATACGTTGATCATTTCCCCACTAATCCTTTTTAAAACGGTCTGCAAAATTCATAATGAATTCCTCATCTCATTTTTTTCTAGACTTTCTTATAAAAAAACTTTCGCATTTCAGCTCTAATTTTTTATTCCAATGAACAACAGATGTCTCCAACAAATTCTCTCAATGAATCGACAATTAGATCTCGGTTGGAACTTAATTTTCTTTGATTGATACTTTTGAACTCTACTCTTAGGTTTTAAGCTTGCTTTTTTACTAGTCAGGTAGCAATCTAAGATAAAACATGACTGCTTTGAGAAATTTCCTGTCATTTTTACCATAATGATAACCTTTCAAAAACGCTCATTTTCTCTGCTAGAGAAAAACAGTTCACAGAAGGAAAAAATATCAAAAAAACAAATAAATTGGCTGATTTTGCTATGAATCATTACAAGGAACTCAATGCAAAACGATACTTTCCGTCCAATTCCGTAAGTTTGGACTTCAATAGTTTTACAGTATTGGATCATCGTTGAAACCAATTCAATTGGCGATTAAAGTGTCTTTTTTAGACTCTTTCCTTTTCACAAACCCAAACAAAACGCTGCTGGATACATTATTCTCTTCTTCCCAATTGATGAAATTTATCGTACCTTGATTTTTCAGGATATACGTTGATAATTTCCCCACTAATCCTTTTTAAAACGGTCTGCAAAATTCATAATGAATTCCTCATCTCATTTTTTTCTAGACTTTCTTATAAAAAACTTTCGCATTTCAGCTCTAGTTTTTTATTCCAATGAACAACAAATGTGTCCAACAAATTCTCTCAACGAATCGACAATTAGATCTCGGTTGGAACTTAATTTTCTTTGATTGATACTTTTGAACTCTACTCTTAGGTTTTAAGCTTGCTTTTTTACTAGTCAGGTAGCAATCTAAGATAAAACATGACTGCTTTGAGAACTTTCCTGTCATTTTTACTATAATGATAACCTTTCAAAAACGCTCATTTTCTCTGCTAGAGAAAAACAGTTGATAGAAGGAAAAAAATATCAAAAAAACAAATAAATTGGCTGATATTGCTAAAAATCATTACAAGGAACTCAATGCAAAACGATACTTTCCGTCCAATTCCGTAAGTTTGGACTTCAATAGTTTTACAGTATTGGAACATTGTTGAAACCATATCAATTGGCGATGTAAAGTGTCTTTTTTAGACTCTTTCCTTTTCACAAATCCAAACAAAACGCTGCTGGATACATTATTCTCTTCTTCCCAATTGATGAAATTTATCGTACATTGATTTTTCAGGATATACGTTGATCATTTCCCCACTAATCCTTTTTAAAATGGTCTGCAAAATTCATAATGAATTCCCCATCTCATTTTTTTCTAGACTTTCTTATAAAAAAACTTTCGCATTTCAGCTCTAATTTTTTATTCCAATGAACAACAAATGTGTCCAACAAATTCTCTCAACGAATCGACAATTAGATCTCGGTTGGAACTTAATTTTCTTTGATTGATACTTTTGAACTCTACTCTTAGGTTTTAAGCTTGCTTTTTTAATAGTCAGGTAGCAATCTAAGATAAGACATGACTGCTTTGAGAACTTTCCTGCCATTTTACTATAAAGATGACCTTTCAAAAACGCTCATTTTTTTCGCTAGAGAAAAATAGTTCATAGAGGGAAAAAATATTAAAAAAACAAATAAATTGGCTGATATTGCTATGAATCATTACATGGAACTCAATGCAAAACGATACTTTCCATCCAATTACGTAAGTTTGGACTTCAACAGTTTTACAGTTTTGGAACATCGTTGAAACCAATTCAATTGGCCATGTAAAGTGTCTTTTGTTAATCTTTTTCCTTTTCAGAAACCCAAACAAAACGCTGCTGGATACTTTATTCTGTTCTTCCCAATTGTTGAAGTTTATCGTACATTGATTTTTCAGGATACACTTTGATCAATTCACTGTTAATCATTTTTAAGACGGTCAGCTAAATTGGTAATGAATTCTTTGTCTTATTTTTTCTAGTCTTTCTTATAAAAAATTCGCATTTCAGATCCATTTGTTTATTCCAATGAAATGTGTCCAACAAATTCTCTCAACGAAACAACAATTAGATCTCGGTTGGAACTTATTTGTCTTCTATTGATACTTTTGAACTGTATTCTTAGGTTTTAAGCTTGCTTTTTTACTGGTCAGGTAGCAATCTAAGATAAGACCTGAGTTCTTTGAGAACTTTGCAGCCATTTTTACTATAATGATGACCTTTCAAAAACGTTCATTTTTTCCGCTAGAGAAAAACAGTTCATAGAAGGAAAGGCATATTAAAAAAAATAAATTGGCTAATATTGCTATGAATCAACACAAGGAACTCAATGCAAAACGATACTTTCCATCCAATTCCATAAGTTTGGTTTGCAACAGTTTTTCAGTTTTGGAACGTCGTTGAAACCAATTCAATTGGCGATGTAAAGTGTCTTTTTTAAACTCTTTCCTTTTCAGAAACCCAAACAAAACGCTGCTAGATACATTATTCTCTTCTTCCCAATTGTTGAAGTTTATCGTACATTGATTTTTCAGGATAGACTTTGATCAATTCACCATTAATCATTTTTAAAACGGTCAGCTAAATTGGTAATGAGTTCCTTGTCTTATTATTTTCTAGTCTTTCTTATAAAAAAATTTCGCATTTCATCTCCAATTACTTATTCCAATGAACAAATGTGTCCAACAAATTCTCTCAACGAACTGACATTTAGATCTCGGTTGGAAATTAATTTTCTTTGATTGATACTTTTGAACTCTACTCTTAGGTTTTAGACATGCCTTTTTACTAGTCAGGTAGCAATCTAAGATATAATCTGACTGCTTTGAGAATTTTCCGGCCATTTTTTACTATAATGATGACCTTTCAAAAACGTTCATTTGTTCCGCTAGAGAAAAACAGTTCATTGAAGGAAAAAATTTAGAAAAAAAACAAATAAAGTGGCTGATATTGCTGTGAATCATTACAAGGAACTCAATGCTAAACGATACTCTTCTTCCAATTCCTTAAGTTTGGACTTCAACAATTTTAAAGTCTTCGAACATCGTTGAAATCAATTCAATAGGCGTTGTAAAGTGTCTTTTTTTAAACTTTTTCCTTTTCAATAACCCAAACAAAACGCTGCTGGATACATTATTTTCTTCTTCCCAATTGTTGAAGTTTATCGTAAATTGTATTTTCAGGATAGACGATGATCATTTCTACATTAATCTCTTTTAAAACGGTCAGCTAAATTGGTAATGAATTCTTTGTCTTATTTTTTTTCTAGTCTTTCTCATAAAAAATTCGCATTTCAGCTCCATTTGTTTATTCCAATGAAATGTGTCCAACAAATTCTCTCAACGAAACAACAATTAGATCTCGGTTGGAACTTATTTTTCTTCTATTGATATTTTTGAACTGCATTCTTAGGTTTTAAGCTTGCTTTTTTACTGGTCAGGTAGCAATCTAAGATAAAACCTGAGTTCTTTGAGAACTTTGCTGCCATTTTTACTATAATGATGACCTTTCAAAAACGTTCATTTTTTCCGCTAGAGAAAAACAGTTCATAGAAGGAAAGGCATATTAAAAAACAAATAAATTGGCTAATATTGCTATGAATCAATACAAGGAACTCAATGCAAAACGATACTTTCCATCCAATTCCGTAAGTTTGGATTGCAAAAGTTTTTCAGTTTTGGAACGTCGTTGAAACCAATTCAATTGGCGATGTAAAGTGTCTTTTTTAAACTCTTTCCTTTTCAGAAACCCAAACAAAACGCTGCTGGATACATTATTCTCTTCTTCCCAATTGTTGAAGTTTATCGTACATTGATTTTTCAGGATAGAATTTGATCAATTCATCATTAATCAATTTTAAAACGGTCAACTAAATTGGTAATGAGTTCCTTGTCTTATTATTTTCTAGTTTTTCTTATAAAAAACTTCGCATTTCATCTCCAATTACTTATTCCAATGAACAAATGTGTCCAACAAATTCTCTCAACGAATTGACATTTAGATCTCGGTTGGAAATTAATTTTCTTTGATTGATACTTTTGAACTCTACTCTTAGGTTTTAAACATGCCTTTTTACTAGTCAGGTAGCAATCTAAGATAAAACCTGACTGATTTGAGAACTTTCCTGCCATTTTTACTAGAATGATGACCTTTCAAAAACGTTCATTTTCTCCGCTAGAGCAAAAACAGTTCAAAGAAGGAAAAAATAAAAAACAAACAAACAAATTGGCTGATTTTGCTATGAATCATTACAAGGAACTCAATGCAAAACGATACTCTCCTTCCAAATCCGTAAGTTTGGACTTCAACACTTTTACAGTATTGGAACATCGTTGACACCAATTCAATTGGCGATGTAAAATGTCTTTTTTCAACTCTTTCCTTTTCAGAAAGCCAAACAAGACGTTGCTAGATACATTATTCTCTTATTCCCAATTGATGAAATTTATCGTACATTGATTTTTCAGGATAGACGTTGATCGTTTCTCGAATAATCCCTTTTAAAACGGTCTGCTAAATTGGTAATGAATTCCTGGTCTCATTTTTTTCTAGACTTTCTTATAAAAAACTTTCGCATTTCAGCTCTAATTTTTTATTCCAATGAACAACAAATGTGTCCAACAAATTCTCTCAACGAATCGACAATTAGATCTCGGTTGGAACTTAATTTTCTTTGATTGATACTTTTGAACTCTACTCTTAGATTTTAAGCTTGCTTTTTTACTAGTCAGGTAGCAATCTAAGATAAAAACTGACTGCTTTGAGAATTTTCCTGCCAATTTTACTATAATGATGACCTTTCAAAAACGTTCATTTGTTCCGCTAAAGAAAAACAGTTCATTGAAGGAAAAAATTTAAAAAAAAAACAAATAAAGTGGCTGATAATGCTGTGAATCATTACAAGGAACTCAATGCCAAACGATAATCTCCATCCAATTCCGTAAGTTTGGACTTCAACAGTTTTAGAGTATTAAAACATCGTTGACACCAATTCAATTGGTGATGTAAAGTGTCTTTTTTAAACTCTTTTCTTTTCAGAAACCCAAACAAAACGCTGCTGGGTACATTATTCTTTTCTTCCCAATTAATGAAATTTATTGTAATTTGATTTTTCAGGATATACGTTGATAATTTCCCCACTAATACCTTTTAAAACGGTCAGCTAAATTGGCAATGAATTCGTTGTCTGATTATTTTCTAGTCTTTCTCATAAAAAATTCACATTTCAGCTCCATTTATTTTTTCCAATGAACAACAAATGTGTCCAACAAATTCTCTCAACGAATCGACAATCAGATCTCAGTTGGAACTTAATTTTTTTTGATTGATAGTTTTGAACTGTACTCTTAGGTTTTAAGCTTGTTTTTTTTACTAGTCATGAAGCAATCTAAGATAAAACATGAGTGCTTTGAGAACTTTGCTGCCATTTTTACTATAAAGATGGCCTTTCAAAGACGTTCATTTTTTCCGCTAGAGAAAAAACAGTTCAAAGAAGGAAAAAATAAAAAGCAAACAAATAAATTGGCTGATATTGCTATGAATTATTACAAGGAACTCAATGCAAAACGATACTTTCCGTCCAATTCCGTAAGTTTGGACTTCAACAGTTTTACAGTATTGGGAACCTGTTGAAAACAATTCAGTTGAGGATGTGAAGTGTTCTTTTTTGAGCTCTTTCCTCTGCAAAAACCCAGACAAAACACTCCTGGATACCTATTTCTCTTTTTCCCCACTTATTAAATTTTATTGTACATTGATTTTTCAGGAAAGACATTGATCATTCCCCATTAATCCCTTTTAAAACGGTCAGCTAAATTGGTAATAAATTACTGGTCTCACTATTTTCTAGTCTTTCTTATAAAAAACTTTCACATTTCAGCTGCAATTATTTATTCCAATGAACAATAAATATGTCCAACAAATTCTCTCAATGAATTGACAATTAGATCTCAGCTGGTACTTAATTTTCTTTGGTTGATACTTTTGAACTGTACTCTTAGGTGTTAAGCTCGCTTTTTTACTAGTCAGGTAGCAATCTAAGATAAAACCTGAGTTCTTTGAGAATTTTCCTGCCATTTTTACTAGAATGATGACCTTTCAAAAACGTTCATTTTCTCCGCTAGAGCAAAAACAGTTCAAAGAAGGAAAAAATAAAAAACAAACAAACAAATTGGCTGATATTGCTATGAATTATTACAAGGAACTCAATGCAAAACGATACTTTCCGTCCAATTCCGTAAGTTTGGACTTCAACAGTTTTACAGTATTGGATCATCGTTGAAGCCAATTCAATTGGCGCTGTAAAGTGTCTTTCTTTAAAACTTTTTCCATTTCAGTAACCCAAACAAAACGCTGCTGGATACATTATTTTCTTCATTATCTCTTGATGATGTAAAGTGTTCTTTTTTGAGCTCTTTCCTCTTCAAAACCCAGAAAAAACGCTGCTGGATACTTACTTCTCGTTTTCCCACTTATTAATTTTTATTGAACATTGATTTCTCAGGAAAGACATCGATCATTTCCCCATTAATCCCTTTTAAAACGGTCAGCTAATTTGGTAATGAATTCCTTGTCCCACTAAGTTCTAGTCTTTTTTTAAAAAAACTTTCGCATTTCAGCTGCGATTAATTATTCCAATGAACAACAAATATGTCCAACAAGTTCTCTCAATGAATTATCAATAAGATCTCGGTTCGAACTTTTTTTCTTTGATTGATACTTTTGAACTGTACTCTTATGTTTTAAGCAATCTAAGATAAAACCTGACTGCTTTCGGAGCTCTCCTGCCAGTTTTACTTTAACGATGACCTCCTTTCTAAATCGTTCATTATCTCCGCTGGACGGAACCAGTTCATAGGAGAAAACAATTTTTCAAAAAAATGATAATAGATTGATTGATATTGTTATGAGTTATTAAAAGCAAATCAATTCAAAACAATGGTTTCCGTTCCATTTCTGTACGTTTGGACTTCAACAAGTTAGAAATTAGCGTAGTAGTCACAACATAATTATGTTGAAAACCGAAAATCATGACGGCTTCTTTTCTTGAACGATAAAAAGCACTCAAGTTCGATTATGACTGTGCTTACTTTTCATTCAAGAGTTTTGAAATTTGTTTTCATTTGTTTTCAGATCTTATTTCAACACATTGGTGGCAGGCTAATGTCGACGAGTGTTTCTCCCGATAGTGTCGGGCGAAGAATTTGGATTGAGCTCTACAGTTTGCCGACATTTTGATCACTTCTATGGATATATCGGGGGTCGGTGAGCACATAAATTCCTTTGCAACTAATTAAAACGGATCATATACTGAAAATGGCCAAACAACAACCCCTAAAAGTTGTCAGCAGAATCGCACACCAAAAATTCAAATATCTTGTTTTCTTTCCTGCTGACCAGCGGCCAAAGCAATTGATTGTTACTTGCCAACACATTTTGTATGATCCATCTACTCTGTCGGGCTCCCACCGGATTTTGCCTGCTGTTGTCTACTACGTTTAATCCTCGTTTTGTTAAATATCCTCGTTCCTCATCAAACAGCCTTTTCTATTTGTTTCGGGGCTTCGCGAGTTGTTTTGAATGATGCCTTTACTGGAAGGCTTCACTGTGTCCCTTTACTCACCGTAGCAGAGTTAGTCTTTGAGATCAAAGTGATCATCTTGGAGCATATAACACCTTCCTTAAAAACTGCACGTGTTCTCTCAGAAATGCAGCTTGTCTGCTGGAAAGTTCTCTTGAAGATATGGCTGCTGGGTTTTGTAGCGAAATTGCAAAATTATCAGTGCAGTCACTCTGCCTTATCTAGTAGTGCCAGGTTGCACTTCTGGTAGAAGAACATACTCAAAGTTTTCCTCTGTTTTCCCAAAGTTTTCCCTAAGTTCCAAGCGAACTTATGGGTAAACAATTCAATGATTTGGTACATGTTTTGCTCGCAAAAGCAGAGAAGAAATTAAGTTTTTATTTTTAATACTGTAGATGTGGCGTATCGTAGATGAAAAACCACAAAATATTTGGTTCCTTGTGTTCAACTAGCGACCGGTTCTGTCCTAACTTGTAAAATTGCTCTGGCAGTTCTTTATTGGAGTTGAATAATCTGTTGTTGATAAATTTGTCCAACTGAGTTCCAATCATATATTTTGTTTTCGTATGTTGACTAAGGTGCATTATCTGATAACGAAAGGAAGTATTTTCTATCAACCTCTCGGTCTCCACAACGACAGTTGGTTCTTAGTTCTAATCTATTTCGCGACGGGCTTCAGCAACATCAGCGGCACGCATCTCAAAGCAGTGGCCCTAGGAGTTATGTAGTAACCAAATAGACTCCATTTTAAGCAATAAATAATTCGTTTTTGATTATTTGTCCCCGTTTCAGCTTGAAACAGCAAACTTTGTTTTCCCCCTGTCTGGATGGTATTTGTACTGTTCTGCAAACCTATTTATGTACTCTCCAATGTCATCTCGTCCAAGGTCCTAATTCTGGAAAACTGGACGATAGTTGAAAATCTTCAAAGTAAGGGTATGACTCCCCAGAGACCTCAAGACGCCAAACAAGCCCCCAAAATCTATTTTTCGTTGAAAGAATTTTTGCAATTTGAAGTTTGAGAAGAATGACTTGAATTAATGAAATCATTTAGTCCATTTGCGTTTAAGTTCTCAATATCTTCTACTGACTCTGTTAGAACTCTTTAACATTTAGCTCTAATCCATTCAGATACACCTCTTCCAAGTTCTCCACGCTGAAATCCGTCTTCAATGTTCGGGAAGAGTAGTCTTTTGCTGGACACGGCCAAAAAAGAAAGAAGCAACCCATCGTTTTCAAAACCGTTTTAAAATGATTACCAAGTCTATCCACTTAACGACGTTTCAGCTTCTGCCGTTTTTTGTTTGTCATTTTTTATATTCTGCATTTCGAATGCATATATTAAAATTTGTCCATGAATTGCCGCTCAAAATTGTTTTTCAAATTCCTATTTGATTGATGTTGTGCAGTCTCTGTGTTTTACTCCCATTTCGTATACGGCACTGATTGCCTCTCTTTTTTCATACACAGAGGTAGAGTTGACCGGCAAATCTTTAGACCATGATTTCAGAACCCCTTATTTTTAACCATTTTTTTTGCAAAACTTGTAAAAATAACTACGAGTATTCCCGTCATCCATATCTTGAGGTAGTTGTGTGAACATGAACTCTCCTTTTACACTAGACAAACATATGCATCCGTCGATGATTGAAGATAGCCCAGTTTGGACGTCGCAATTTAGTCTGAGTGGTAGAAAACAATCATTTTCTTCTTAGCCTCAAATGTAGATAAAAAATTTCTGCTGTTGTACTACCTAAGCAATCCGCGAAAAGTCGACATGCCGTCTATTCGCCTTTTTTTCATATACATATAATTTTTATCTGTTTTTTGTTCAATTATTCTGAGCCTCTGCTTTGTCAAATTTTTATTGCCTTCCAGTCCAAGGTTTTTTATCAGCATGTTTTTTTTTAAAAATTTTTATTTGTTCCAAGCAAAATACATCATTGTTGTTTTTCATCTTGCTACAGAAAATTTCAGTTGGTGGTAGTTGAGTATTTTTTTGTTATTTAATTCTGAGCTTCTATCAAACCACACACATATCGGGAGAAATCTGTTTGATTGATCTCTCTAAAATTATACGATATCATCCAGTGTGGTAAAAATAGCACAAAATTCTTCTTGTCCAGAATCTGCGAATCAAGCAAAATTCACTACAATACATCGTTTCCAATGGAATCAATTTCGGAACAGCGTTTCCATCTTGAATGGGATGATGAAGAAAATACTCCTTGACTAACTTCTAATTGTATCTGATACCGTTGATACCGAATAAAGGATTGATACGCTCATAGTTCTCAAAGTCTGGTGTTTCAAATCTGATAACATCTTGAGCTCATACACCTGCAAAAAGAAGTCTCTATGTAATTCAACCTACAATTTTTACATGCAAATTGCATGAAGATTTTGATCGTAAAACTCTAGGAAGCTAGCACTGCTATTTCTAGGTAGATTGTGGACACATTTACCTATAATTACAGGTAGTTGAGATTGCTTGCAGATAGTTTCTTGGTTAGTTGAATTAATGAACTTTTTACTTTTTTAGGTAAATTTTTAGGTAAATTTGACTGCAATTTATAATCAATTTACCTCCAAATTTTTTAGTGTGCATGACATATTTTGTAATTATTGATGACCGTCGTATTTTTCACGCTCGCTCCAACTGGCTTTCATTCTAATTGCGTTTTTCTGGTAAAACTGTAAAGTTATCTATGAAAGATGTTTTCCTGATAATTATACGAGGATGAAAAATGCAAATAAGCTTTTTATTAAAATGAATAAACAGCTATCGCGTTCCAATAGTTTTGTGTAAATTCCATCCATATTGGAGGAGTGTCAAGGAGTCCAGCTGATTTTTCTTAACCCAGATCTATACCTGTAAACTTGATTTTTAAATATATGTAAAATTTTGTTCTTTACTTTATACGGGAAGTTCGCTGACAGTTTACACTGTTATTCCGTGATTCAGCATAATAGTATGTAAAGGTTTTGGGCAAACTTTTTAAAAAAATAATTAGACTTTCAAAGCACTCAGGCAAGTTGATTCTTTTTACTTATTATCAGCGCGCCCTGGGCGAGACTGGATGGTTATCTTGTAAGATCTTACAAGATTCTTGCAAAACATTTTTATCTTGTAAGATTCTTGTAAGACAAATGTTTATCTTCTTGTAAGACAAATGTTTATCTTAATTTTAAAGGACTGAGAAA
>NC_134472.1:33880258-33882758 GCF_964194025.1 Convolutriloba macropyga
TGGGTTGCTATGGAGAAGAATTGTATTCATTTTGTTTTTGGATCTGAATCTTTTTACGATTTATTGTTCAAAAGTGTTTTTGGTTGGTCAACTTCTTGTGAAAACTTTTACTTCTGTTCTTGAAAGTGGTAACAATGTGGGATTAATAAGAAGCGACTGATTTTGATAACAATTAAGGCTAAAAGCGTGGTTGCTTTTGCTGTTGTGTTTTTTTTTCGTTCATGACGTCATTGTGCTTACTGGATTTTTTTGCGTTCTGATTGGTTGAAACTCTGTGTGCGTTTTTGAGTGTTTACGTGAAAGCATTTGTAGTGTTAATGAAAAAATTGTATCATTCTCTGATATTGCTGATGCTGCAGATATTGGGTATCTGCTAAAAAAGTTTGCGAAGCCCATGTTTTGTCCTGGTATGAGAATAACCGTGAAAGTAAATGGAAGCAGTCTGTCTACCCATCTGGTTAGAGGGCCTTGGTATGTTTTATTTCTTCTGTTCTTTTTCAGGGCCAACAGGAGGGCTTGGTGTTCCCTTTGCAGGTCGAATTGGCATCCATATAGGTAGTATTTGTTATGTTCTAACGACCAAACAACTCCTAGAAACTCTGGTTCATTTTTTGCTGTATTTTGGTTCATTACTATTAAAAGATCTACAGGCATATGGCATTGGTTGCCAGTTATTTTCAATCTGTTGTTCAAGACCTGCTCCTAGGCCGTTTTTGCTTTCGCCGCATCTGGCCTTTGTGGGTTTATTTGTGTCGAAATGTTTGTTTTCAATTATATTTGTTATATCATTTTTCATGTTTGCGAATGCGGTGTCGTGTTCCGTAATCCATTTTAGTCTTGTGCCTTTTATGTTGTTTTTTGTGGATAATAAATGTCTTAGTGTGGCTGTCAGGTCTGATAGGTTTGGAAAAAGTTTTATCATGGGGTGAATGATTCCCACAAAGAAACGTAGTTGTTTGAGTGTATGTGGGGGTTCCATTTGGGCTATAGCATCTGTTTTTTTTCTGTTGATATAAACCCGTTTGGGTTTATCTTGTAGCCTAGCCATGTAATTTTTTTTGTAGGAATTCACATTTATGTAAACTTATTGCGAGGTTTTCTTTGTCTAGTTTGTACAGGACTTTGTCAATTTCAGTTTTGTGATCCTCTATTGATCCTTTAGTGATTATTATTATGTCATCTAGAAATGCATGGGCTGAACTGATATTAATTAATGTGTAGTCCATTGCCTTTTGAAACGTTGCGGGCATGTCCGTTAAGCCGTAAAAACCACTTTCAATCTGTAAGTGCCGGTCGCAGCTCCTCCCAAAATGTTAAAGTTGCAGTGTTTTTGTTTGTCCTTGTGGAGTGGTATTTGGAGCACGCATATTTTAAATCTATTTTTGCGAATTATATTGTGCTTGTTTTGTTTTGATATTCCCAATTCGGATTTTTTTTCAGTATCGTGTCCAGGAGGTGGTCGGTGCTTTGCTTCTGTTATTTGTTTGCGTCTTTTAATTATTTGTTTGTTTGTTATTTGTTTGCTTTGCTTCTTATGTGAATTGCGTCTTTTAATTCTTTTGAATATAGTGCTAATTTTATTGAGTTGTCACTTTTGACCATAATTACTACAGGACTGATAAAGTATTGGTCTGAACATTTTTCTAGTTTAATGATTTGTTTGTCGTCGATTAATTTTTTCAATTCTTTTCCTACCTTGTCAACTAGGTGAAGTCGGATTCTTCTTCCTTTGTGTTGAGTTGGTTTGAAGTGTTGTTTGAAGGTCGATTTTGCTATATGTTTTTTGACTTGCCCATGCGGGTGCAAAGGTGCGGGTATTTTTTGAATACTTTGTGTGCGATTTTGTTGTTGTTGAGGCACCTGAACTCGCTCAATTGGGTTGTTCTTTTGTTTATGTTTTATCCGAGTTTGGAAGCTATTTTGTCTGCTGCAGATTGTGAAATGAAGCTCCGAGGGCTTCCGGTGTCTACTAGCCTCTGTAGATTTGTGTCGCCCGTGTGAGTTTCTATCCAGAATTCTCCGATGTTGGATTTATTGATTTTGTTGATCTTTGTTTCTATCCAATTGTTCATCATTTCACGTATAGCATATGCTCTCCGGGTCTACTGATTCATCTTCTGCCGAGTGTGTGATTTCTGCTTGTGATGTTTTGTCTTCCGAGGTTGTATTAATAATTTTTACTCTTTTTGTAATATTCTGGTTGTTGTTGTATTGGTAAATGTTTTGTAGATTTCTGTTTTGTATATTGTTTTTGTATTGTGTTCTTTGTGGGGGTCGAGGTGGCTTTTCGGCTTTACACATTTTAGCATAATGGCCTATTTTCTTGCAGGTTCTGCATATTTCTTGTTTTGCTGGGCAATTGTTTAGATGGCCTGGCACGATTTGGTAGCCGCATTTCTAGCAGTCTGGTATGGGGCTCATTTTGGTGTTTGTAAGATGCCAGTTCTTTGTTGAATGTTGCTGCGGCGTACGTATTGTACGTCGTTTGTCCCAATCGGGT
>NC_134472.1:33890571-34134487 GCF_964194025.1 Convolutriloba macropyga
TATATACGTGCCGTACGTCCTGCTTTCAAATCCAAAGTACGTGTTCTGCAAGTTAAATTTGTTTATTTTACAATGAACTTATTCAGTTGCTACTGAAAGCGTTTAAACCCGTTCTTTCTCACCCCTGTTGATTCTCATTCGAATAATTTTAAAATACCCTAAGAAAATCTGATTTTTTAAACAATGTAGAAGAAAGCTGGCTGAAAGTATAATAATACTATGCGTTATAGTTATCACTGATACAAGCACGACTGCTAGGTGTAAAGAAGTCTGAGGACAAACAAAAACAACTTCGGCTTAGGTTTTGTGAAAGCAATCATAAGGTGGCAATATAAGCCTTGTAATCTTCCACTGTTTTAGTTGTTTTCCGGGACCAAATTGTCTCCTAATATCTCATTTCGTTGTAAATCCATTGGTGATTTAAGCAAAATTAAGGAACGTTGTTTTTGGCTTGGTACTACTTCCGGTTTTTGATTTTGAGGTGCAGATTACGTTTGATATACCCACAATTTATAGTTCGATGTGCACCAGCTGTCGCATTTGGGCTGAAATTTTCCGATTTCGATAGAGTATCTAATTAGTCATTACGTTGGTTATTATTTTGGTGCCGTCAGCTGGTATGTAATCAGTTACATCAAATTTATCACCCTGAATGATATCTATGCCAGCAATTGCTTGCATCATGGTACATTAAAATGCTTGAAAATGTTGTGAAAGAGAAAATACTCAATCAAAAGAGGGTCGAAACAATTTCTGCTCGTAGCATATCTTAGAAAAACTGTTTTCTCAGATCTGGGGGGGGGGCAAAAGTATACATCAGAGAATATTCGTTGGTAGAAATGATTATTTTTGTCTTAGGCTCAGATATAAGGAAGTATATATTCAACAGCAATTGGAGATATAGCAAGCTAAACTATTCATCTGTCCAGGTTCTTGCAGAAAAGAGGTTTATAATCGAAACAAACATGTGTATGAAAACAAACAAACACTGGATTATAGACTAAACAAAAAAATCATTTGGAGCAAGTGCGTCCAGAAGTTGTCCAAATACGTCGTACCAGACTCCTAATATCAAATTGAAGATCAGCTGAGTAACTGAGTTGATAGAGTTTATCTGATTTTTGCATGTTATTGCGCAAAAAACGTATAAAATTTGATTAATCGGAATTGTGGCGATATTTCCAGAAAAAGAGACAAAATTCAATACCTGCTGTATGCCTCAGGTAACAAAAGTTTAATTTGCAATATGATATTTGTTCCATGTAACAGTATCCATAGCCAATATTCAAGTCTACTTTGAGATATTCTCTAGTGTCATGAAAAACAGCATGTAATTGTAAAATTGAACTAACCGTATTAGGATGACCATAAACACAAAGGCCGACGGAGTTGTTGAGGAACCAACAATAATGCAAATTTGCTGAGTTGTTTACTTAACACCAAAACCCACCATAATTTGACTCGTAATATTGCAAACTAGTAAACTGTATTGAACGTGAAAATGAATAAAGGTGCTCGAAGAGGAGTTAAAATCATGAAAGTGTTAGTGACAAGCCGGGAAAGGAAATTAGCAGACCGGGAACTAAAGAGGAGGATGAAGTCGTTAGACATGGAAGCGCGTGTGCTGATCCGTATGACACAGATAGCACAGGGGAGGTTGTTTGCTGCAAGGGGAGAAGAATCGAATAGTGGAAATGAGTCGGAGGAGGAATGGCTAAGAATAATGAGGGCGGAAGAGAGTAAAAACTAAAACTGTATAGACTAAACTTAAACTATTATCATCATCTCATCATCTCATCATCGCATCATCATCGCATCACCATCGCTATCGTATTGTATATTCGCCTTTGAATTTAGTTTATTGTGGTTTCGGGACAACTTTCCGCACCGGGCTAGCATGACCCGTTCCGTCGTCCGTGACCGAAAATGCAAGGTAGATTGCGGGAACCGATGGGCCAGCGTGCGTGCCCGTGTAACATTCCCATTGACCCTCTGATTGTCCAGGGGAACTAATATACACGTAAATATTCGCTGATAATGACCGGGCAAGCATCCGTAGGTCGGTCGAACTCAATTCGGTAACGTCTTCGACCGATTCACTCGAACGAACCCCATCGGGGAGGTCGAACAAATAACGGTCTGGTCCTGATTTTCGCAGGCGTTTCACCCAGTCCTCGATAATTCCGCCAGAGTTGCGGGCACCCGTTAGTACTACTGATAGAGCCGAGCACACGCAGTTGTACCTATGATGACCAGTACGCAGAGTCTCGATTCGGAACTGGGTGACGTCAAGAGATTCCGAACTAAAACGATGCAGTTATTTAATTATCATCGTATTTAAACGTAGCACGCGATATATACTATAATACTCACTTTTTGAAAGCTGGAGAAAGCGGGTGGGTACCGTTAGAAGGTATCCCCAATTGTTTGCACAGTCGTTCTACCCGCCGCTTGTCGAGGTGAACCATAGGTCCGGTCTTGCGAACTCCGACACGCTGTTGGCACTTCCGACAGCTCGCCACCACCTTCCTGCAGAATTGTCGTAACCGCTCGACGTGGTACTTCGTGCGGATAAAACTTTCCAGCTGTAAACGATCAGGGTGATTTCTATCCCGGTGTTCCATAATCAAAGTAGCTAGCGCGTCTTCGCTATGGAGGACTCGTCTTCCATCTCGGTAGAGTTTCCCATCGCGAATTGTGAATAGTCGAAGCTTTGTTCGGAAATGTCGTTCTGCACGAGTAAGAAGCTTCGAGGATGTCATAGAGAGCTTTTTGTAGTGTAGTAACTTGTTATATTCGTTAACATCCATTATAACTGAAAGAAAATAGAGTTTTACAAAATTCGTAATTTTGGCCAAATCTGAAAATTTTTACAAGTTGGGACCGAAAATCTGTCCACCCCCCCCCCCGATTTTTTGAAGCCGATATGGCTGAACCAAGCTGGGGTCACCATCACCTTAGGGCACCCCTAAGCTATTTACAAACCAGGATTGGTAGTGCCAGCTTTACCCAGTCCGGAGCTATTAACACTTATGAGGAAAAAAAGTGATAATTTTGGGGAAAATCCGAAAATGCTGATTTTTGAGTTTCATGGACTCTAGTCATACTAGGGTGCAATAAGGCCCTGAGCCTACGCCTGATTAGGCGGAATACGAACCATATCCACCAAACCGCCCTAAGTAAACAAAAGACCCGGAAACACATATTTCGTAGGTAACTAAGTATAAGTCGACTTGTCGGCCATTTTGAACTTTTTGCTTGTTACGGACGTATGACGTGACCGGACCGTAACCCTATAGCGGACAAGCGGACGTGCGGACGGTACCCTAGGAACCCCCCTATGTAAACAAATTGCACGTAAGAACGGAAAAATCTGGAATTCGCATATATGTAAATTTGGCGGCCATCTTGACTGATATCTAATAAGTAAGTTTGGTATTTAACACGTCACCTTATTACGGCAGTGGTATTACGGAATGTAAACGAAGGAGCCAACCGTGGTATAGAAGGCTGAAAACCTTGTGCAATAATGACGGTTATTTGGTTTGAGTAAACAAACTGTTTGCTCGGCTCAGTATATAAGCGGCTTACACTATAAGCGCGGCGCAGAAGTTGCAAATCGCGAACGAGTTAATTATCGATTGTTTGGCATAGTTTGCCGGTATTATTGAGCGAGAGGCTCTTGTTAATCGTTATTAAGCGTCGTTGCGTTAACTTCGCCGGAGCGATTGAGCGAGAGGCTCTGAATAGTCGCTGTTATAGAATTAGAGTTATTTGGCTAAGTTTTGCCTGATTTGATTGAGCGAGAAGCTCTGATTAGTCTTTGCGGTGCGGTTACATTATCGAGCACCGATTGCTGTTGCAAGTGAGCGAGAGGCTCTGGAACTTGCGTTATTCGATCGAGCAAGCGGCTCGGATTAGTTATAGTTGGCAGAGTTGCCTGTACCGTCGAGCATCGAGCTCGGATTGTGGTCTAGCGTGTTTAAAATCGCTAGACGGTTACTTAAGTAACAGAACGATCGCTCTGACAGTTTGCCGGATTACCGACGTTTATAGCGGGTAGATAAACGCGTAGAATCGTATCGTTCCGTGGGAATTTGGCTAAACGTAGAAGTTTGTTGTGCTTAAGGATTACCAGTCAGTACTCTGAGTAGTTCTTAAGTTTATTATAGTTAGTACTGTAAACTGTTACTTTAGTTGGGTTACCATTGTACAGTTTGATTGTTTGTTGTTATATTTACTATTATTCCATTAGTTACTTACATATTTAGTTATTAATTGAATAGTTGCACTAACTGTTTTGATCGAGCCGGAAGAGCAAATAAACGGGCAAATAACAAGAACGAACCACCAAATGAAAACCTTTCGAATTGTGAGATCTGGGCGCTAGTTCCCGTTCTAGGCTGCCTAATAAAGTTCAGAATCTTACAGTGGCGCTCCTGGGTGGGCATTCTTGTTAGTTATTTGAATTACTATTTATACTATTTACCTTGCGTTACCTTGTTATCAATTACGAATCGATTACCAGTTGTGATTTACTACTCCAATGGCAGAAGCAGGTGAACGAAATGCTGTCGATGAAGACGAGCTCGTTAGATTTGCGGAGTTCTTCGCAGCAGCGATGAGAAGAAACAACAACACCCTGTACTCAGGTGGAGCAGTGAGACCTGAGAAATTTCCCTCGAACGGCTACCCAAACTGGGAGGACTGGAAAACTCACTTTGGGCACATCGCGACAGCCAACGGGTGGGACGACGAGCAATGTCGAATGGCACTACCGACTTGCCTCACCAGTTGGGCGTTGGACGAGTTCTCCGCGATGCCCCAATTGTACAAGACCCAGCAGGATGGACAGCCGGCCCCGACGTTGCCGAGGATGCTGGGCTACCTAGACGGTAGGATGAGTGCTTTCCATGACCGAACAACTAGCAGGTTAGAGTTTAAGGCGATGGTGCAGGGTGAGAAAGAGAGCATTAAAGACTTTGCTCGCAGACTAAGATCCATGTGCGACATAGCCTTTGCGACGTACAATGCTGCCACCAAGGATGAATTCAACAGAGATCAGTTCATTGAAGGGTTGCTGGACGACGAGTTGCACGACCTTCTGATGAGGGAACAACCGCGCACCTTCCTGGAGGCACAGAATCGAGCATTGAGTTTGGAAGCTATTGGCAGGAACTCGCGGAAAAGAAGCCGCCGCCACATCGCGGCGGTGCGATCTGCTGACGAAGTGAGACAAACTAACCCCGCTGGCCCAAGCAGGCGATCTAACGATGGTGATCATTCGAGGGACCACAGATATACGACCAGAGGTGAGACGGAGAGTGAGGAACAACAGTTCCCGAAGATGCATAACCGGATGCAAGCGATGGAGTCTTCCCTCAAAGAAGTACAGACAAGCATGAGTAAGATGCTGAACTCGATCCTACCCAAGCCACGGGAGGAACCCCGACAGGGTGCAGCAGCGGGCGCTGTCCCGCAGTTGTTCAACCCCTACCCGCCCGACAGTCGGCACGGGAAGCCGTTTGACAGAGTGAACAACCAGAACAGACAGTGAGCGAGCTGGAACAAGCCTCGCGGTAATGACTGTTGGCATTGTGGTCAAGAAGGGCACATAAGGCGGGACTGCCCTCAGTATCGCGCTCCTTTAAACTAGGAGGGGCCGGGTCTCTGGGCGGATTCCACCCGGAGGGGTTTGTCCCGGCCGAATTCAGAAACAAGCCACAAAACTCAGGAAGCGGGCATAAGAAATACGGGAGTAAGTTTAGCAGTAACCACCAGCCCCAGCTTCATCAAAATCAAGCAAACGTCTGCTCCTACGACCCAACGCCATCCGAAATAGCAGAGACGGTCGTGACAAAGAGACAGGATAACAACGATGAGGGTCCGGACGAACTTGATAAACCGGGTTTGTCACCCATGGTCGATGTCATAGCAGGAGGGATGGCCGTAAGGGCACTGATTGACAGCGGCGCCACAACGAACCTACTGCACATAGGAGCTTACAAGAGGATGCCGAACCCGCCGTTGATGACGAGCTTCGCCGGGAATTTACTACTAACGAACGGCAAGAAAACACCTGTGGTCGGAAGGACGAAACTCAAAGTGAAAGTGGGCTCTATAAACGATGAACTACCCGTGTTGGTGCTAGACGAAATGAATCCAGAGCTGATCATTGGATCGCGGACAATGGAGGAGTTCAGATGCTCACTGGACTTTGACTCAAACCAGTTCTGGACCGGGAAAGGCGAGGGCTCGGCAGTTCCCGTCGAAATGATCCCGCTGCAAGATCCCACACGCCTTGAAAAATGTCAAACTGCTACAGAAACCGACGATGGTCACCGGCACGACCAAACTGCTTCAGCTGACCGCCTGTCAGCTCCCGCGCATGCCACACGAGGTGCCCAGCATTACCCATTACAACCAGTCGTTAGCCCTAAAATACCTGGAGAACAACAGGAGACCGCAACTCCAACAATGACCCAAGCTGTGCAATCAGTAGGTTGGGAGTACGACAGTGACGTGGAAAAGATCCTCCAACTTACCGCCCCAGACATGGAAGACGGACCCCGAGAGAGACTGCAGGAGCTGGTCTGTAAATACCGAGATGTCTTTGCACTAAGAGACTCAGAATTGGGGACAACCGATCTGGTCGAACACCACATCGTCACCACGGACAGTAAGCCAATTAAAATACCGGCACATAGAATTTCCCCAGCCAAACTTCACATAGTAGAAGAGGAGGTGACTTCAATGCTGGAAAGAGGGGTCATACAGCCGTCGAACAGTCCCTATAGCGCGCCCATTGTGCTAGTGAAGAAGAAAGACGGAAGTACGCGGTTCTGTGTGGATTATCGGGCACTCAACAGTGTGACGATCAAAGACGCTTTCCCAATCCCGAAGATCGCTTAGACGTTCGACGCTCTGAGGGGAGCCAAGTTCTTCTCGTCGATGGACCTGGCAAGCGGATACTGGCAAGTGCCCATTGCCGAAGAGGACCGACACAAGACGGCGTTCGTAACCCCTGACGGCGGCCTCTACGAGTACCTCAAGATGCCTTTTGGATTGTCCAATGCTCCTGGAACTTTCCAGAGACTGATGAATGAACTCTTTAGACGACACTTGTGGAAATGGGTACTGATTTTCCTGGACGATGTACTTGTCTACAGTGAGAATGAAGAAGATCACCTACAGCGCCTTGAAATGGTGTTCCAAACACTGCGCCAAGCCAACTTAAAACTGAAACCCAAGAAGTGTCGATTGTTCCAGAAGCAAGTGATCTTCTTGAGCCACGTGATCTCCGCAGACGGCGTGTCCCCGGACCCCGAGAAGGTCTCCGCCGTCAGTGACTGGCCTGTACCCAAGACCGTGAAACAAGTTAGATCTTTTGTTGGTTTCTGTAATTATTACAGGCGGTTTATTAAAGACTTCGCAAAAATTGCTCAGCCTTTGCATGAGCTGACAAAGAAGCAGACCCGGTTCAACTGGACGGTAGAATGCCAACTAGCGTTCGATCGCCTGAGGTTTGAGCTAACAACCGCACCCATGTTGCAGTTCCCGAAATACGATAGTCCATTCATCGTAGACACGGATGCAAGCAATGTGAGCCTAGGGGCGGTACTATCCAACATAGTGGACAGCGTGGAGCAACCCATCGTCTACGCAAGCCGAACCTTAAGTCGAACAGAGGCGAACTACTCGACGACGAAAAGAGAAGCACTGGCAGTGGTCCAAGCGCTGAAGTGGTTCCGACCTTACGTCTGGGGTTTCAAATTCATCGTCCGAACGGACCACGCTAGCCTGCACTGGCTGTTCAGGCAGAACTCAGATGGGCAGACATTTCGGATGTTGCAGCACCTGCAGGAGTATGATTTCCAAGTGGTGCACCGAGCAGGAAACCGCCATGCAAATGCGGACGGACTATCGAGAATGTTGGAGGACGAGCTCCCAGAGTGGCAACCAGGCGAACTGAAGGAGGCACTCGGAACTTGTCCGGGGCCAAAGTCCCTCGGGGAAGCGCTAAAGGACTTAGGGCACAATACCGAACCTACACAGGCCGTGCGGTCAGGAGTCACTACCGGTCCGGACGAAGTTAGTATCACATGGAGTAGGACGCAGAGCAATGTGCGGGAACTCCAGGAGAAGGACGAAGCCATTTCCCAAATCCTTTACTGGGTACAAGATGGGACCAGCAAAGACCGCCCAAGCTTAGGAACCAACCTTGTGACCAGGGCAGAGGCCACCAAATATGGAGAAGAAGTACTGGCGTACTGGTCTCACTGGGACGAGCTCCTCATAAAGGATGGACTCCTGTACCGACGAAAGGAGAACGCCGAGGGAGACCTCCTGCAGCTGGTAGTACTGAGTCCTTGCAGGAAAGAGATCCTGGATCAACTGCACGCATCACCCGTCAGCGGCGGACACCTTCACCTGGAAAAAACTCTCGGACGAGTCAAGCAACGATTCTGGTGGCCAAGGGTACGATTCGACGTGGAGCGCAAGTTACAAGTCTGCCTAGAGTGTGCTGCCCGCACCAAAGGGGGAAAGCGCCGAAAGGCAGATCTACAAACTTTTGAAGTAGGGATACGCTTCCACACAGTGGCCGCCGACATCATGGGCCCCGTAACTCGAGCAAAGGCCACGGGTGCAAAATATGTTCTCGCCCTAACTGACTACTTTACCAAGTATGTGGTTACAGTGCCTTTAGTGCAGACCGAAGCAAGAGACGTAGCCAAAGCAATCGTGGAGAACTGGGTCCTGCAGTTCGGAGTACCCGACGTCCTACACACGGATCAGGGCAAGAACTTTGGTAGTGAATTAATCGCCGAGATGTGTAAGCTGTTAAAGATTGATAAGTCACGCACTTCACCCTACCACCCAGAGGGGAACGGCCAGGTGGAAAGATTCAATCGCTCCATGGCTGACATGCTCTCAAAATACTGTGCCGAGTGCCCAGGCGATTGGGATGATCTTCTCCCGTACATCACGTTTGCCTACAACACGTCCGTACATAAGACAACGAATGCGACGCCCTTCAGCCTTGTTTACGGCCAAGAGTGCCAATACCCCATCGACCTCTTTTACCCGAAGTCGGACGACGGAAACCCAACCACCCCTTTCGTCGAGTGGCTAGACGGACAGTTTCGGGAAGCTCACATGCACGCCCGTGAGTTCTTGGGACACAACCAGAAGAGGCAGAAAGACCGGTTCCACAAAAAGGTGTTCGGAGAACCCTATAAGGTCGAAGACAGAGTTTGGATGTTCGCAAAACACAAACAGAAATCCAGGAAAATCTACAACAATTGGGAAGGGCCCTATGTGATCCTAAAGCGCGTCTCGGAGGTGAACTATAAGATAGCGAAACCGACAGCAAAGACCAGGTGGAAAGTTGTTCACTTCAACAACTTAAAACCGTACATTGACGAGGACAGCGTCGCGGAGAGGCAGCTAAGACTTCGTGGCTCAGCGACTGAACAGGACCGGATCGGAAACAAGGACCCAGCCGATGACGACGGAGTAGATGACGAGGAAGACCGCGAACCAGCGACTAGGGGAGCGCCCCCGGAAATCTCTCCTGGCCTGGCCAACGCAAAGCTCCAAGAACGGAGGAGAGGCCAACAACGAGCCTTACTAGACTACGGACCGGAATTGAGGGACCTGTTCGAAGAAGAGGAGGAAATGGCCGACTCTGAGGGGACTCCTAACCCAAAAGCAATGCACTGGACACCCCGCTTCCTACTAATAGGGAGCCATCAGGGATTGGAATTGGCCCAAACTTACCCGTTGACCCAGACCCTAGTGCCCAACCCCTGGAATCAGCAATAGGAGGGGAAGCAACCCCTCAGGGGACACCTAGAAAGCCAGTCGAGGACAAGACTCCCGTTGTCAACGACCAACGAAATTGCGTGGGAGGCAGTAACATAGACGGGGAACCTTCCGAAACCCCTATTTCACAGCCAGTCCCCGACGACTTGACACCAGAGCGAGGGGCGATGCCAGCCCAACCCACAACACCCCAGTCAGCCCCTATACCACCAGAAGCTGGAAATCCAAGTCGGAAGCGAAACGAGCCGCGGCGAGGCACACGTGTGCGACCCCCAGTCCGACGGTTAGGGATAAACGATCGATAAAGGTCAGACTTAAACCTAAACAAACTGTATGTACCCGAACTGTAAGTATGCAAATATCAAACCGGCGTGACCATTAGGTTAAGTTTTGGGTCTCAATTTCTATGACATTGCCAGACAATAGGTAAACAATGAAAGGATCATTGATTATTCGGTTAATAACTAAATTTGACTTGAGCCAGTTTGATACTTGACAGACTTGAAATTCAGTAACTCATCTTGATGCTAAATTTTCTGAAACTTTTGCTATTGGGAGCCGTGTTTCGGCTGACGAATCCGGAGAGCAATCACACAGCCGGAGTTGTTTTCATCGCGGAAGACCTGACCATCCTACCAGAGGCCTATGAATCGATCTGGTTGACACTCCCGTACCCTGAAGCCCTTCCTTTCAACGAGAGTCTTCTACGTTCCGCGCATGACGACTTCCGGACTGGCCTAGCAGAGCAATGGAAGGACTACGGAGGCAACATTTGTGCCGATGGACAGTTGACGGAACGAGTGCTCAACCTCACGCAGCATTACGTGGAGGACGTGGCTGAGGTAGCGCGGCAAATCAACTCAATGTTGAAGCACCTCAAGGAAACCACGGCTAGCACCGTCAATCACGACCAAGCGCATCAGTCACGGTCCAAACGCTGGGTGCTACCTCTTCTCGCGGGAATCGGGACAGCTTTGGTCCTGGCGCCGGTACTCAAAGACGAATTCTGTCACCTGACCACTTCTCTGGGTTTCTGCGGCGAGACAAAACACATGCGACAGTTACAGAAAGAGAATCGCCAGTTGAACGAACAGCTTAAGAGTGTCACTCTAGCCACGGGCGAGAGACTCCATCTGATTGCAAGCTCTCTGAACCGTACCCAACACCAACTCCAACGGACAACACAGGGATCCAATGAGAACTTTCGGCGAATCCAGGCCGCACTTAACCAGCTGCTGGATCACACGCACACAAAGACAGGGAACGACTACTGCGTCAGTGTGAAACCGCACACCCTCTACACGGACTTGTGGGCCCTGTCCCTATCAGCTTCGAACTTCTCGAGTGAACTCTATGATATACGGGAAGAACTGATCACCTATCGAGCATCACTGACCGAGGTGGTTCACCAATGGCACCGAGCCATCAATGAGCTTACAGAGGGCAATCTGGCTAGCGACCTCGTAACCCCGGGAACGTGGAAGAAAGTCTTGGCCAACACCGACTATCGCCGAGGAAAACCTGTCATCCCTCCAAATTCTTTGAATCTCTACTACCGGCTGGAGCTAGTGGAAGCCAGCTGGGCCGCTGAAGACGGTCTGTTCATTCGACTGACAATGCCGACCGCAGATCGTCAAGGGCTGTACCAGAGCTATCGCGCGGTTAGCATACCGCAACCCATACCCTCAACAGAGACAGCGACGACCTATGCACTGACGAACGACATCCTCCTGACCACAGACGAGCGACGAGTTTTTGTAGGAATGACGATGTCTAATTTCGTGACCCAAAGCCCGCTCAGTGGCAGAGTCCGGCTCTGCAAACGGCCATTTCTCTGGAACAAACTAACGAAGGATGACTGTTTGACCAACCTCTACTTGGGTCGAGAAGACGCAGCTATCCGAACGTGTCACCACACAGTAGTGGATTTACCAAAGGAAGTCACCGCCGAGTACCTCGAAGACTCCGTGTACCTAGTTACTGCAAGATCGGACAATTACAGTTTCAGAAACTACTCCGCCACATCGAGGAAACCAGTGATGGTGCCCGGCTGTCGTAGCTGTCTGATCCGACCGCCGTGTGACGGCCACATCGAGAATTACAGCGGAAGCATGGAGTTACGAGCCGACTGGCGTAGTTGCGGACACGGCAATGGATCCATAATCCACATCCAACAACCCAGTTTGCTAACTGCCATTTTGGGCGAACTCGACCAAGCGGAAAAGCGCCTACTGGAGAGACCCGCTGCACCTCACCTGAAACGAGATCTACAACGGCGAGTGATGGAAGCCAGTCGCTTGAAGCTGGTGACCCTACCCGAGGAGGTAGTGGACAACCGCCGTATGAAAGAGCTAGCGAAACCCCTTGCAGAGGAGGTGGTGACCGGCTACGTGAGACATGGACCTTTCAGACGCAGCACAGCTTTCGCGGTGCTAGTGACGATATTGACAATGACTGTGATGGGCCTCGGAGTTTTAGCAGCGGCTCAGTTTGGACTTCTGACGTACCTCCAGAAATGGTGCCGAGACCACCTGTCAAAGTGTAGAAGGGAGGACGAACAGGGACAGGAAATGAAACCGACGCCTCGTGGCCTAAAACGAGGGAAGAAAGAGACTCTATCTCAAGAGGATGAGGATTGCCAGGAAGAGCAATGCAACGAGGATCAGAGCTCTTCTCAGACAGGGGCCAATCAACCAGACTCACCGAAGACTCCAACCCAGGGATCAGGGACGTCGAAAAGACCGATGACCCCAGGCGAAGCCAACGCCTACGGCAAGAAAGGCGGGAAGTGCGCTAAGACGACTCCAGAGACATCAATTTGAGCTAAGTCTGACCAAACTTCTCATTTATTTTGACCTCTAGTGATCTGTGCATCCCACAGAGGTAGGTGCTATGAAGATTATGCCTATTAACGTATAATGGCTTATGTGTCATCGTGTACTCTAGTGCTAATCACTGACTGGTAGTCTAATATTAAGAGACCTAGAACATGATCGAACGTGTGCAAACCGTTAAGTATAAACCGGACATAGCGACCTTAGTAAAACGCATTCCGTTAAGCTTGGTTAGTAAACTGACGTAAACCTAAGTTCGACGAGCAAACATACCACCGCGCAAAAGTCAACAAACGGAAACCGTACGGTCATTCTGATTACTTTTGTTACCGCGAACAGTCAAGCTAATTCACAAGAATCGATAATCTAGGAAATGGCAGATTTTAATATTCGAGAGACGTTGGAGGCATTCCTCCACCCGATAGATTTGGACGAGGACATGCAGTATGTGCGCGACGGACTGGGAAGAGAGATCGGGCTGGACGCTGATCCGGTTGTGTTGGCACGCAAGAGGGTGCTGCTTCAACAGCACTTCTAGTCAGACCCAAGCTTCCTGGGCTCGGAGGCACTACTCTTCATGGACCGGAGTTATAGGGGAACCCCGACGCTGACCAGCGACGAGGTTGATGCGCTGGAGTCGATAGATGATGCGAAGTCCTGGAACCACCGGATGAACCTCATTGGACGTGTCACCTGGGAGACGCTGGAGCTTTAGTCTTTCTTTCGACTGACAAGTAAGGAGGAGGACAGGAAGACCCTCGTCGACCTCTCGACCGCCTGGTGGAGTCCGAGGTATGGATCTCTTTTTCGCACCTTCTATTGGGACTTACGCGGCCTGGGACTGCCCAGCATCGACTTGAAAGCCAAGACTCTTCGGACCCTTGTCCTGCAGAGAGTAATCAAAGCAGCGATAGAGGAGTTGCGAGAGCACTACTTGCCCGCGGTACAAGTCGGATTCGGAAGAGGCGACAACTAGAGGTGGAGTAATTGAACTAGAAAGAACATTTGGTTAGGTATGTGTGCTCACCTTGGACCGAAACCACAATGAACAAACATCTTACATTTAAGCTAAGAATAAGCTAACTATCATTCATTTTGATCATTACTGTTGAACCGACTGTTTGTCTCATAAAATTTCATCGCTAAACATGGTGGCGCTTTATTGGGAATCGGAAAAGTTAGGGGACGGGTGCTTTGTGGTTACCTCTATCAGATACGAATTATTGGGGGATATAATACTGACTTTGGAATATGGAGATCAATTGAGGCTCCTGTGCTGGTCCCCAGCAAGGGGTGAGTTCCTTAGACACTTGCGCCGTCATCACTTTAGCCATGGGGAAAAGAAACTGTTTCCGGTGGCTATGCATCTTGCAGAGAGGCACGGAAACGAGAATGCAAAAAGACTGAACCAACTAGTGGCACGTATGCAGAACTAACCAGACTAGCTCCAAGATCAGACTGATATCATGTGACTGTTATCATGAGATTGCTATCATAAGACTGTTATCATCTAGACAGCACCCTTAAAGAACTAGGGAAGCCCTCACTGTTCAATTTTCCTTTTCTGAATTAAGACTGAATTATTATCCAGGAGGATAAATGATCTAGAAGGGAGGCCTGTAAAATTGAACTAACCGTATTAGGATGACCATAAACACAAAGGCCGACGGAGTTGTTGAGGAACCAACAATAATGCAAATTTGCTGAGTTGTTTACTTAACACCAAAACCCACCATAATTTGACTCGTAATATTGCAAACTAGTAAACTGTATTGAACGTGAAAATGAATAAAGGTGCTCGAAGAGGAGTTAAAATCATGAAAGTGTTAGTGACAAGCCGGGAAAGGAAATTAGCAGACCGGGAACTAAAGAGGAGGATGAAGTCGTTAGACATGGAAGCGCGTGTGCTGATCCGTATGACACAGATAGCACAGGGGAGGTTGTTTGCTGCAAGGGGAGAAGAATCGAATAGTGGAAATGAGTCGGAGGAGGAATGGCTAAGAATAATGAGGGCGGAAGAGAGTAAAAACTAAAACTGTATAGACTAAACTTAAACTATTATCATCATCTCATCATCTCATCATCGCATCATCATCGCATCAACATCGCTATCGTATTGTATATTCGCCTTTGAATTTAGTTTATTGTGGTTTCGGGACAACTTTCCGCACCGGGCTAACATGACCCGTTCCGTCGTCCGTGACCGAAAATGCAAGGTAGATTGCGGGAACCGATGGGCCAGCGTGCGTGCCCGTGTAACATTCCCATTGACCCTCTGATTGTCCAGGGGAACTAATATACACGTAAATATTCGCTGATAATGACCGGGCAAGCATCCGTAGGTCGGTCGAACTCAATTCGGTAACGTCTTCGACCGATTCACTCGAACGAACCCCATCGGGGAGGTCGAACAAATAACGGTCTGGTCCTGATTTTCGCAGGCGTTTCACCCAGTCCTCGATAATTCCGCCAGAGTTGCGGGCACCCGTTAGTACTACTGATAGAGCCGAGCACACGCAGTTGTACCTATGATGACCAGTACGCAGAGTCTCGATTCGGAACTGGGTGACGTCAAGAGATTCCGAACTAAAACGATGCAGTTATTTAATTATCATCGTATTTAAACGTAGCACGCGATATATACTATAATACTCACTTTTTGAAAGCTGGAGAAAGCGGGTGGGTACCGTTAGAAGGTATCCCCAATTGTTTGCACAGTCGTTCTACCCGCCGCTTGTCGAGGTGAACCATAGGTCCGGTCTTGCGAACTCCGACACGCTGTTGGCACTTCCGACAGCTCGCCACCACCTTCCTGCAGAATTGTCGTAACCGCTCGACGTGGTACTTCGTGCGGATAAAACTTTCCAGCTGTAAACGATCAGGGTGATTTCTATCCCGGTGTTCCATAATCAAAGTAGCTAGCGCGTCTTCGCTATGGAGGACTCGTCTTCCATCTCGGTAGAGTTTCCCATCGCGAATTGTGAATAGTCGAAGCTTTGTTCGGAAATGTCGTTCTGCACGAGTAAGAAGCTTCGAGGATGTCATAGAGAGCTTTTTGTAGTGTAGTAACTTGTTATATTCGTTAACATCCATTATAACTGAAAGAAAATAGAGTTTTACAAAATTCGTAATTTTGGCCAAATCTGAAAATTTTTACAAGTTGGGACCGAAAATCTGTCCACCCCCCCCCCGATTTTTTGAAGCCGATATGGCTGAACCAAGCTGGGGTCACCATCACCTTAGGGCACCCCTAAGCTATTTACAAACCAGGATTGGTAGTGCCAGCTTTACCCAGTCCGGAGCTATTAACACTTATGAGGAAAAAAAGTGATAATTTTGGGGAAAATCCGAAAATGCTGATTTTTGAGTTTCATGGACTCTAGGCATACTAGGGTGCAATAAGGCCCTGAGCCTACGCCTGATTAGGCGGAATACGAACCATACCCCCCAAACCGCCCTAAGTAAACAAAAGACCCGGAAACACATATTTCGTAGGTAACTAAGTATAAGTCGACTTGTCGGCCATTTTGAACTTTTTGCTTGTTACGGACGTATGACGTGACCGGACCGTAACCCTATAGCGGACAAGCGGACGTGCGGACGGTACCCTAGGAACCCCCCTATGTAAACAAATTGCACGTAAGAACGGAAAATCTGGAATTCGCATATATGTAAATTTGGCGGCCATCTTGACTGATATCTAATAAGTAAGTTTGGTATTTAACACGTCACCTTATTACGGCAGTGGTATTACGGAATGTAAACGAAGTAGCCAACCGTGGTATAGAAGGCTGAAAACCTTGTGCAATAATGACGGTTATTTGGTTTGAGTAAACAAACTGTTTGCTCGGCTCAGTATATAAGCGGCTTACACAATAAGCGCGGCGCAGAAGTTGCAAATCGCGAACGAGTTAATTATCGATTGTTTGGCATAGTTTGCCGGTATTATTGAGCGAGAGGCTCTTGTTAATCGTTATTAAGCGTCGTTGCGTTAACTTCGCCGGAGCGATTGAGCGAGAGGCTCTGAATAGTCGCTGTTATAGAATTAGAGTTATTTGGCTAAGTTTTGCCTGATTTGATTGAGCGAGAAGCTCTGATTAGTCTTTGCGGTGCGGTTACATTATCGAGCACCGATTGCTGTTGCAAGTGAGCGAGAGGCTCTGGAACTTGCGTTATTCGATCGAGCAAGCGGCTCGGATTAGTTATAGTTGGCAGAGTTGCCTGTACCGTCGAGCATCGAGCTCGGATTGTGGTCTAGCGTGTTTAAAATCGCTAGACGGTTACTTAAGTAACAGAGCGATCGCTCTGATAGTTTGCGGGATTACCGACGTTTATAGCGGGTAGATAAACGCGTAGAATTGTATCGTTCCGTGGGAATTTGGCTAAACGTAGAAGTTTGTTGTGCTTAAGGATTACCAGTCAGTACTCTGAGTAGTTCTTAAGTTTATTATAGTTAGTACTGTAAACTGTTACTTTAGTTGGGTTACCATTGTACAGTTTGATTGTTTGTTGTTATATTTACTATTATTCCATTAGTTACTTACATATTTAGTTATTAATTGAATAGTTGCACTAACTGTTTTGATCGAGCCGGAAGAGCAAATAAACGGGCAAATAACAAGAACGAACCACCAAATAAAAACCTTTCGAATTGTGAGATCTGGGCGCTAGTTCCCGTTCTAGGCTGCCTAATAAAGTTCAGAATCTTACGAGAATCTTGCAATATGATATTTGTTCCATGTAACAGTATCCATAGCCAATATTCCAGTCTACTTTGAGATATTCTCTAGTGTCATGAAAAACAGCATGTAATCAAAAGGAATATGACCAGTTCAAAAACACTTCTAATTTTTAATCACCAGGTCCTATTATTCCTCCAAACTCAGCTTCCCGGTCAACATTTTCTAGAATCTTGCATTTGTCAGTGCTTCCAAAAAGAGCCATAAAAACATTTTCTTTTTTGCTTTTGCATTAAAAGTTCCTAATTTCTGTTACAAAAACTGCAATTGCGTCAAGGTTCAATTCAAGCAATTCTACTGGATCAATGTTTTAATTAAGGAATAAATGCATTAAACACCGTTGCCTTCTTTTCATTTATAAAAGTACAGCCAATTCTACGCGCTTTGCGGTCTCTTCCTGATTTCATTCAGCAGTGATATAATTTCAACGATCATTCTGTGTAGTAACATTTATATTCCGAAAAATGCTGCCATTAATATAAATAAATTGTAATAAGGGAAAAACTAATTTCCTTTTATGGTTTTTCGCGGAAGTAGAAAAAGTTAACCTAAATTGCTTTCAATTGTTTTGAAGGAAAAAACACTAAATCAATGGATGGTTGGAACATTTTTTTTCGCAGCATATTATAGAAGAAACCGTTTTCTCAGAACTGGAGGGGCCAAGAGTATACATCAGTGAATATTCGTTGGTAGAAATGATTTTGCTCCTCTTAGGCTCAGATATAAGGAAGTATATATTCAACAGCAATTGGAGATATAGCAAGCTAAACTATTCATCTGTCCAAGTTCTTGCAGAAATGAGGTTTATAATCGAAACAAACATGTGTATGAAAACAAACAAACACTGGATTATAGACTAAACAAAAAAATCATTTGGAGCAATTGCGTCCAGGAGTTGTTCAAATAAGTACCAGACTCTTAAAATCAAATTTTAGGTCAGCTGAGTGAGTGAATTGATAGAGTTTACCTGATTTTTGCTTGTTATTACGCAAAAATTGTTAAAATTTTGACTAATCGGAATTGTGGTGATATCTGCAGAAACAAGACAGTGTTCAATGCCTGTTGTATGTCTCACGAACCAATAAAAAAACAAATTGCAATATGAAATTGGTTCCATGTAACAGTATACATAGCCTATATTTGAGTTTTTACTTTGAGATATTCTCTAACGTCATGAAAAACAGCATTTAATCAAAAGGAATATGACCAGTTCAGAAACACCTCTAATTTTTAATCACCAGCTCCTATTAGTCCTCCAAACTCAGCTTCTCGGTCAAAATTCTCTGGAATCTTGCATTGGTCAGTGCTTCCACAAACAGCCAAGAAACGCAATTTTTTTGTATTTGCATTAAAACAAAATTCTTGATTTCTGCATCAAAACCTGCAATTGCGTCAAGGTTCATTTCAAGCAATTCTTCTGGATCAATGTTTTAATTAAGGAAAAAATACATTAAACAACGTTGCCTTCTTTTCTTTCATAAAAATACAGCCAATTCTACGCGCTTTAAGGTCTCTTCCTGATTTCAGTCAGCAGTGATATAATTTCAACAGTCATTCTGTGTAATCCATTTAAATGCCGGAAAATGCTGCCATTAATATAAATAAACTGTGATGAGGGAAAAACTGATTTCCTTTTATGGTTTTTCGCGGAAGTAGAAAAAGTTAACCTAAATTGCTTTCAAATGTTTTGAAGGAAAAAACACTAAATCAATGGATAGTTGGAACATTTTTTTTCGCAGCATATTATAGAAGAAACCGTTTTCTCAGATCTGGAGGGGCCAAGAGTATACATCAGTGAATATTCGTTGGTAGATATGATTTTGCTCCTCTTTGGCTAAGATATAAGGAAGTATATATTCAACAACAGTTGTAAATATAGCAATCTAATCTATTCATTTGTCCAATTTCTTGCAGAAATAAAGCTTATAATCGAAAAAAAAAATGTTAATGAAAACAAACAAACAGTGGAATATAGACTAAACCAAAAAAACGTTTGGGAGCAATTGCGTCCAGGAGTTGTTTAAATAAGTACCAGACTCTTAAAATCAAATTTTAGGGCAGCTGAGTGAGTGAATTGATAGAGTTTACCTGATTTTTGCTTGTTATGACGCAAAATTTGTTAAAATTTTGACTAATTGGAATTGTGGTTTTATCTCCAGAAACAAGACAGTGTTCAATGCCTGTTGTATGTCTCAGGAACAAAAAAACAAATTGCAATATGAAATTGTTTCCATGTAACAGTATACATAGCCTGTATTTGAGTTTTTACTTTGAGATATTCTCTAGTGTCATGAAAAGCGGCATGTAATCAAAAGGAATATGACCAGTTCAAAAACACCTCTAATTTTTAATCACCAGCTCCTATTATTCCTCCAAACTCAGCTTCTCGGTCAAAATTCTCTAGCATCTTGCATTGGTCAGTGCTTCCACAAACAGCCAAGAAACGTATTTTCTTTGTATTCGCTTTAAAAAAATTCCTGATTTCTGCTTCAAAACTTGCAATTGCGTCAAGGTTCAATTCAAGCAATTCTTCTGGATCAATGTTTTAATTAAGGAATAAATACCTTAAACAACGTTGCCTTCTTTTCTTTTATAAAAGTACAGCCAATTCTACGCGCTTTGCGGTCTCTTCCTGATTTCATTCAGCAGTGATATAATTTCATCTACCATTCTGTGTAGTCACGTTTAAGTTTCGAAACAAGCCGCCATTATGGTATGTAAACTGTGATGAGGGAAAAACTGATTTCCTTCTATGATTTTTTGCGGAAGTAGAAAGAGTGTGGTTTTTAGTGCAGACTGGGACCGAACACTGATCCATCTGCAGGGAAAAAGACTGACTGAATTAATGATAAGATTTAAAACAAAAAAAGTTTTTAAAAAAATGGATCGATATGTGTAACTATAATTGTAAGCTGAAAGAAAATTTTCTTTGATAAATTTTTAGAGTTTACCTTGATATAAAGAGCCAACGTAAAGTGAGCAAGAACAAATTAATTGCGATAAGTAATTTATAAACAAGAACATCTTATAAAAGAGTTCATTTACCAAATGGCGCAAGCATCATAACGTAATAGATATGCCAATTCTAAAATTAGTTACATCAAGCGAATATCTATTTTCTATCAGTTCCATTTAGTAGAGAGCAATTTTAGAGAGAAAAAAAGCGAGGAACACGAGCAACTTGGTTTCTTGCGATTTCTTTATTGGAGATCGACAGTAGTTCGCGGAGGGGACATTTTAGGGAGGTTTTTGCGTCTCGTCAATATCATTTGAATTATTCTGTATCGGTGGAAGAATGAGACGTTGGAAATCGGGGAGAGGGAAGGCTTCTGATTTTTTTTTTAAAAAATTTTACGTTTGTAGGGCATGTCTGCTACACACCCAACTCTAGTGATTTATTCTTTAAAAAATTAGGGGTGCAAACTGCAAAAGGGTGCAATAGATTTGTTTATAGATCTGGAAAATGAGAAAACAATTTGAGAAAACCAAAGAAAAATACATTTCTAAAATCAAAAACAGTTGAGATGAAAAAAAACCGAAATCGAATATTGTTGTAAAAAATTGTTGTGACAAACGCATTTTTGAGTCGAAAATCGATTGGATAAAATTTTTGTTTCACAATAGAAAATAATAAAGAAAAAGATTCCAAGAAAAATTTTTTTTCAAAAAAGGACAAAAGGAAAAATTACAAGAACTAAAAGTTATCGAAATATGCATTGTTAACAGAAATAATTTCTTCGAATTAGAAACTATATAAGTCAAACTTTTCTTCAATAAATAATTTAACTAGTAAAATATCCCGGAAGAAAAGTTTAAAATTTGATATTATGCGCAAATGAAGTTTGTGAAATTGTCTAAAGAAGATAGTTCTGTAGTTAGATTTCATTAAGTAGATCAGCTTAGCTACGACAAAAGAAAAGCATCAGACCAGAAATTCAATGATCACAACTGGAGGCGTTTCCACTAAGGAGATTAAGATAAGTTGACTGTTCCATTGTTCTTACTCTTTTTATCAGGCATTTACCTAATCCTATTACAGGTAAGTCTTTTTATCCCCCGTCTTTTTTAACGATCACTACTTTTTACATCTGTCAGATTTCCACAATTCTTTAAGGAAAATTCACACAATAGCTTGTTTGATTTACAATTTTTGCAGTAAAAACCAAATTGTTTATTTCGATAAAGACTGTTCAATAATAGTAATCTTATACGTTTTAAAACCACTCATTATTCTTAGTTCCTAAAAAGTACTGATCAAAAGCAATAACTGCTTTCAGATTTTTGGGGAATGTTTTTTACAAGTTTTGTAAAGACAGAAAAACTGGTCCATTCTGGCCCAAAGAGAAATATGTATTGCTTGGCACATAGCTTTTTTAAGCAAATTACACTTCTCACGAGTTTGAATGTGAAAAAGACTTTAAATTAGACAAAATTTTATCTTGGCAAATTTTGTTAATGATTACGTGAATTAGGACCTAATAAATACACCAAAGAGACAAGGCATACGTAAATGCTAGTCTATAAAATGTCCTTTTATTCCGCAATTAGTGATCCCAAGCCATTTTAAACACTTATATATCCATTAGGTTTTCATGCAGTACTTTTCAACTGGGACCCCAGGGCAACTATTACCCAACAAATTTCAGCTGATGCGATGTGAGCCCACGACAGATTATATATTTACTTTAACGTTGTGGTGTTACCCAGAGACCATGCAATCTGATCAAACCCATAGGGTAAAACGGTGACAAGGGCTGTTACACAGTTTCAACTCTTTGCCAAGTAATGTTCGTGGCTTTTCAGTCTCCAAAGAGCTTCCGAAGAACTTCGAATGAGAATTGGATGAGAATTATTGGACTGAATGAGTGTTAAACTTGAAAGGAATAATTTTTACCTGATATCGCACAAGTTAAAGGGAAGAATGCGGAAAAAAACGAATGACTAAATATGTCTGCAGTTTTGTTGAAAATAGAAATTAAAGTGGCAGACAGAAATTATTGTCAAAGTATTGATTCCATAACAGAATTTCAATCAAAAAGAAAAACTGTCCCAGCCGAATTAATTATATCATCGTCAAAACAAATTCACATCTGAGCTTCGCTGCTTTATTCTCTGGAAATCTGGGAAAGTTATAGCTGCTAATTTCTCTTGCTAATTGGGTAGTTTTTCTTTTGGCTGTCGTAATTACCTGTCGAAATTACTCTGCTCGAAGTCTCGACGCTAAAAACAGTAGAACATGCACGATATGAAATGCTATATTTTTCAAGAAAAATAGCCATAAAAACGATAACAACAAATGGATTAAACTATTCCAAAAATTACCCACTATATTGTGGGAGACTGAAATGAAAACTGACAACTTGGAGATATTTTTCAAAGCTTGAGAAGCTATTAATAAATCCATTGAGCTTTTTAAAAACAATTTATCACCAAAGGGGGACAAACGCTCTCAGCTATGGGTATTGCAACGCCCCGGATTGAAACTTCTCTGGCTCCGTACAAGGATCAAGCATGATTTCATACGATCCATTTCTGATCTAAGAGTACGAACGTAGTATGATCACAGAAACCAAAGAAATCATATATGGTCCTACTATGATTACCAAGAACCAAATATCTTTGCCTTCAATTTACGTATTAATTTTTTTATAGACACAGCAGAAAATATGTAATTCCCCGTCAACACATTGTGATCTACCAAAAGAACCCTCAAATTTAATACTAAGTGACAAAATTGGGTAGCAAATGGTGGTGGTACATGTACCTGCATTGGGTGGTACTTGTATGAAATTCAAGCACGAACGTCAGCAATCTAGATTATTACAAACAATGTTTCAAAAGTTTTAAGAATTTGTTTTTTTGAGTCATTGCGACTAAACTCTGCGAGCCTGCTGAATATTCAGCTACTTTAAAAACCGTGAAATTTTGAAAATTTTGTACTGGCTTTTCGTGATTAGTTTTTCTTTTGTCTTGCTGTTGTGTATCCCTGGCCGCGACTGCAGTTCAGGTTGGGGAAATGAAGTATAAGAAGAGGAGAGGAAACGAGTTAACTAAAACTAAAAGAAGAGGAGATTCAGAAGGCATGGACAAGCTTTTTCTGCTCTCTTTAGAAAACGATGGCGCGTGCGAAATCGAACTCCCGTCGTAGTTTAAGTTTCTTATGATACAGCACTGCGCCAAAATGCACACATACGAGTTTTGGAAACTGCTTTTTCGTGTTGTCTATGTTTTGTTTGCATTCTTGTTTGCATTCTTCCATTTTTGTTGGAATTTGAATTCATTAAATAAATATAAACTCAAAAAATTCACGCAAATAGAAAGTCTAGCGTGCCTTTGCAGTCTTTGGCTTATTGAATCTGAAATTCTCCTGTGCTAGGAAGGTTCAATTCTTCTTGTTGTTCACGAAAGCTATACCATCGACATTTTATTATATGAGTTCTAAAAGCTCAGTTTTGTGTTATTTGTCTTTTTTAATTGACTGTTTGCGATTGGTTGAGCCATCAAGTATCTACAATAACGATTAGTGGCCTAAAACAGGACTTATACAATTTGATTAAATTTCCTGTTCAATTTTTAAATTGTTTAACAGCCAAAGCTCGAAGATTCGCTGGTTTGCTCTGAAAACATTATCTTTACTATGCTCCTTCCGTTTGAGGAGTGGCGTCTTTCTCATTCGGAATAATTTAATAGATTTAACTATTCGATTTATTTTCCACAAATACTCTCACTTATACTTCTTCATCTCTGAAGTGTTCTTTAACAGCACATAATTTATTTTGGCGGTTTATTATTTTGGGCTTTTCACATTATTTTATACGTTTATCCGATGATAATTGAATTTGCTCTGTATAAATTGATTGAATCGTGGTCTGTAAAACAGTGCAAAGTCTCAGCAAATAGTAAATTTCAGCTGGAGTGGCTGGTATTTTTGGAGTTTGTCTGGAGAGACATAAATTAGGAACACTATTAATGCCAAGAAGCTCCCCTGATGGACACCAGCTGCTGGAGAAAAATTGTTGCTTTTTCCTTTTTTGATTCTGCATTCAATTGTTGCTTAGTTTGTCAATCAAATCTAGTCTCCAGACAGCATTGAAACCTTTTTTTATCACGGCAAACAGGTCCAACCAATTCTGACCACAGGAAATCTTCACTTATGTGCTGAGTTAATATGGTCATCAGCTGTGCATGTGCTTGCTCTATGTGCATTTTGTATTTTGTTTTTGCTTTTTCATTTTACTTTGCTTTGTTCACAGATAAAATTTCTAATGACTGGCGTTAACTTTTCTCCTGGATATAATTGTTTCCACCTCTTTAGAACTTTCCCTTTTCTTTGCCAAACTGACAGACCCAGGGAAGCTGCTTGCCTTTGTTTCCGTTACAAAAGAAATAATTTTCAGGTACCATTTTTGAAACTTCATTTGAGCAGTCAAAGTTAATGATTTCTTGCGCAATGATAAAGAAAACTTCATCTTGTTTGCCAAGCCACCTGAACACTTCAATTGAAAACATTTAAAGTTTTTTTGCGGTTGTTTTCTGACAAAGTTTTTTGCGGTTGTTTTTCTGACTAAAGTTTGTTCCGTTAAAGCTTTGCATCTGGGTTGATTTTTTAATGTTAACCTGAACTTCTTTACTTTCAACTCTTTGGCTAAAAACTTGTGAGGCACCGTTGCTGACGACGCTAATTGAATCGCTCTCAGTTTTGTGTTATTTGTCTTTTTTAATTGACTGTTTGCGATTGGTTGAGCCATCAAGTATCTACAATAACGATTAGTGGCCTAAAACAGGACTTATACAATTTGACTAAATTTCCTGTTCAATTTTTAAATTGCTTAACAGCCAAAGCTCGAAGATTCGCTGGTTTGCTCTAAATACATTATCTTTACTTTGCTCCTTCCGTTTGAGGAGTGGCGTCTTTCTCATTCGGAATAATTTAATAGATTTAACTATTCGATTTATTTTCCACAAATACTCCCACTTATACTTCTTCATCTCTGAAGTGTTCTTTAACAGCACATAATTTATTTTTGCGGTTTATTATTTTGGGCTTTTCACATTATTTTATACGTTTATCCGATGATAATTGAATTTGCTCTGTATAAATTGATTGAATCGTGGTCTGTAAAACAGTGCAAAGTCTCAGCAAATAGTAAATTTCAGCTGGAGTGGCTGGTATTTTTGGAGTTTGTCTGGAGAGACATAAATTAGGAACACTATTAATGCCAAGAAGCTCCCCTGATGGACACCAGCTGCTGGAGAAAAATTGTTGCTTTTTCCTTTTTTGATTCTGCATTCAATTGTTGCTTAGTTTGTCAATCAAATCTAGTCTCCAGACAGCATTGAAACCTTTTTTTATCACGGCAAACAGGTCCAACCAATTCTGACCACAGGAAATCTTCACTTATGTGCTGAGTTAATATGGTCATCAGCTGTGCATGTGCTTGCTCTATGTGCATTTTGTATTTTGTTTTTGCTTTTTCATTTTACTTTGCTTTGTTCACAGATAAAATTTCTAATGACTGGCGTTAACTTTTCTCCTGGATATAATTGTTTCCACCTCTTTAGCACTTTCCCTTTTCTTTGCCAAACTGACAGACCCAGGGAAGCTGCTTGCCTTTCTTTCCGTTACAAAAGAAATAATTTTCAGGTACCATTTTTGAAACTTCATTTGAGCAGTCAAAGTTAATGATTTCTTGCGCAATGATAAAGAAAACTTCATCTTGTTTGCCAAGCCACCTGAACACTTCAATTGAAAACATTTAAAGTTTTTTTGCGGTTGTTTTCTGACAAAGTTTTTTGCGGTTGTTTTTCTGACTAAAGTTTGTTCCGTTAAAGCTTTGCATCTGGGTTGATTTTTTAATGTTAACCTGAACTTCTTTACTTTCAACTCTTTGGCTAAAAACTTGTGAGGCACCGTTGCTGACGACGCTAATTGAATCGCTCTCAGTTTTGTGTTATTTGTCTTTTTTAATTGACTGTTTGCGATTGGTTGAGCCATCAAGTATCTACAATAACGATTAGTGGCCTAAAACAGGACTTATACAATTTGACTAAATTTCCTGTTCAATTTTTAAATTGCTTAACAGCCAAAGCTCGAAGATTCGCTGTTTTGCTCTAAATACATTATCTTTACTTTGCTCCTTCCGTTTGAGGAGTGGCGTCTTTCTCATTCGGAATAATTTAATAGATTTAACTATTCGATTTATTTTCCACAAATACTCCCACTTATACTTCTTCATCTCTGAAGTGTTCTTTAACAGCACATAATTTATTTTTGCGGTTTATTATTTTGGGCTTTTCACATTATTTTATACGTTTATCCGATGATAATTGAATTTGCTCTGTATAAATTGATTGAATCGTGGTCTGTAAAACAGTGCAAAGTCTCAGCAAATAGTAAATTTCAGCTGGAGTGGCTGGTATTTTTGGAGTTTGTCTGGAGAGACATAAATTAGGAACACTATTAATGCCAAGAAGCTCCCCTGATGGACACTAGCTGCTGGAGAAAAATTGTTGCTTTTTCCTTTTTTGATTCTGCATTCAATTGTTGCTTAGTTTGTCAATCAAATCTAGTCTCCAGACAGCATTGAAACCTTTTTTTATCACGGCAAACAGGTCCAACCAATTCTGACCACAGGAAATCTTCACTTATGTGCTGAGTTAATATGGTCATCAGCTGTGCATGTGCTTGCTCTATGTGCATTTTGTATTTTGTTTTTGCTTTTTCATTTTACTTTGCTTTGTTCACAGATAAAATTTCTAATGACTGGCGTTAACTTTTCTCCTGGATATAATTGTTTCCACCTCTTTAGAACTTTCCCTTTTCTTTGCCAAACTGACAGACCCAGGGAAGCTGCTTGCCTTTGTTTCCGTTACAAAAGAAATAATTTTCAGGTACCATTTTTGAAACTTCATTTGAGCAGTCAAAGTTAATGATTTCTTGCGCAATGATAAAGAAAACTTCATCTTGTTTGCCAAGCCACCTGAACACTTCAATTGAAAACATTTAAAGTTTTTTTGCGGTTGTTTTCTGACAAAGTTTTTTGCGGTTGTTTTTCTGACTAAAGTTTGTTCCGTTAAAGCTTTGCATCTGGGTTGATTTTTTAATGTTAACCTGAACTTCTTTACTTTCAACTCTTTGGCTAAAAACTTGTGAGGCACCGTTGCTGACGACGCTAATTGAATCGCTCTCAGTTTTGTGTTATTTGTCTTTTTTAATTGACTGTTTGCGATTGGTTGAGCCATCAAGTATCTACAATAACGATTAGTGGCCTAAAACAGGACTTATACAATTTGACTAAATTTCCTGTTCAATTTTTAAATTGCTTAACAGCCAAAGCTCGAAGATTCGCTGGTTTGCTCTAAATACATTATCTTTACTTTGCTCCTTCCGTTTGAGGAGTGGCGTCTTTCTCATTCGGAATAATTTAATAGATTTAACTATTCGATTTATTTTCCACAAATACTCCCACTTATACTTCTTCATCTCTGAAGTGTTCATTAACAGCACATAATTTATTTTGGCGATTTATTATTTTGGGCTTTTCACATTATTTTATACGTTTATCCGATGATAATTGAATTTGCTCTGTATAAATTGATTTAATCGTGGTCTGTAAAACAGTGCAAAGTCTCAGCAAATAGTAAATTTCAGCTGGAGTGGCTGGTATTTTTGGAGTTTGTCTGGAGAGACATAAATTAGGAACACTATTAATGCCAAGAAGCTCCCCTGATGGACACCAGCTGCTGGAGAAAAATTGTTGCTTTTTCCTTTTTTGATTCTGCATTCAATTGTTGCTTAGTTTGTCAATCAAATCTAGTCTCCAGACCGCATTGAAACCTTTTTTATCACGGCAAACAGGTCCAACCAATTCTGACCACAAGAAAGCTTCACTTATGTGCTGAGTTAATATGGTCATCAGCTGTGCATGTGCTTGCTCTATGTGCATTTTGTATTTTATTTTTGCTTTTTCATTTTACTTTGCTTTGTTCAATTGTTTCCACCTCTTTAGCAGTTTCCCTTTTCTTTGCCGAACTGACAGACCCAGGGAAGCTGCTTGCCTTTGTTTCCGTTACAAAAGAAATAATTTTCAGGTACCATTTTTGAAACTTCATTTGAGCAGTCAAAGTTAATGATTTCTTGCGCAATGATAAAGAAAACTTCATCTTGTTTGCCAAGCCACCTCAACACTTCAATTGAAAACATTTAAAGTTTTTTTGCGGTTGTTTTCTGACAAAGTTTTTTGCGGTTGTTTTTCTGACTAAAGTTTGTTCCGTTAAAGCTTTGCATCTGGGTTGATTTTTTAATGTTAACCTGAACTTCTTTACTTTCAACTCTTTGGCTAAAAACTTGTGAGGCACCGTTGCTGACGACGCTAATTGAATCGCTCTCGGATTTTGTGTTGAAATAGAACTATTTTTTTTAAAGACTTTGGCGAATAGGGTGGTAAATTTTGGAGTGGCTTCTTTTTATTCATTGCAGCGCTTTACATTTTGCTGCGCTGCACATTGAAAAAATATTTCAGAAAACCTCTACATTCACTTGCCAATGACCGAGTTTTGGGTATTCGAAGCCTTGTATTACTTGGGGCGTTGGTCTGCTGATTTCAAGCTGGTGAAATATCCAGACTATTTTAACACCCTGCTTAACTGCAGCGGTTGCGTGGTCCAAATAGTCAGTTATCACTCGAATGGTTTTTGTTGGTCTTTCTGTAGTCGTTATCCGTTGCACCTTGAAAACGATCAAGGCATTTTTATTGAGTACAACTCCATTCACTTTGTTTTCTTGTATGTTGTGATGATAAACATTTACAATTAAGAAACTGCTTTTGGCTTGGCTTTGAGCAGCCTATTTTTTGCGTTATTAGAAGTCTTGAGAAAAGCGAGCCGAAGGTTTTTTGTTTTGAGCAAACAGTCTTTTGATATTTGGTCTCAGGGCTAGGTAGAGCAACCAAAGATATTTCGAAGTTCTCTGACGCTCAGAATTTAGTGTTGCAGAAACTTTTTTTCATCGAACGGTTTCAGTTTTAATAGAGTTTCTGTTGCATTTGGGTTCGTTTTCGATTTGCATGAACTGCTCATCTTGTGGTCTTTCGTCCGCTGTTTTGGGCTTCCGAGAGAAGTGGGCTTAGCTGGCTTGTTTCGACCAGAGCCGTCATGAGAAGTTTGATGAAAATGGTATAACTCAAAAGCCTAATAGCCGATTTGAAAAACAGGCAAATGCTTAAATAATTGAATTTAATTGCTAGCTACGAGAAGAAGAAGTAAACTTCAAGTGAAAATCTCTTTTTTATAAAATCCCCACTCCCAGAGTACTTTCATACTCAAAGTGGAGTATTTGCTGGTTGTTTCCTGTCACACTTTGACGTGCTGGTCCGAAAATGACGATAACAGACTTTTACACATCTTGGGCTAATTAGCCGATTTATGCAAAATGTGTGGTAATTGATAGAATACTTCTAAGTATATGGAAAAGCTTTTCATATTTTTTGCGGCCAGTTCATACTTATGAAAGCTCATTTGATAAAAACAATTAAAAAGTTGCATCTCTCTTTAAATTTGTTTTCTATATAAGTATTGAGAAGAATGTTTCGACAATTGATCCCCACTTTTTACTCACTTCATCCTAGGAGATGAAATAACCCATCATTCGTCAATCGTTTTACTCACTTTAGATGCCCGAGTCCTACTTCACAATTAACCACAAAACGCCGACTTTGTACCGTTTTAGCCTCTAGGCTGTCAAACTCTTTGATCACGCACTTTGATCGAGAGGATGATTCCTCAAAAGTGTATCGGTTGCTCGCCGATCCATGCCTATAGTAACCCGGCTCGAGAAAAAACTGGAAAAATATGTAAGATAAGCGGTGAAAAATTGGTCTTTTCACCGCAAATTTTGTACAGAACTTTCCGGTGAAATGCAATGAACGCGGTGAAACTATGTAAGTTCACCTCTATAGTAAACGGTGAACTTACAAAATTTCACCACATTTCACCGCTTACTACAAGTGGATTCAAGCCTCTCACCCTCCTGTATGTCAGCCACCTTTTCTTCCACTGCACCGCATCTCACTAAATGCTATCATTTTTGTTTTGAACTTAAATTAAATTCACTCTCCTTTATGTAAAACATACGCGTTAAACTTTTGTAAGATAAACGGTGAAATTACAAACTTTAGCAGTGAAATGTGGTGAATGCGGTGTAATTATGCAAGTTCACCGCTTACTCTAGTTATGAAATTATATAAATTCACCGCTTAAAAAAAGTTTCAAAAAGATGTGTGAGTATTCGTGGGCAAATTTTCCGTGCGTTTTTTCACTAAGTTAAGCGATGAATTTAAGTGATTTCATCGCACTCACTGTTGTTCCCACACAATTTTTTACACTTTTTTCTAATCTGTGAGTTTTTGTAAGTTCACCACTAAATTAAGCGGTGAATTCATATAATTTTTATGGCATTCACCGCTTATCTTGCATAATTTGGACAATTTTTTTCAAAGCGGTGAATTTATGTAATTTCACCGCTAATTTCAGCGGTGAAATTATGTAGTTTCACCGCTACCAGGCTATAAAGGTTTTTTCACCGTTTTCACCGCCTGATTTATTTAATTTCACCGCATTCACCAGTTACCTTACAAAATTTTCCGCATTCACCGCTTATTACATAATTTTGCGTTGAATGGTGGTGACACCTCGACCCGGGAGTTTATCCTGCCTGTACAAATTGAGCGAGAATTGGGGAAACAATACGGGCAAGAAAGGAGAAAAAGAAAGCCGTCAACATTCCGATTTTAGTTTAAGCCTTTATTTAAATAATCAAAATCAGTGTCACCAAACTAAAATAAACACTATAAAAAACACTCAACTTTTAATTTAAACTTGTCTGAGCACGTTGCCTCCACTCTTGGAACAATTTGGAAAAAAAGTGTTGACGATAACACGTGAACCAATACGGTGAAAAGATGGAACGGAGAGTATAATGGTTGGAGAGTATAATGGTTACGAAACGAAGGTTTTTGTCACCCTAAAAAGTGATTAAAACAACTCAGTATATTTTGGAAGAAACAAGCAGTTTTCACTTAGTTATTTTTGTACTAAATTGAACATAAGTTCTGTTATTTACATTAGAGTTCACTTTCGTGGCAAATTTTTTATGGTTAGCAACCCACGTCATTTGCTTTTCCAATTAACTTCTACCAGGAGAAAATACAATGATAATGGGATCATCGCACGTTCTAAGGAACAACATGTTACATTCTGAAAATTGTTTTGCGATCATGTACCTGATCTTTGGTTGTTCTCTGTCTCAACAAATGCAAACTCTGATCATCAGCAAAAAAAATATTGGCGAGAAATGTAAAAATCAAATCTTGTCTTTTTGCAGAAATTGTTTTCAGCAGAATACCAAGGAAGCTCTGATTTCATTGCATTTTCTGATAACCTCATGAATCGGATAGACAAAATAACAAGCATTTACATATCAGTTAGCAAAAACTACAGCAACAGAATATCTTTGGTGCCCATCGGCCTGGAATTAAGCGCCTCAGTACCATAGAATCTGGCAGCTAAAATTTTTTACTGAAATTGATGAAAAGCGAAAAACTGTGCTTTGAACGAAGATGTTTAAACAAATGCAAAACCGATAAAAGACGAAGGATGAAAAATTATTAGTTAGATTTCTATTTAAAATTATATATCACATAAAAAAATAAAAAAAAGGAACACTGTATTTCTCCAAATATCTGTAAATGTTTCAGTCATAGTAAAATTTACAGAGATAGGCAGTGTAAAATATTGCTAATTACAAAAGAGAAACTAATAACTTATAATAACTAAAATATTGATCCAATAGAGAAGTCACTTGTATTGGAGGGGAGGGACGACAGTAACATAAATTTAAGGTAAAACAGAAAGAAATTTAATTGAATTTAAAATGTTTCCAAGTAATTGATCCATGTTGGGTTTTATTTGGGTCCTTCTTGTATTCATTAAGAAAAAAACAGCTTATATTTCTTCTTTGCAAGACTGTATGACATTGACAAATAATTTCTTGGGAAAGAATTGTGCTGTAGAATACCTCTTTTAATAATACTTTTTTCATGCAAATTGCATTTTGAAATTGTCTGGGTAAAAATTTTTTGAGTTCGCTCGTGTATATAAAAACTTGCGGTTGGTAATTTCAAAGCTGAGATTGAGAAGGCAGGCTTCTTATTATTCATGATACTATGGCAGTAAGTGGCAGCCCTGTAATCAAAAAGCAAAGAAATAGGTAGTATACCAAGGTTCATTTTAAGATCTGAAGATGAGTCAAACTTCTGTCTGTGAAAACAAGCTTTGATGGCCCAATTTAACTGCTTTTCTAATGTCGTTATAAAATTTTGATTGATGGTTGCAAGTAAAACAGAAGAATATTGAACATGACTGAGAACAAAAGCGTTCAAAATAATTTTTTTGTAACCAGTGGGTATTATGTTCCTGAGTGCATATATGCATTTAATGCCCTGGGCCATTTTTGACAAAAGAATTTTTACTTGTTTTTGATATTTGAGGTCTTTGTCAATATTAACACCGAGATATTTGATTTCCGCTTTCGAACTTATTAATTTGTCTCCCACTTTTAATGTCGTTTCGTTATGAGGATTAGAGCTACCAAAAATAATAAACTCTGTTTTATCCGGATTGATCTTGAGGTGATGTAATTTAAAAAATTGTATGCATTTTTCTATGGCCTTCTCAAGCTCGTCTTTGCATTTGAGAACTTCATCATGAGGGCTTAATAGGACTGTGTCATCTGCGTATTGTATTGTTTCACATGACAAAAAGTTGCCAAGATCGTTAACATATAGATTGAACAAGAGTGGACCTAAGACTGTTCCCTGCGGAACTCCTTAAGCCACTTCAATCCAACCTGATTTAACATTATTGATTCTGACTCTTTTTGTTCTGTTTGAAAGATAGCTCGTAATTAGATTTTGAGCTGGTATCGAAAATCCAAGAATGGAAAGCTTTTGAATCATGAGCTTGTGATTAATGGAGTCAAAAGCTTTTGATAGATCTAAAAACGCCGCTGCAGTAATTTTTTTTCTCGTTTTTGTTGCATCGTATTTTTTCAGTTAAATAAACGAGAGCATCTGTTGTAGAAAATTTTTTTCTGAAACCAAACTGTGTTTTAGAAAGCAGGGCATTCTTATGAACATATTCATCGATTTGTTGTTTAATAAGAGATTCAAAAAAATTTTGCTAATGCTGGTGTTAACGAAATTGGTCGATAGTTTAGAGGATCATCAAGGTCTCCTTTTTTAAAAAGTGGAGTGATGTCGGCTCTTTTGAGTTCAGCAGGGAATGTTTCTGTTTTTATAAATTCATTCAAAAGAAAACAAATAGGCTCAGCTAGTTCACTAGCTGCGTCTCGCAATGCCCATGAGGGAATGGTAGAAGGACCCAATGGTTTGAATTTTCCAAGAGCAAGAAGCGTTTTAAGACATTCAAACTTAGTAACAAATCTAAAAGAAAAGGTGTTTTTTCGCTTAACCATAGGCAGATCTACAGTATAGTTCCTACTTTCGAAAAATTCTCCTAATTTGTTGAATTTTAAATTAAGTAAGCTGGCTATTTTAGTTTTTTCTGTATAATTTCATTGAAAGAGTTTTTTAAAGAGTATACCGTAGTTGTCGTTTTCACGGAGTTTCTTACATCGTTGATCAAATTCCATTTCTTGCGCTCTAAAGTTGAGCTTTCAATTAATTGATTATGAAACTTCTCAAAATCTTTTTCATAGCCGGCGCACACTTCGGCTTTTCAATTTGAAAAACTCGTGGAAAGATTCTGAATTGAGGTAGTGCTCTCTAAGCAGATTTTTGTTACGTGTGTTTTTTGAAATGAACCGTTTGGCAAGGGAAAACTGTGATTTGTTGTTTCTTATAAAAATTGTTTTGATTGGCGCATGAAGGAGTATTTGCTGTTCAAGATTTTGCTAAAATGTACGTAGCATTTCACTTGGAACTGTAGAGCAGTCAAAAAATTTTCCCAATTTAATTGCTTGATAGAATGTTTAAAATCTTTTGGGCTGTAATTCGTTTTATCATAAATTTGTTTTTTAATTACTTTGTTCTTGCTAAGTTTTGTGGCAAGAATGATCAATTGAGCAAAATGATCTGTTTGTATTGGTGAGTCAAAAATTTCATTATAAAGAAGGGGTTCGTTTCCATCAATAATAATGTAATCTATAAGTGAGTTCGATTCGTCCTTAATTCTAGTTGCTTGATGCTTACTAGTCACATTTATATCATGTGTTTGAATGACTATTTCTAAATTCTGCTTTTCTTTGTTTTCCAAATAATTTATATTATAGTATCCCATCATAATTATTGTTTTGTTCTCAGTAATTGCTCTATCAATTGATCTAGCAGACTGCTCGAGAAATTCTTCGTACAGAAGTTTTTTTGGGTTATAAGAAATGTTTATTAAGTAAACTTTTTTGATCTTTGGGCACGTTATTTCAACCCACAGAGTATCAAACAGAGTACTTTTGAAAGCTAGATCAACGCGTAATTTTGGGTTAAGTTTCCTAGGAACAATTAACAATACACCTCCCCCTTTTGAACTCACCCGATCGTTTCGAAAAACAAGACAGTTTTTTTTGTCCGGGTTTACCAAATCAGTGTCAATCTTTGTGTCTAGCCATTTTTCAGACAGACCATAGATGCAGTTAGCGCCAACATCATTCAATAGGCTTTTTAACTGAAGTTGTTTTCTTGTTATGCTCCGTACATTTAAATGAAGAAATTTCAAGTTGTCTGAATAAGTTTCGCAATCAAGGAATATGTCTTTTATCGATTTAATTGGCCCAGGGTTGGTTTCAATATCTCCAGACCTCAAAAGTAGCAGACAGATACTATTAATGTAAAGCCAAAAATATAAGTTAATTAAGACAAAAGAAAATTTTAGTGATATTAAAGCTTGCTTCTTGCTCCTGGATTTGGTCTCCGACCAAATTCGAGTGGGAACTGCTATTGAGTTAAGTGACGTGGGAAAGGAGGAAGTCACTTGAGAACTCAACAACATTAATCCTAAGATTATTAAACATATCTTTGTAGAAAACATTATTCTTAACAAACAGTTGAGACCCAATTCATTCAACAACAGAAAATTACAATTTATTCGGCATTTTATGAATTTATTATTACTAATATGGTTGATAATGGTAATGATTATTCAAGTTAAAATTAGGGTTTGCACTTGTATTCGGCCAGTACTGCTCTTGAACTTTTGGAAATCTATTGTGCATTTTATAGCTCCGGTTGGTGAATTTATCAGTATCACATATGCCAGTAGATGTTTGAAGTAAAAACATTAGAAGATGATTTTTAAGGAAACGAATGCCATGATTGTAATTCAAATGTACATTGTCATGATACAGGAAATTATAATGGTTGATTTTTGGATTGAAGGAGGGAATTGAGCGTATTAAATCATTCATCTTGAGCAAAACAAAATTTTCACCAAGAGATGCCAATCTTTCTTTAAGTGCAGCATTAACTTCATCAATTAATTTGTTTTTAGATCTATTGTAGTCAGTTTCTTTGAACGGTATTACCTCCATGACTACAACCACATCAGGCTGGAACCTATTTTTACAGGCTTCAATAAGGCTGAACATGTCATCTAAAATCTCATCGCAGCTTTTTTGAAATTTTGAAACAGTATTTGTTCCGTCTTGAAGAATTAGAGTTTTAAGTTTTTTACATTCATATTTTTCCACAACTTTTATTTTCTCTTTGGTGGTTGACCTACGGTAGGCATGGATTGCTGTATCCAGTGGAATTGTTGCATCACTTTCTAGCTTACCAATGATGCTGCTACCCAGAACCAAATTTGATTGTTCTTGTTTGAGGGGGATTAAATCAAAACCTCTGACCTTCTCTGAAAAAACCTGGTTTTTTCAAGATTTTGATTCAGGGTTGGTTGTGCCCTCCCCTTCAGTAGATGACTGTTCCAATGATTTGTCCTGCAGTTGTCGCTGATAAGTAACGAGCACATTTTCAATAAATTTTTCCTTTTTTTGTAATCTTTGATGTAAGTCAAGATATAATTTGTAGGAAGTTTCCTTTTTTAGTTCAACCCATTCAGTTAGGAATAGTAATGAAGGATCAGTTTGTTCATTTAGATTGAAATGCTCCCGGCTTTCTAGTTGAATGTTATTAGAGTTTGTCATAGACATTGCAATTTCTGTATTTTTGAATGAAAAAGGTCAAGTTTATTTTTGCTGTGTCTGCATAAGTGTAAAATCGATCAATGTTTCAAAAGGTCAACTGTTTTTTTCTAAAGAACCCGAAGTGAGGGGGTGGAAATTTGAACCGGGAATTCTGTCGGAGAACAAACAATGTGAAATACTGTCTCTGCACAAAATATGGCAGCTTGAACAACGATTCAAGTTCACTGTAACAACGGGTCAGGACAGTTTTGAATGTACCGATTATTAATTCATCATGAGCCATAATCCATAATATACCAAACGACAAAAGGTCTTAGGCACCCTGAATGACAAGTTTATAGATTATGCCGAGTTAACTTAAGCTTTTAATATTGCTAACAATTCTCACTTCTTCGAGTCATAGCTAAATTTTTGTCTAGATTGTCTGGTCATGGCCGATTTTTCTATGGATTCCCGGTTCATATTTCCACCCCCTCACTTCGGGTTCTTTAGAAAAAAATTTTCTATGTGTCAAGATTTATCAAGTTCTTATCAAGTTACGCCAAGAAAATTTCTTGACATGTCTTGATAAGATCTTGTCAAGATCTTATCAAGGTGTTCCAAGAAAATTTGTCTATCAAGATCTTGGCAAGATGTTTCAAGTTTTGCACGAGTTGAAAAGATCTTGCATGACATGGCAAGGTGTATCAAGTTTCGTTTCACTGGGTACTGATAGACTGGAAAGACACTAAGAGAACTTAATGCCGTACAATTTGAGTGTGAGAATTAAACAACTAATTGCAACAAAAAAACGCTACGAACACCAAAAAAACTGAAACATACAAAAACTGCCAAAAAATAGCCGAATAATGAATCGAAAGCTCGGAAATTGCAATTTAGCTGTCTGCAGTTAATTTTGTAAGAGAATTTTATAGTGATTTCTTATCTTATGTTGATGATAGTGATTTATTTATTCTGTTGATTCTTATACTTATTTCTAATTTAGCTCCTCAAAGATAATTGGAATCTTTTTCGACTACTTCTACTAACTGTAATATCTGCTTCTTAAACGGTTTTAACGCTATGCGCTTCCTGTTTCAAATACACTCCATCACATTTACCGATAAAGAAAGATGATCAACCAATACTTTTCGGGTTGTAAAATGACAGCGCACTAATACAAACAAAATCCTTTGGATTGTGAAGAAACAGCGCTGCTATAATAACCTTCTAATAAATTGAGGGCGGCTATTTAAAAAATAATCCTAAGATTTACTGCAGAAGAACATAGCAACTCTTACAAAACCAAATAATTGACACTATGTTTCAAAATTTCAAAAGAGCATGTTATTCAAAAATCATTTCCTCTTTACTCTTCAAAGATGCCAATGTTCTCAGTTCAATAAACGAAAGCCCAGAACAAAAATCGATCAGCGTCCAACCTTGACTCTCGATGAAATGAAGGGGCTCGATTTAATTGTGGCTTCGAAGAGTTGGTAGTAGCCTGGTCTAATTCATGAAGGGTAAGTAGATCTTATTTTAGAATATTGCGATTCAAACAACTTATCGCCAATTACCTTGCAATTTGATTAACAGATTTCAAAATGCAAGTTTTAATGGCAAATTCGATAGCTAAAAATGTGGGTAATGAAAACAGAAAAACAGTACTTTTAATAAATACCTATTATCGAAAAATTGAAATTTAATTTTTTCCCGAAGCAATTCTTTGATCAGTTAGATACCTTCATCGGCGACAAAAATTTGTAACTCGTTGACTCACCCAATAGCTCGTTCAGTCTATTTAGGAAAGGTAGAAAAGCTACACCTTGTCGGCAGTAGTGTTACATAGAGTTAATTAAAGTTTCTGACACTAAGTAGCGTCAAGTAGGTAAACTTCATTAAAACTTGCCAATAAAATTAACAGCAGCATACATTGAAACTTAGCAAGTCAAAAAAAACCTTTTAGACGTTCTAATGGCTTAAAAATGTATAATAGAACCTCCAAGAAAGACATGACTTATAAATTCACTTTAGCATTTCAAAAAGAAGCGGCATTTGTAAGAACGATAGCTAAAATTTGGATCCAAAACGTGGCCACAACAACAGTACACTAGAAGAACTATAAGAATTGTTATTATCGACACTAAGCAGTAAGACCAAAAGAAAAGCCAAAAACGTAAAACAGTTAAAGTAAAGATAGACTACTGTGTTTTAGAAAAAAGCGCCGGAATCATGAAAACCATTGCTATGATCTTAAGTAGCTAATAAGATTTAATTACTTCTAATTCTTGTCATCAATCAAAAATCTAAAATTGGCTAATCTTTTGTGAAAACCAATACAGTACAAGTCACAGAATGCTTTAGCCAAGAACTCATAACTGTTTTCGACCAAATAAACCTTCACTAAAAAATTTAAAAAAAATCAACGAGATCTGTAGTTAACGAACGAGATGAAGAGGTAAGGCGGCAATAAAAGCCAAATAATTGCAAAACTCAAACATTCGCACAATTTTTAAAAATGTTGTAGGAGTAAAGGAAAGCTTCAGTTACAAACTGGAAAAAGTATTCAGATATACTAAATCTTCAATAGCAATTGATGTGATCTGCCATTGGTTAGAATAAGTGATAAGACAGTAATAAATACAACAAACGCCGGAAATATAATTTGAAAAAAGTAACACAAAAACTGATTTAGCGTTCGATAAAAAAAAGGCATTTCCAAAAAGCTAGGTAGAGGCAAAAGACCTTGTAATACAGTTAGTTTGCAATAAAATGATACCAAAAGGAAGATAATCTAGCTAATTGGACTCAAAACGAGATAAATTGATGGAAGGCAAAGGAGATGACAGACGACATCAAATAATTCGTTATAATCTTCGCGAAATTAAAAACAAAATGCATTTTCCAAACCAGTATTCTGAAAAGAATTATAACTTACCTTTTTCCTAGATCAGTAATCCATCCAATGCTGGGCAGAGAGATAGTAAATAACAGTTAAAATTGCAAAGAATAGGCCACTTTCAAATGTCCCTTTATGCTAACAGCACATAGAATATATCAATTAAGAATTGCTAAAGAGAAACGTCAATCAGAAGCTTAAAATTAGAAGATATGGACAAAAAATTAAATCTGCAAATGTTATTTGATCAATTTTCTGGAACAAAAATTAATCGAAATTACAATCAATCTGAAAGGAAAACAGCAGTAACTGACAGTCTATAACCGACTAACATCGCGCTAACGGCTGGCGGGCGATTGGTTCGTCAGTACCTGCGGAGGTCTAGAGAGGCTAGCTTTAGCTTAAATGAAGTATACTTAGAGTGTAGAAAGGCACCAAGAGAACTTATTGTTGTATCATTTAAATGTGAGAGCAGTTAAACAACTAATTCCAATAACGAACTCCACGATCACTAAAAAATAGAAGCTTACAAAAACTGCAAAAAATAGCTGAAAATCGAAACGCAGGTTCGGAAACTGCATTTTAGCAGTTTGTAGTTAATGTTTTTTCAGAGAAATTAGAGTGATTTCTTATTTTATATTGATAGTTATTTAATCTGTTGATTTTTAATCTTATTTTTGTTTTAGCCCCTCAAAGGTAATTTGAGTCTTTTACTACTACTTCTACTACATGTAATATCTGCTTCAAACACTGTTTTAACGCATTGCACATCCTGCTTTAAAAACACAATCACATATACCGATAAAGAAAGATTATCTACCAATAATTCATGAGTCATAAAAAGACAGCACACTAATATAATCCAAATCCTTTGGATTGTAAAAAAACAGATTCGCTATAAAAGCAGGCTAAGATGAGGTCGCCTATTAAAAATTAATGCAAAGACTCACTGCGGAAGAATAACATAGCAACTCTTACAAAACCAAAATCTTGACACTATGTTTCAAAATTTCAAAGAGCATGTTATTTAAAAATCACGAAAAAACTGCTCTTTGCTCTGGAAAGATGCCATTGTTCTCGGCGCAATAAACGAAAGCCCAGAACATGGATCGACCAACGTCCAACATTGACTCTCGATGGAATGAAGGGGCTCGATTTAATTCTGGCTTCACCGGGTTGGTAGTAGCCTGGACTATTTCATGAAGGGTAAGTCGATCTTATGTTAGAACATTGCGACTTAGAGAGGTGAAAAAATTTTGAGTTAAAAAATGAAACGGTTGGTTATAATCAAATATGAAACTAGTTGGTTATGATCAAACAACTTGTCACAAATTGCCTTGCTATTTGATTACATATGACTAACAGAGTTCAAAGTGCAAGTTTTAATTGCAAATTCCATAGCAAAAAAGTGGGCAATAAAAATGGACAAGCTGTGCTATTATTGATGTCCATTATCGAAAAAGATTAAACATTTAATCATTCTCCTCAGCAATTCTTCGCTCGGTTACATACCTTTATCGGTGACAAAACTTTAGCTCGATGACTCACTCGGTAGCTTGTTCAGGCTATTTAGGAAAGGTAGAAAAGATACTCCACTTCGAGGACAATGCGGAGAACATATGATGTAGTAATGTGTTGCAGTACCTGGGCCTAATTTTAGCATAGGTAATATATTCTAATTTCAACAAGGATGAGGCTCTGAAGACACAAGATGAGGAAGACTTTTGTCCACAAGATGAAAAAATCAAAATTAAATAATTCAATTGATTAGAATAACAATAGTTTCAAAAAACAAACGGAAACATGATGTACACCAATTAGTAGAAACGTCGTAGAAATATCAAGCAAATATCTGTCAGTCCACAAACGTTGAATAAAGGAACTGTTGGGCAATAAAATTCTTTGAACAGTAATGTCTTAAATTTACAGCACTAAAATGTCGAAACTTTCTTTCTAGCAATGTTAATAGCCATGTCTAATAGCCAAATTGCTTTATTTCGCGACATTTTTCAGCTGTCAATGAAATAAGAGAACTACATAACAGAACAAAGAGAATTCATATACATCATACCGTTAAATACAATCTTAACTACAACTCCTAAATCGATAATCTAAAAGCAAAAGCGCAAATAAGCTTCTCAAAAGTTTGAAGTTCCGTGTGATATTAATACTGAGAACCAAGATTAGTTACGTGGTTCATTTAGTAAATTGCAGCTTCGCCACTGCTGCCCGTTGGATTGAGCAGGGCGTCCAATTTGTTCACGACGTCAATGCTGTTTTCATTCAGCATTTCGGCAATCTGAAACAGTATCAAAGTATATTACACCTCATGGTATGCACTCTTGTTGCATTACCGAGTAACTTTTTTGGTGGTAGCATTTTGATAAGATTCAGGAAATCAGAGCTCTTACTTAAAAGACTTGAAGTTCGCCAAATTGAAATTCATCATTAAATTCGATTTTCTTTTACTAATAATACAATGAAACAAGAAATTTCATATACCCATAGGGACAGCAGACCCTCAAATATCTGAGCGTGCTATTTTCAGAGCGTAAAATTCAATTTATTGTGCTAAATAAACAGCCCACTAGTGTTGCACAAATTGTTCTTGATAAACTGACGGGCGCTCAAATCTATTGCAAAATGCTTCCACGTGGTGGCAGGGCGGGGGTGGAAGCGAGGACTTAGGTTTAAGGGTCTTCAAATGATGTTATTATTGTTACTTACATAGGTTAATAATAATATTTAAAGCTTTCCAATTGAATTGTTAACTGCCGCCAAAAATTAGGAAGTCAAATGTGATTTAAGTCAAAACGGTCTAGCAAAAAACTCGCATTAAAAAAAGGCGCGCACGTTTTCGATAATTGCTACAAACTTCTTTCGAGGGTAATTAAAAAAAGCGAAAAAGCAGCAAGAAAGTGCCAAACAAATTTACAAAAAGTAGAAGACGGGAGGATGAACAGACGGGAGGATGAACAAACCAGATAACCTCATGAATTTGAAGTGTCTCTAAAACTTGATTAGATCAGACAAGGAGTCTCGGTAATGTGCGTACGCACAAAATTTTCCGACCCCGTTTATCCACATTCTTGAGTTAATTGGCTACCAAATGATGAGGAGATAGAAAACTTCCAAAAGGATATATATCGTTCAATAAACCAGTAATGGAAAAAAACAATGCCACGTTAGAGGTCCGATGAAACTTGTTTTTAATAGGACTACTAGAAAAAACGATAATAAAAATCAAATAAAAAATTAATTATGACAAAAACTCGACGTCTGTATTCAAAAATCAAAACAAAATCAAACTTGCATCAAATAAAACCTAAACAAAATAAATTAACCTATGCTTCATTGAAACATACCCGGCAGATTGCCGGAAAATAGCCGCCGTTGATTCCAATAAGCATGATTGGGATTGAAAGAATAGAAGATATTGAAAAAAAAAAGATTTTTAGTACAAAAACATTTTTTAAGTCCGATTTATTTTGATGACATTTCGTAGTTGAACATAACGTACTTCTGTTTCTTAGAGAGAGGCTACTATCAATATCAATAAGCATTAGAGATGGTAACCAAGACTTATAGGAACGACGTTCAAATAGCGGGCATCTAAAATTGGGCTTTATGGGTTTATCCCGTTTCTACTTCTGATTTCAATTTTTTATACTGACTCTGTTCATTTTGAATTGCTTTGCTGAGCAACTCTTGTTCAAAATTACTTTTAGCAGAATGAGAGAAGAGAGAAACTAGCCGAGAGAAGTCAAAAACATATCACGCAAAATGTTGAAAAGCGGCAAAATGAGGTAAAGCGAAACATTTTATTCGACGAAGTAAAAAAAATAGGAGAGCTATGATAGCCGGCTGAGAAGATGAGGGCGGCTATTAACAACATATGTGACCTTTTCTCAATCGACTGGTTAACAGGTCGACAAAGAAGAGTGAAAATATTGCGAAGTTCAAAAATACGTTTCTATTTTTGAAAGCAATTAATTTCAAAGTGATTTTATTATTAGATATCAACTGAAATCACTAAAATGTTCATTTATAAATCCATAGGAAGCAATTGAGACATGCAGTTTCCAGTTATGCAATTATCCAGTTTACGTCATGCGACTACAACGGGATGGACAAAAACCTACAGAATTAAAAAGTTCAACTAAACGTTGTGCACGAAAATGGCAGTGAAGAAGTTAAAACCATAAAACTTAGAGCATTAAAAAGGTTCAATTGCGCAATATTTCAAAGTCAACGCGCAATATTTCAAAGCGCAATATTTCAAAGTCATTGGGATTTCAAAGTCAATTTCAAAATCGAGGATAACGTTAATTTTTTAATTTAAAAAGAAAACAAAAATCCGTTGAAAAGTACAAATATATAAAGATTTCGAACATTTCATGAAATCTCATAGCAACAGCAATAACAAAGCTGAGAAACAAATGGTTGACACCAAAACCGTTATAAAAATTTATTTACAGCTCAATGGAAACGGGTTGTGATCTGTGTTTGCAAAAACTGAGCTACTAATCGACCGAATAGCGCATTGAGATTTTTCTTGAGTCATTTTTTAAACAAAACACTTTTTCAATAAGAACAACTTCTCTTACAATGGTCAGAGGGTAAGGTTTGTCAAGTGACATCCAAGGGTCAATAAAAAAGTCCACGCTGGTCTTGGGGCCACAAAACCTCCTATTTCACGTGAGACTCCTATTTTATGAAATACGTTTATAAAATAGAGATTTTATGAAATCTCGTAGAAACAGTAGTAACAAAGCCGAAACAAATGGTTGAAATTAAAACCGGTATGAAGACTTCAGCAATAAAGAGGGATTGAGTTGCAAAATGAGGAAGCCTATTGGGCCTGTTAACAATGAGACAATAATGAGACAAAGCCATGAGATCACAAAATAACATACAGGCAGAAGCCAAAACTTCAATTTTTGACACAGTAATCAAGGCACTATATTTATAAGATGTCAACTGCAAAAACTGTAACTGATCACTTTGTTCTCACCTGAATATCAACGGGTCTACCTTATAAAAGGATTACGGAGAAATTACAACAAAAAGAAACCCAAAATTGAAGTATAAAAATCTCAAAATTTAAATTTTTTTATGAAATCGAATGGTCTAAGCCATCAATCAAAACTTACAACTAAGAGAGAAAGAAAATGTTTGAATCAACAGAAGTATTTCAGACTACTTATTAGTGATATTGAGTTATGTGGTGACGAAAATGAGAGCAAAAAGGAGCCAGTTGAAATATTTTTTAAAAGTTAATTTGAGTCATTAATCTTTGAAAAGGATCAGTTATCCTTTCTGGGGAATCAATTGAGACATATCATTATCAGGTATGTGTCGTACAAAAAAGACAGGTAAAAAAACAAAAAATTATGCCAGGGAACAGTCATCCCAAAAGCAAACTATTCAATAAAAACAATTAATATATTCAGATACGCCTTTTTCAACGCTATACACTCTTCCAACTATGCTTTCCCTCATTTGGACCTGTCAATGAGGCGGTAACTCGACAAGGAAACAAAATGAACCGAGAAAATGTGCATTTATGCTAAAAAAAATTGAAAACTCGTAGTATCAAAACCAAGAAACCATTGGTTAAATATAGAACCGTTAGACATTATAACTTGGCATACAACTTTAAATATTGGCGAAGTTCAAAAAATTAACGACAATTTCTTTAAATAAATATATTCAAAGTCATAAGAGACAAAAGATAACAATAGAAAGCATTGTCTTGCTTCACTTGTATATCTTAAAAAAGCCAATTGCAACTTTCATTGGGGGGACTAACTCATTGGGCAACCAATGTTTAACAAATGAAAGCAAAACATAAGAAGTCCACAAAATTTTGCGGAAACAATTGGTCAGAGCCAAAAAAACCATGAGGTAACTCTGAAACCAAAATACATGTTTGTTGGGCCTCAATTTTGTAAATAGTATCTGTCAACAATTGAGCCCTGATTTGAAATTCATGTCAGTAATTTACATAAATTCTATAAATGCGGAAACATTTTGAAAAGGCGCGACCCATTGAAATCTAAAAATGTTTTTTACCCAAAGAATCCATGGTGAGATCAATTTCAGTTATTTCTGCGCGTCCAAGCAAAGACCCAATTGTTCAAATGGTTGCGAAATAGATCAAATTTTAAACAAAATTTTCCAGTATCAAAAAAATTAATAAATTTTGTATAATTATCGAGTTTAAATATCCGAAAAACTGGCAAAGTCATAATTCCAGAGGCCTCTTAAAGCCAGTGGGAATACAACTAGCTCTCTCTTTGAGCATACGAAGAATAGGACCGCAGTTTTAAGATGTCTACTTTCAGCAAATTTAAAGAAAGTGGGCTAAAAAACATTTGGTCCCATTTTTGAGGGATGGGACGTATGTTTTTGTTCCCAAAAACATTTGGGACCAAATTTTTGGTCCCAAAAACTCAGATAGAACAATTCAGCAACCTTCCTCTATCTTTAAAGACAAAATCAATCCCACTACTGTTAACAATTTTGATATATTTCAGCAAAATTGACGAAAATTTGGCCAAAATACGGAAAATGTGAATAGAAACAACGGAATACCGTCTCCATAAACCTCCATAACTCACTGTAAAACGCCGAAAACAAAAAATCTTTTAAATTCCATATTCTACGCTGGAAGGGCTTTCTAATGATGTTACTCACAATTCTCTACGATGATTATATTGATCGGCCAAAATTGACTGAACAAAAAAACCCATTTGAGTATATAGTTCCTCCACCCACTAAAGTGGGTCGGAACAAAATAGCTATCCTAGGTTTCATAAATAGTAGACAATCCAAATTTTTGTTCCATGGATTAAATGCAGTTAATATCAATTCTTTTACCCATTCCAAAATGTGCATGCTGCACATAAGAGATAGCTCAGAGAATTTAATTAACAGAACAAATTGCACTCGAACGACTTGAGGGGTCTCTATTGTATTGCATCCTTTTCGGTCTTGTGATGTGAGGGGTAGCAGCTTCAGTGGGGGGGGGGGGGGGGCTACCACTAGAGTTTAACGGTCAAAATTATGACTGAGCGAGAAATTTAGAACATAAACCGACTAATGTCGGAAGAATTGCTCTTGGACGTCAGGCGAGGCAATTTAACTAATTCAGGGACTGTAGCCTAGATCAATTTTTTATGGGTGCAAAAAGTTGACCCCGCCCGGATTCGAACTATTGACCTCCTGATCCAGACCTAATGCACTGCCAAGTGCGCCATTAATTTTTATTAGCAACCAATTTTTATTAGCAACCAATTTTTATTAGCAACAAGCTTTACTTCGGAGTGAGCGCAATAGAGGTCACTCAAAATGAAGAACGAAAGCGTGAAAAAGTCACTTGAGAAGTCAAAGAATGTTCTAGAAGAAAAGCGCAAAATGGTCAAGCGAAAAATTTGCATAAAAAAAAGACCAACACGTTTACAATCATTGCTATGAAATTCGTTCAAGAGCAATTAATCACACAAAAATGAAGTCAGACGTGATAAAATATCACTCGGAAGATGAAGTCTAAAAATTTTGCATAAAAAACATTTGAGCAATTTAAAACTTTAAAAGACAGACGAGGGGTTGGCCTAGATTGAAATTAGCTTAAGCTTAGGAAGCTTGCTCACTGTTCATTAATAAAATTAGGGGGGGGGGGGTGGTAAAAAGCATTGCTCACTTCGCTTTAACATATCGCCGCGAATATCAAACATCGAAAGAAATTTGAAGGCTGACGGCCTACAGCAGTCCGAGGAAAGGAGGGGTGGCCGCTGCAAGGTGAGATCTTGTGGGGGGGGGGGGTGATGATTTCACTATAGACTACAATTCATACGTAAAATGAAAAGGAAACGGAACCAATGTAGGCGCGCTTTCAGTTGACTTATAGTAGTAAACTGCTATTCTATCACTTTACATGCCAGTAAACAGCTCGCTGGCACTTTGCCTAACAGCTACGAAAATTATAAAACATACCCGGCAGATTGCCGGAAAATAGCCGCCGTTCATTCCCATAACTCTATTGGGATTGAAAACATCAACAAAAATTGATTTTTGTATAAAAACATTTTTAAGTGCGACTTATTTTGATGTCATTTCGTAATTGAACATACTCCTGTCTCTCAGTGAGAGGCTACAGGGTCTAGTATCAATACCAATAAGCATTATAGATAGTAACTAAAAATTATGAGAACAAAGTTCAAGTACCGGGCATCTAAAAATGAGCTTTATGGGTTTATCCTGTTTCTATTTCTGACTTTGATTTTTTTATACAGACTCTCTTTGTTTTGAATTGCTTTGCTGAGCAGCTGCTGTTTGAAAGGACTTTGAGCAGAATGACAGAAGAGTGAAACTAGCCTAGAGAAGTCAAAAAGATTTCACGCAAAATGTCGAAAAAGCGGCGAAATGGGTAAAGCGAAAAAAAAAATTCGACGAAGTAAAAAAACATAGCAGGACAAGTCCTGACGTACAATTCAAAGAATTTTCATTGACTAAACAAAAAAAACTAGACCTGGAATGAACTATGAATGGATTGAGAAAACCATTTAGAAAAAAATCCGATCCAAAAAACCGAAAAAAAAGTAAAAACCAAACTGAAATTGCCGCATGTGAACAAAAAACCACTACCGAATTTTTGTTCAAACGCCGTTTTCTCACTCTACTTTAAAATTAGAGCGAAAAAAATTCACGCCGCAAAACCACTCGCTTTTTCGCTCCACTTCCTGTTTCGGCGTGACCAAAATCACCACTCCAACTTGACTTCAAAAATCATGAAAATGTGTAAACAGATCTTAAAAAAAAAGACAGCGCCCCAATACAATTCAAATTCTTTGAATTGTAAAAATAGGACCGCTATAATAGCCGGCTGAGAAGATGAGGGAGGCAATTAATAACTTCACCCAGCTTGAATTGACCTCGAGAGTTGTGCTATACCAACCTGTAAACCAAACCTGTTGAGCCTGTAAACCAACCTTACCTAAATCAAATATCAAAAAAAGAAAGCATAAAAATGGCCAGGCATGAAAATGGCGATTTACATAAACTGGATTTAAAAAAGGAGACAGTCTATATAAATCTTGAAGACTGACGGTCAAAATTCACAAAAAATACCTTCCTAATAAAAAATTTCAGTGATTTCAAAAATGTTTTATCACAATTTTTTGTCACAATTTTTAAAAAAGGGGTATGCGTATGTGGCAGCTGGTGGGCGAGTGGGATTGGTAGGAGCATCCGGGGCTGTACTTAGGTCTGAGAGGGGTATTCGTGGGGGTTAGGCAGGTAGGTAGACGACGGTACGACGGCTAGGGTTTGGTTGGGAGGTGGGAATAAGGTGGTAGCTGGTAAGCATGTGGAGAGTAGGTAATGAGGTAGAAGGGGGTGAAGAGTAAATAGGGATGATGACATATGTTATGGAAAAACTTCGTGAGCTTCTGAGCCTAATTATTAAGAGCAGTTCCCATCTACTATGTATAAAAAAACTAAGCTTCTGCTCAAGTAGAAAGAAAATTCAAAAAAGAGGTCAACAAACAAACCAATGTCAACTTTCTAAAACAGAAATCAACTTTCTAAAACAAAGGTCAATGTCTGAAAAGGAATGTGTCGAAGTTTATGTAATAACCAGACTTGTCGAGAAAACATAGTCAGTAGAAGACCGGAAACAACTCGAATAGTCGTGCAATATCAAATCTAAACTAAACAATGCTAAAATTAAAACCTAACCAAGTGTAAGTTTAGGGAGGTAAGTAGGTGACTGAGTGGAGATGTGGTGGGTAACCGTTAGTGGGTTGGTGGAGGGGTAGGTAGACTACTATTTAGACGTAAAATGAAAAGAAAAGGGAACCAATGTAGGCGCACTTTCAGTTGACTTACAGTAGTAAACTGCTATCCTATCACTTTACATGCCATTAAGCTGCTTGCTAGCACTTAGCCTAAGAGCTAAGAATTATAAAACATAGCAAACTGAAGTCTAGCAAATTGCTTTGAGACAACTCGCTAAGCCGCCGAAAATGCTCCTCACGCTAAAATTTCTTTCTCAACAGTTTCGGTATACAGCAAGCTTACGAAGGCTCTAAAAGCTACACATAAATTTATTGCGCTCCGGGTTTTACCAGTTTAATCCACTTTCGAGCAAAAAAAGTCGATTAGACCAAAAGGCAGTAGTACAAAAAATATAGTACAAAACGCTTCTGGTAGAATACGGAAACGAATTGAAGAGTTTTGAAGTATGATCTCTATACAAACCTTACATATATCAGATATAAAAAAGAAAGCAACAAATAAGTACATTAAACTACAAAAATTTTAAGTAGTTGAGAGTGGGGAAGAACGTAGTTGCGGTGATATCTTTAAAGTGAACAGGCCCATTAAGGGGAGAAAAGTTTGCAATATGAACATTCAACCTTCAGCAACAGAATCATAGCCAGTGGAAAACTGGAAAAGACTCCCAGAGTTGTGCTTTATGTAAGCCTGTAAACCAACCTTACCTAAACCACATATATCAAAAAAAGCATAAAAATGGTCAGGCAAGAAAATGGCGACTTACATAAAATGGATTTAAAAAAGGAGACAGTCTATATAAATCTTGAAGACTGACGGTCAAAATTGACAAAAATTACCTTCCTAAAAATTTTCAGTGATTTCAAAAATACTTTATCACAATTTTTAGTCCCAATTTTTAATAAAGGGGTATGCGTATGTGGCAGCTGGTGGGCAAGTGGGATCGTTGGGAGCATCGGAGGCTGTACGTAGGTCCGAGAGGGGTATTCGTGGGGGTTAGGCAGGTAGGTAGACGACGGTACGACGGCTAGGGTTTGGTTGGGAGGTGGGAATAGGGTGGGAGCTGATAGGCATGTGTGGATAGTAGGTAAGCAGGTAGAAGGGGTGAAGAGTAAATAGGGATGATGACATATGTTATGGGAAGAAAACTTCGTGAACTTCTGAGCCTGATTATTAAGACCAGTTCCTAATTACTATGTCAACCGAAATCAACTTTCTAAAACAAAAGTCAATGTCCGAAAAAGAATGTGTCGAAGTTTATGTAATAAACAGACTTGTTTCAGACTTGTCAAGAAAAAATAGTCAGTAAAAGACCGGAAACAACACGAATAGTCGTGCAATATGAAATCAAACTAAACCATAGCTAAAATTACAACCTAACCGAGTGATAGTTTAGGGAGGTAAGTTGGTGACTGAGGGGATAGGTGGTGGGTAACCACGAGTGATGGGTTGGTGGAGGGGTAGGTAGGAGGGGATAGGGTAGGGTAGATAGGTAGGTTGCGGGTATGTAAGCTTGGGTAGGTATGTCGGAGTATCTGTTGTTTAAATAGGGAGGAGCAAGCGTTATGAAAACAATTTTCGCCCCTGGATTTTTTAAAGTCAACAATGGTCGAACTAACATACATCAGAAACTAGGCTGCTGTTAGAGTCAGCAAACTTGCTTCAACTATAAAAAACATAGCCAGTAGAGTACAGGAAACGATTCCAGGAGAGGGGGAACGGTGGTAGGGGGATCTTTGGCTGCACGTGGCCCTTACTACGTGAACGATGTGCAGGGGTGGGGATTGGTGTGGGGTGAAGTGTGGGGGGCTGAAGTGGGAGAGGGGGGTCAACCTCAAAGAACCGCCCTTACACCATAAGTATAAGTCTCGAAATAGTTTCTGTGAATCGCATACTTGGAGACTAGTGAGCTGAAAGGCTCTAAGAAAACTTAATGCCGCTGGGCGCTACTTGTTTATCCCGTTTTTGAGGACGAAAAGTCAAATGGGTCAGACGGAAAATCGGTCAAACGAAAAATCGCATAAAAAGACCAGCATGACTAATATAATTGCTACAAGTTTCGGTTAAAAGCAATTTATATGAGAAAATTTAGACCATGCAAAATTCATAGAGTCAAAACGATGACGTAAAAGTCATTTGAAAAATCAAAACGGTCATGCGAAAATTTCGCATAAAAACACATTTACCGTAATTGTTTGAGAAAAAACGAAGTCAACTTCGGGCTCAGATAACTTAGAGAAGTAGAAAACAACAAATTTGGGGCCTTTAATTGATTAAATTAAGTTCGCCTCAATTGAACCGATCATAACTAACCTCGCCATCCAATTGCTTTGATAGAAATGAGTCATTGGACGCTGTGTCAACAAAATTCTCGGTCATCTGGTTTGAATATCCCGGTAGGAAACGGACTTGAGGAACTGGCTGCCGTGCAACCCCCCGGCTGAGTTCCCCGTCATTAATCTCGGGAACTTCTGGGACTCTTGACACCTTGGTACTGACTAACGGGTGTTGCTTTGAATTATCTGACCTTCCTGTACCACCCAAAATTTCATGCACAGGTGGCAACATTCCAGTAGTGACATCATGATTGCGAACTTCGGATTCACCAGTACTTGAGTCTGGTGGTCGCGGGTCGACTTCATTTGAGCACAACTGAGTACTGCACAGCAATGGATCCAGATTAAGCGACTGGCATTCTTTGGAACTTTTAGGGCTGGCTTCAGCGTTGGCACAATTTAGCGCAATTTCAACTATATCTTTGATCGAGCTATCATCACTCGATGCCAAAACTTGTTGCGTCTGCATGTACGTTTGTCCCGGTTGTAGTTGTCCGTCATTTGCATTTTGTTCCAGAAAATTAATAGGACTAGTTACAGTGATAGTTTGTGCGCAGGATTGTTTTTCGGTTTGAACTACTGCCAAGTTGTTGCCAAAGGACCTCCGAAGATTAGAAGTGTTTACACTGACAACTCGCTGGCCGTTGTTATGATTGCCTAGTGTGACCTTCTGCAAATTACCATGACCGTTAACAGCGATGGATCCAGTAATTTGGTTAAACAATTTCGGAGCAATTTGTGGTAATGGCTTTGCGCAAAATACTGATTGCTGCTGCGTCGTGATTGGGCGAAAAGAGCTTTCGGAACCCGAGATCATTTGAGAGCCAAGAGAAGTCTCCTGTCCATGACGCAACCTGTTGCGTAACCTGACCTTTCCACTAGATTGCAGCATCATGATATGGTCCTTAAGCTGTCTTTCCGCCATCGAACCAGGAGCTGGGTTGACATTAGTAGACGGGATATTGCTGTCAACGTTGCAAGTTGCCGGTTGTTGCGCCACCGTCAAGGGTTGCGATTGTTGAACTGGACTTTTTGAGTTTCCATTTACTGGCGTCTGACTTCGTTTAGACTTTGAGATCTGCATTCCCAGGTTAATAATTGATTCCAGTTCTTTGCTAACACCAATCTCTTCGGCACCAAATTTTGTTTCCATGTGAAGCGAGTACTCCATTTGTATAATGGGGCAGACATTGAGCATCACCAACAAGCCAGCTATAGTTAGATCTTCCGTAACCGATTCGCTTGTGAATCCCGATTTTAATTTGCAAATGAAGCTGTCGTTAGAAGTTGCACTGCGGATGTACTGCTTGGTAGGGGCATCTGTAGCAAGCCAGAATTTTACGGTTAGCAACCAAAATTATTTCAACCCCAAGCGTAATCATGAAAGAGCAAACTATCAAATAAGTTTGAATCTATTTCTGCCCCCCCCCCCCCCCCCCCCGTTTTTTGCCCCCACTAAAATACATGATGTCTGCAGGAGTAAAAGTTATATTCCCATTAAGCTCGGGGCCTAGACGGAATAGATTTGCAAATATTCACAGCCTTCAAATATATTTGGGGATTAGGAATTTCATCTCAAACTCTTAAGAAGCCCTTCACATCATGGATCTATATCTCTTAAACTGTTTTGGCGAATAGCGTACATAGATAATTAGAGACTAGTGAACCGCAAGCTAGTCAAAAGCGTCAGACAAAAAATTGTTCAAGCAAAAAATTGCAAAAACGGACCACAGGACTAGTATAATTGCTTTATTATAATCGTTTATCTGCAATTAAAACTTGATTATCTCAAAATGCTATTTTCCAGCAATGTGACCTTGAAGGTTTTTCCAAGTTCTAAAAACAGCAAATTCATCAACCTAAATTTTTTAATCACACCAAAACTTTTATCTACCATTCAATAATTCCGAATCTTTTTCAGTCTAAAATTTTCATCATTCCCAAAGGGTCACAAATCAAACTAATTTTAGAAACATAACCGACTAACGTCGGGCGAATTGCTCTCAAACGGCCGGAGGGCGGTTGTCTTCGTCAGTAGTAAGCCACGGTTTAGTGAGGCTAGCTTTAGCTTAATTGAAGGGGCCTGAGGTGAGCGCAGCGGAGGGGTGGTGGCTGAGTGGGGGGGGATTTGGGGGGTGGGGGTCGACATCTAAGAGCCGCCCTCGATGCCATAAAAATAAGTCTCCAAAACAGTTTCTGTGAATAGCATACTTGGCGACTAAAGAGCCGAAAGCTTAATGAAAACTCAATACCCGCTGGACGCTCCCTGTTTATCCCGTTTTTGAGAACGAGAAGTAAATTGTGTCAGACGAAAAATTGCATTAAAAAAAGACCAACAGGACTAATATAATTGCTACAAACTTCGTTTTAGAGCAACTAAAAAACAAATTTTAGATTTTAAATTTATAGAGGAACAATTAAGGCCAAAAATTTTTAAATTTTTTCACTTACTACCCATTTTTATTCATTTTATGGAGTTGAAAAACCAGTTATTTTGCCGATCTTTTTCCAAAAATTTGAAAAACAGTTGAAAACAAAAACCAGTTGACGAGATTGAAGTTCATTTGGAACCAAGAACAACTCTTCAAGAAAGAAAAAATTTGATTTTTCAGCTGAGATCCCACAACCAAATAGAATAACTGTTTGGTTTATCCTCTTTCATAGAAATATATTTTTCAAAAAAAAAAACATTTTTTCGTATGATTATTTATTCCCGTAAATGTTAAACTAAAGAGGAATTTGAGTCTTAAGAACTTTGAGCTATTTCAGTAAATATTATTGATTCTCCCTTTGAGACCCTCAGAACATTAAATAGTCTGTCAGAGATTGACAGAACTTTCCTTCTGTTTCTTTCCGTTAGATTCTAAAACTATGTTTAATTCAGCTTTTAAACTGAAAATTATTAATCTTATTATTAATTTCAGCTAGCAATAGATCAATGAACTTTGTTAACCTAATGCAATATGACTTAACGACCGGGATTTATCGGTTTATCCCGTTTCTTGTGATGTACGTTTGACATTGACCGCATTGACCACATTGTAAATTTCAATGAGTGAAAGAATTCAAAATCCACTCAGTTGAAACAGTGAATAAGAACGGCCCACTCGCACCCTGAAGACTTATTTTTTGTCAAGCTAGAAAACAAGGTAGATTTGAAAAAACCTTTCACAAAGAGTTTTAATCTCTGTATTTTTCCTTTGCATACAAGTTTCCCTGTCAGTGTTATTTACCACCAGTTGGTTGATCGAAAAGATATTGAGAACAGTTGCAAACAATATTTTTCAAACAAAGCCGGCATATTGCCAGAAAATAGCCGCGATGGATGCTTGTGGCTATGACCACCAGTCCTTTAATAGACCACAACGTTTTTTGGGTTAGATTCGGACTGTCATTTTTAAGAGACACATAAGCTCTGTAAGGAGAAATTTTGGGTTAGATTCGGAATGTCAATTTTGTGAGACACAAGCTCTATAAGGAGAGAGCCCTAATAGGGCTTTTCAAAATTAATATTCCAAATCAAAGACTCAAGACTCTAATAAAAATTAGGGCACATATGTTTGGCACTGCTTAGATGCACACTATTGAGCTCAGAAGTCATTTTATTGAGTGTGGCAAGTCACGCAATTGACCTAAAGAAACAAAAACGTGGGACGCAGGGTAAGACAAAAAAATCTGTCAAAATGAAGTAAAAAAATGGAAGCGCAATAATAGCCGCCTGGAATTGCTGACGCGGCTATTAAAAATAAAACATTTTTTCTTGTGTCCTTAGGGCAAAAATTTTATAAGAGTGTTACCAGTCTTTACCCAGAGGGTAAAAGTATTAGTCATGATTTAGCTATGAACGAGTTGTCAAGTAAGAACTAGGCATCAATGTTCAAATTTTATCAACAAAAAACGATAAAATTTTCGCAAGATTTTATTTCGAAAAAATTTATAATAAGGCGTTATCAATTTATCATAAATAATTTGCTTATACAACACAGACAGTAGAATAATAGAACGGGGTGGCCTACAACTCCAACTTATTTTCAATAACGGAAATAACTTCTCAGAAGTTTTGGTAAAACGTATACTCAGAGAGTAGTAGCTCTTTCAGAGTACTGAACAGACACTCAATGGCATTTGGCTTTACCAGGTTATCCGTTTATGAGCACGAAAAGTGAAAAACATCAGAAAAAAATTCATCAAGCAAAAAATCGAAACAAAACAGCCGGCCGATTGCCAGAAAATAGCCGCCGTTGACGCGGATCGGGATTGAAACAAACATATCAAGGTTGACAGAGCTTTTCTTCCGTGTCTTTCAATTTATTCTCTTTCATAGAACTATATTTTTCAAAAAAAAAAACATTTTTGTCGTAGGATTATTTATTCGCGTAAACGTTAAACTAAAGAAAAGTTTGAGTCTTAGGAACCTTGAGCTATTTCAATAAATATTATTGATTCTCCCTTTAAGAGCCTCGGAACGTTTAATAGTCTGTCACAGATTGACAGAACTTTACTTCTGTTTCTTTCCTTTAGATTCTAAAACTATGTTTAATTCAGCTTTTAAACTGGAAATTATTAAGCTTTTTATTAATTTCAGCTAGCAATAGATCAACGAAATTTGTTAACCTAATGCAATATGACTTAACGACCGGGATTTATCGGTTTATCCCGTTTCTTTTGACGTACGTTTGACATTGACCGCATTCACCACATTGTAAATTTCAAAAATCCATTCAGCTGAAACAGTGAATAAGAACGGCCCCCTCGCACCCTGAATATATTTTTGTCAAGCTAGAAAGCAAGGTAGATTTGAAAAAAAAACTTTCAAAGTTTTCATCTTTCTCTGTATTTTTCCTTTCCATACAAATTTTCCTGTCAGAGTTATTTACCACCAGTCGGTTGATCAAAAAGATATTGAGAACCGTTGCAAACAAAATTTTTTAAAACAAATCCGGCATATTGCCAGAAAATAGCCGCGGCAGATGCTTGTGGCTATGACCACCAGTCCTTTAATAGACCATTACGTTTTTTGGGTTAGATTCGGACTGTCATTTTTAAGAGACACATAAGCTCTATAAGGAGAAATTTTGGGTTAGATTCGGAATGTCAATTTTGTGAGACACATAAGCTCTATAAGGAGAAAGCCCTAATAGGGCTTTTCAAAATTAATAATCAAAAACTCAAGACTCTTATAATGAAAAATTAGGGCACATATGTTGGGCACTGCTTATATGCACACTACTGAGTTCAGAAGTCATTCTAGTAAAAATAAAACATTTTTTCTTGTGTCCATAGGGCAAAAATTTTATCTGAGTGTTACCAGTCTTTATCCAGAGGGTAAAAGGCTTAGTTATGATTTAGCTATGAACGAGTTTTCAAGTAAAAACTAGGCATCAATGTTCAAATTTTATCAACCAAAAAACGATGAAATTTTCGCAAGATTTTATTTTGGAAAAAGTTTTATAATCAGGCGTTATCAATTTATCACAAATCATTTGCTTATACAACACAGACAGTAGAATCATAGAGCGCGGTGGCCTACAACTCCAGTTTGTTTTCAATTAGGGAAATTATAGCTTCTCAGAAGTTTTGGTAAAACGTATACTCAGAGATTAGAAGCTCTTTCAGAGTACTGAACGATTTTTGCTAACCTAAAGCAATATGACTTAAGGACCGGGATTTATCGTTTTATCCCGTTTCTTTTGATGTTGTACGTGTGACATTGACGGTATTCACCACATTGTGTATTTCAATAAAAGAAAGAATTCAAAATCCATTCAGTTGAAAAAGTGAATCAGAACAGCCACCTCGCACCCTGAAATTGTCTCCTCAAAACAGTTTCAGTGAATCTCAAGGCGGACTAGTAAGGCGTAAGTCTCTAAGAGAGCTGGCTGCTCATCCACTTGATGCGCTCCGAGCGCTACCTGTTTATTCCGTTTTGGAGAATGGAAAGTCAAATGGGTCAGACAAAAAATTGTACAGCAAAAAAATTGCTTAAAAAGATCACAGGACTAATATAATTGCAAAACAACTCGTTTGAGAGCATTCAAAAAGACAGCGCCCCAATTAAAATTTGAATTCTTTGTATTATAAATATTAGATCGCCTGAATCTTCTCTCTATTTCTCCTTTCCAGAAAAGTTTTGCTGTCAGAGTTATTTACCACCAGTCGGTTGATCGAAAAGATTTTGAGAACAGTTGCAAACGAGACTTTTCGAAACATAACCGGCATATTGCCGGAAATTAGCCGCGATAGATGCTTCTGACCACCAGTCCTTTCATAGACCACTAAACATTTTGGTTTAGATTCGGACTGAAAGTTTTATGAGACACATAATCTCTACAAGAAAGCCCCAATAGGGCTTTTAAAAATTAATATTCGAATTCAAAAACACAAGACTCTAATAACCAAGATTTAGGGCATATATTTTAGACACAACTTCAAGTCAATTTATTGAGTGTGGTAAGTCACGCAATTGACCAAAAACAAAACAAAAACGCGGGACGCAGTGTACGACGAAACAAAAATCTGTTAGACGAAGTAGAAAAACATAGCAGGACAAGTCCTGACGTCCAATTCAAAGAATTTTCATTGACTAAACAGCAAACTAGACCTAGAAGGGACTATGAATGGATTGGAAAAACCATTTAGAAAAATCCAATCCAAAAAATCGAAAAAAAGTAAAAATCAAAGTAAAATTGCCGCATGTGAACAAAAATTCACTAGCGAGAAAGCGAATTTTTGTTCAAACACCGTTTTCTTACTCTACTTCAAAATTAGAGCAAAAAAGAGTCCCGCCGCAAAACCACTCACTTTTTCGCTCCACTTCCTGTTTCGGCTTGACCCAATTCACTACTCCAATTTGACTTCAAAAATCATGAAAATGTGTGAACAGATATTAAAAAAAGACAGCGCCCCAAAACAATTCAAATTCTTTGAACTAAAAAATTAGGAGCGCTATAATAGCCGCCTAGAATTGCTGACGCGCCTATTTAAAATAAACATTTTTTTCTTATGTCCAGGGGGCAAAAATTTTATCTGAGTGTTACCAGTCTTTACCCGGAGGGTAAAATGCTTAGTCATGATTTAGCTATGAACGAGTTTTCAAGTACTAACTAGCATCAATGTCCAAAGTATATCAAAAGAAAACGATGAAATTTTCGTAAGATTTTATTTCGAAACATTTTTAGCTCCAGTTTTCTGGAAAGCAGAATGCAACGATTGCTCTGACCTACGGTGGTCAAATTTTTCATGCTTAACTAACGATACAATGCATGGGTTTATAAATAAGGATACGCAGCTTTCTTTCAATTTATCTCTTCAAATTCAATTTTTCATTTGATAGGTTGGATAATAATGTGCAACCGCGATCCTCCTTATCTTAATATCACCTCAGACCGACGAAACGAACCAGTCGCGATAGAAATTAGTTAGGATTCATGACCAGCATACTTTATCCAGAAACTAGTACCTAGATTTATAGATCCAGGGAAATCGCATAAATTGGGTAAACATATATGGTTAGTATCTGTAACATGGTGATTTTTTCTGATATATCTGATTCCGCTTATACCCACCTAACAGTTCAGTACTTGTTGTTACGCCTCACTAACTGATACAGAAAATGATTCATTTCAAGCTCCAGGCAGCACCTTCACTTCATATTTGAATTTAAGTTTCTACTCACTTTTGGCTGTAACCACGTAGATCAGTTGTGGTCTATTCGACGCCTCCGATGCACGGCTGCTCACAGGTGTATTGCCATTCTGTTGAAATGTAGGTCCCTTGGAGGAAGGTGGTGAGATCAAATGAGACGCCGTATTGCTCTTTGGATTGACACATTGCTGGCTGTTGTATACTGATTGCGGGGGTTGACTTGATGATAGATATAGATTATTCTGGGATAGAAGACCCGGTGGGGATTGGTTACTCTCATTCGTTTTTACGTTTGAGTGAAGCACCGTATCAATTATGTTGAAGTTCGTGCGATCTGCAAAATGTTTTAATTATTTCACAAATTATTGACAATATGAGTCCGAACCAGATTATAGTTCGAAGCATTCCTGCGCCAGGTATGATATCGTTTATTGAAAATAAATTGGAGGCATAGGCCTACCCGTTCTATGATTCTACTGTCTGTGTTGTAAAAGCAAATGATTTATGATGAATTAATAATGCTTGATTATAAATTTTTGCGGAATCAAGTTATCTAATTTAATCGGAGTGATTATCATCGGAAAATCATCAGTTTGAAAACAAGCATTATCAAGCAAAGTACCATCAAACTTCGCTAAAAAAGTAGGTTCTCAATATCAGTTTGGCTTAATTGAGATCAGAACCTCAGTCGTGTATTTTGTTCCGAAATCTGGCGAAAATGTTTATCAAACATTATTTAAACATGATTATCAAACGTATTCGCCAGATTTCGGAAAAAAATTCACGACTGAAGTTCTGAAGTCGATAAAGCCAAAATGACATTGAGAACCTAATTTTTTAGCGAAGTTTGATGGTACTTTGCTTGATAATGCTTGTTTTCAAAATGATGATTATCCGATTATAATCACTCCGATTAAATTAGATAACTTGATTCCGCAAAAATTTATAATCAGGCAAAACTAATTTATCACGAATCATTTGCTTTTACAACACAGACAGTAGAATCATAGAACGGGGTGGCCTAAACCTATTTATTTTCAATTAAGCAAATTATAACTTCTCAGAAGTTTTGGTAAACTGTATACCCAGAGAGTAGTAGCTCTTTCAGAGTACTGAACAGACAGTCAATGGCATTTGGCTTTACCATGTTATCCCGTTTAAGAGCACGAAAAGTGAAAAGCATCAGACAAAAAATCATCAGGCAAAAAATCGAATTAAAACAGCCTGCCGATTGCCGGAAAATAGCCGCCGTTGACGGGGATCGGGATTGAAACAAACATATCGAGGTTGACAGAACTTTTCTTCTGTGTCTTTCAGTTAGATTCTAAAACTATACTTAATTCAGCTTATTCAACTGCAAATTATTAAGCTTAATATTAATTTGAGCTAGCAATAGATCTAACGAACTTTGTTGACCTAATGCAATGACTTAACGACCGGGATTCATCGGTTTATCCCGTTTCTTTTGATGTTGTACGTTTGACATTGACCGTATTCACCACATTGTGTATTTCAATAAGTGAAAGAATTCAAAATCCTTTTAGTTGAGAAAGTGAATCAGAACTGCCACCTCGCACCCTGAAATTGTCTCCTCAAAACAGTTTCGGTGAATCTCAAGGCGGACTAGTAAAGCGTAAGTCTCTAAGAGAGCTGGCTGCTCATCCACTTGATGCGCTCCGAGCGCTACCTGTTTATCCCGTTTTTGAGAATGAAAAGTCAAATGGGTCACAGGTCATAAAAAGACCACAGGTCTAATATAATTACAACACACCTCGTTTGAGAGCAATTGAAAACACAGCGCCCCAATAAAATTTAAATTCTTTGTATTATAAAAATTAGATCGCCTGAATAATGGCTCTTGAGAGGCTGACGGCAGCGATTAAAAAGACCAACACAAACCAAATAGATTCTACAAGCTTCGTTTAAGAACTATATATTATTGCGTCTAACCAACCTTTTGAGAACTGTTTTTCTTTTCAGATGAATTCTGTAGAAACATTAAAAACAAAATTCAGTTTCGGAGTAATATTCTACTTTAAATGAGGCAATTTGCTCCACTGTTGAACTTAAAAGTGACGAATGTAGGACAAACTCAAACCATCAACTTCGGTCTCCTCAGCAGTTTCAGTTACATACTCAGAGACTAGTAAGCCTAAAAGAGCTGTACATCGACTTAACGCCCATTCGGTAGTACTAACAACCGGATTTAAAAATACCAGCAGTGAGAGAATTGCAAAAAACTTTGATTGAGGGCAATTAAACAGACTTGTTCCAATTCTGACAATCAAACGAAGTGACACGAATCAGTACTCAATTGCAGTTGGATGTAAAACTTGCTCAGTACTGATTTACACTTGGATTTCAGTAAGGGTTGACCTTACAACAGTCCAAAAACTAAAACTATTACCATAGCCGGCCGATTGACGTAAAATATCCACCGCTGATCCCACTGACCGCCTTTGGGAATAAAACAGAAAAAAAAGTTGACGACAGTAATATTTTTTACTGAGTGTAAAAAAGTGTTCCAATTTCTCTGCAGTTTCAACAGATTCGCTTAGCGTGGTTTATTCCGTCGCTAAAGGAGAGCATAGACTTAGTACTGATAGTAGTTAGCAGTATTCTCAACGAAATTTTGATAACTTAATTATCTTGCGCTTTAAGGGTTTATACAATTTCTTTTGATACCGCGTTTTGTTGACTGACCTTAAAGGTATTTGGGTAAATTTGCCGAAAAAAATAAATTGCATTCAGTTGAAGCAGTGAGTGATGTAAGTCAGTCGTGACTTATAAAAAACAAAAAACGTGATCAAAAGGTAAAACGAATAAAACATCAGGACAAGTCCAGATCTACTATTCAGAACTTTTATTAAAAAAAACAGTAAAACAACAGTTAAATTCAAAGGCCAATTGCAAAAAAACCACAAGCGCGAAAGCTAATTTTTGTTCAAACACCCTTTCCCGATCCCCTCTAAAATTAGAGCAAAACAATTTCAGGCCACAAAATTGCTCGCTTTTTCGCTCCACTTCCCACTTTGGCTTCAATTTGACTTCAAAAGTTGTCAAAAAGTGTGAACAGATCTTAAAAAGCAATGGCCGGAAGAATTCCCAAACAATTCGAAGCAGACAATTGATAATCATCACTGACCTAATGCGCACCCCGAATAATTATACTTAACATTGAAATAACAGCAAAATAAGAGAAAAAATACTGACAAAAACCGATATAACATTAAGAAATTTTCTTTAAATTGCGACTCCAAACAAACTATTGGCAAAAGACCTTGTAATACAGTCTAATTTAAACACAAGATTGCCAATCGATAGGTAAGCTTAAAAAATGGGCTCAAAACAAGAAAACCGAAGGGTAAATGTTGACAAGAACAAAATTGCACAAATGTTCAACTATAAAATTCTGTTACAAAATTCTCTACAAAATGCTAAAATACCACTTCCCAAATATTATTCTTAGAGAAATTGCTAGAGTGTTCTGCTATATCAGTGAGTCATTTCAAAATTACACTTAATTCAGCTTCTAAACTGAAGAATATTAAGCATAATACTAACGCCAGCTAGCAATCGCTTTATTAAATTTTGATAACCTAATGCACTATGACTTAGTGACCGGGCTTTATTGGTTTATCCCGTGCTTTTGATTTTGCACATTTGACATTGACCGTATTCACTACATTACGTAATTCAATACCTTGTAATACAGGCTATTTTAAACAAAAATTTGCCAATAGATAAGTAGCCTTAAAAAATGGGTTCAAAACAAGAAAACCGAAGGGGAAATGTTGACAAGAATAAAATTGCAAAAATGTTCAACTATAAAATTCTGTCATAAAATTCTCTACAAAATGCTAAAATACCAGTTCCCAAATATTATTCTTAGAAAAAATGTCTTAGAAAACTGTATTCTGCCAGATCAGTGAGTCATTCCAAAATAACACTTAATTCAGCTTCTAAACTGAAGAATATTAAGCATAATACTAACGCCAGCTAGCAATCGCTTTATTAAATTTTGATAACCTAATGCACTATGACTTAGTGACCGGGCTTTATTGGTTTATCCCGTGCCTTCGATTTTGCACATTTGGCAGTGACCATATTCAATACATTACGTAATTCAATACCTTGTAATACAGGCTATTTTAAACAAAAAATTGCCAATAGATAGGTAACCTTAAAAAATGGGTTCAAAACAAGAAAACCGAAGGGGAAATGTTGACCAGAATAAAATTGCAAAAATGTTCAACTATAAAATTCTGTCACAAAATTCTCTACAAAATGCTAAAATACCACTTCCCAAATATTATTCTTAGAGAAATTGTCTCAGAAAACTGTGTACTGCTAGATCAAAGAGTCATTCCAAAATTACACTTAATTCAGCTTCTAAACTGGAGAGTATTAAACATAATATTAACGCCAGCTAGCAATCGCTTTAATAAATTTTGATAACCTAATGCACTATGACTTAGTGACCGGGCTTTATTGGTTTATCCCGTGCTTTTGATTTTGCACATTTGACAATAACCGTATTCACTACATTACGTAATTCAATACCTTGTAATACAGGCTATTTTAAACAAAAAATTACCAATAGATAGGTAACCTCAAAAAATGGGTTCAAAACAAGAAAACCGAAGGGGAAATGTTGGCAAAAACAAAATTGCAAAAATGTTCAAATATAAAAATCTATCACAAAATTCTCTACAAAATGCTAAATTACCATTTCCCAAATATAATTCTTAGACAAATTGTCTTAGAAAAATGCACTGCTAGATCAGTGAGTCATTCCAAAATTACACTTAATTCAGCTTCTAAACTGAAGAGTATTAAGCATAATACTAACGCCAGCTAGCAATCGCTATAAAAAATTTTGATAACCTAATGCACTATGACTTAGTGACCGGGCTTTATTGGTTCATCCCGTGCCTTTGATTTTGCACATTTGACCGATTCAATACATTACGTAATTCAATACCTTGTAATACAGGCTATTTTAAACAAAAAAATTGCCAATAGATAGGTAACCTTAAAAAATGGGTTCAAAACAAGAAAATCGAAGGGGAAATGTTGACAAGAATAAAATTGCAAAAAGGTTCAACTATAAAACTCTGTCACAAAATTCTCTACAAAATGCTAAAATACCACTTCCGAAATATTATTCTTAGAGAAATTGCTAGAGTATTCTGCTAGATCAGTGAGTCATTCCAAAATTACACTTAATTCAGCTTCTAAACTGAAGAGTATTAAGCATAATACTAACGCCAGCTAGCAATCGCTTCAATAAATTTTGATAACCTAATGCACTATGACTTAGTGACCGGGCTTTATTGGTTTATCCCGTGCTTTTGATTTTGCACATTTGACATTGACCGTATTCACTACATTACGTAAGTCAATACCTTGTAATACAGGCTATTATAAACAAAAAATTGCCTATAGATAGGTAACCTTAAAAAATGGGTTCAAAACAAGAAAACCGAAGGGCAAATGTTGCCAAGAACAAAATTGCGAAAATGTTCAACAATAAAATTGTCACAATTCTCTACAAAACGCTAAATGACACTTCCCAAGTTCTATTCTTAGACAAATTGTCTTAGAAAATTGTATTCTGCTAGATCAGTGGGTCATTCCAAAATTACACTTAATTCAACTTCTAAACTGAAGAGTATTAAGCATAATACTAACGCCAGCTAGCAATCGCTTTAATAAATTTTGATAACCTAATGCACTATGACTTAGTGACCGGGCTTTATTGGTTTATCCCGTGCTTTTGATTTTGCACTTTTGACATTAACCGTATTCACTACATTACGTAATTCAATACCTTGTAATACAGGCTATTTTAAACAAAAAATTGCCAATAGATAGGTAACCTTAAAAAATGGGTTCAAAACAAGAAAACCGAAGGGGAAATAATGGCAAAAACAAAATTACAAAAATGATCAACTATAAAATTCTGTCACAAAATTCTCTACAAAATGCAAAAATACCATTTCCCAAATATAATTCTCAGACAAATTGTCTTAGAAAAATGTATTCTGCTAGATCAGTGAGTCATTCCGAAATTACACTTAATTCAGCTTCTAAACGTAAGAGTATTAAGCATAATACTAACGCCAGCTAGCAATCGCTTTAATAAATTTTGATAACCTAATGCACTATGACTTAGTGACCGGGCTTTATTGGTTTATCCCATGCTTTTGATTTTGCACATTTGACATTGACCGTATTCAATACATTACGTAATACCTTGTAATGCAGGCTATTTTAAACAAAAATTTGCCAATAGATAAGTAACCTTAAAAAATGGGTTCAAAACAAGAAAACCGAAGGGGAAATGTTGACAAGAATAAAATTGCAAAAATGTTCAACTATAAAATTCTGTCACAAAATTCTCTACAAAATGCTAAAATACCACTTCCCAAATATTATTCTTAGAGAAATTGTCTTAGAAAACTGTATTCTGCTATATCAGTGAGTCATTCCAAAATTACACTTAATTCAGCTTCTAAACGTAAGAGTATTAAGCATAATACTAACGCCAGCTAGCAATCGCTTCAATAAATTTTGATAACCTAATGCACTATGACTTAGTGACCGGGCTTTATTGGTTTATCCCGTGCTTTTGATTTTGCACATTTGACATTGACCGTATTCACTACATTACGTAATTCAATAGCTTGTAAAACAGGCTATTTTCAACAAAAAATTGCCAATAGATAGGTAACCTTAAAAATGGGTTCAAAACAAGAAAACCGATGGGGAAATGTTGACAAGAACAAAATTGCGAAAATGTTCAACAATAAAATTGTCACAAAACTCTCTACAAAATGCTAAATGACACTTCCCAAGTATTATTCTTAGACAAATTGTCTTAGAAAATTGTATTCCGCTAGATCAGTGGGTCATTCCGAAATTACACTTAATTCAGCTTCTAAACGTAAGAGTATTCAGCATAATACTAACGCCAGCTAGCAATCGCTTTAATAAATTTTGATAACCTAATGCAATATGACTTAGTGACCGGGCTTTATTGGTTTATCCCATGCTTTTGATTTTGCACATTTGACATTGACCGTATTCAATACATTACGTAATACCTTGTAATGCAGGCTATTTTAAACAAAAATTTGCCAATAGATAAGTAACCTTAAAAAATGGGTTCAAAACAAGAAAACCGAAGGGGAAATGTTGACAAGAATAAAATTGCAAAAATGTTCAACTATAAAATTCTGTCACAAAATTCTCTACAAAATGCTAAAATACCACTTCCCAAATATTATTCTTAGAGAAATTGTCTTAGAAAACTGTATTCTGCTATATCAGTGAGTCATTCCAAAATTACACTTAATTCAGCTTCTAAACGTAAGAGTATTAAGCATAATACTAACGGCAGCTAGCAATCGCTTTAATAAATTTTGATAACCTAGTGCACTATGACTTAGTGACCGGGCTTTATTGGTTTATCCCGTGCTTTTGATTTTGCACATTTGACATTGACCGTATTCACTACATTACGTAATTCAATAGCTTGTAATACAAGCTATTTTCAACAAAAAATTGCCAATAGATAGGTAACCTTAAAAAATGGGTTCAAAACAAGAAAACCGATGGGGAAATATTGACAAGAACAAAATTGCGAAAATGTTCAACAATAAAATTGTCACAAAATTCTCTACAAAATGCTAAATGACACTTCCCAAGTATTATTCTTAGACAAATTGTCTTAGAAAATTGTATTCCGCTAGATCAGTGGGTCATTCCGAAATTACACTTAATTCAGCTTCTAAACGTAAGAGTATTAAGCATAATACTAACGCCAGCTAGCAATCGCTTTAATAAATTTTGATAACCTAATGCACTATGACTTAGTGACCGGGCTTTATTGGTTTATCCCGTGCTTTTGATTTTGCACATTTGACATTGACCGTAATCACTACATTACGTAATTCAATAGCTTGTAATACAGGCTATTTTCAACAAAAAATTGCCAATCGATAGGTAACCTTAAAAAATGGGTTCAAAACAAGAAAACCGATGGGGAAATGTTGACAAGAACAAAATTGCGAAAATGTTCAACAATAAAAATGTCACAAAATTCTCTACAAAATGCTAAATGACACTTCCCAAGTATTATTCTTAGACAAATTGTCTTAGAAAATTGTATTCCGCTAGATCAGTGGGTCATTCCGAAATTACACTTAATTCAGCTTCTAAACTGAAGAGTATTAAGCATAATAATAACGCCAGCTAGCAATCGCTTTAATAAATTTTGATAACCTAATGCACTATGATTTAGTGACCGGGCTTTATTGGTTTATCCCGTGATTTTGATTTTGCACATTTGACATTAACCGTATTCACTACATTACGTAACTCAATACCTTGTAATACAAGCTATTTTAAACAAAAAATTGCCAATAGATAGGTAACCTTAAAAATGGGTTCAAAACAAGAAAACCGAAGGGGAAATGTTGACCAGAATAAAATTGCAAAAATGTTCAACTATAAAACTCTGTCACAAAATTCTCTACAAAATGCTAAAATACCATTTCCCAAATATAATTCTTAGACAAATTGTCTTAGAAAAATGCATTCTGCTAGATCAGTGAGTCACCAAAAACACGGTAGGGTAAACATTAAAGAACAATTAAAAAATGCTAAGAAACAAATACCTGAAAAATAAGTAAAAATTATTTCAGTGAAAATTGCCACAAGAGTCGTTTTATAGTAGAAGCAGCTATAGAAAATCTCCTAAATAGGAGATGCCAAAAATGCTACAAAAAGCAAAAAATCAGAAGAATTAGGCAAAAACTACAAAAATTGAAAGAAATTGACAAAAATTTGATCAATTTTACACAACTTCGAAGCAACTCAAAACAAATAACCAAATTGCAAGACCATGAAAAAGTCTGAAACAACTATTTTCAACAATACAAATCCCGAAATGCAAAACATTGAACAAGAAAAAACTGCTTTAAACTTAAAAAGCTAAAATTGAATATAGAAGAGTAATATTTCCTTCAAAGTATTAAAAACGTTTACGAACGCATCATCAATAGTTTAGAAACACCCTTGACGGAGTAAATTGGACTTTAAAAAAACTTTTGGAAAAGCCAAACGTGATCAACGAATTTCGCTCTCTTAGCGAAAATTTGTTCACACCTACTTTTCTAGCTATCTCTAAACGTAGCCGTCAAATTGCCGGAAAATAGCCTCCTTCGAACCGCTTGAAGCACGTTGTGATTGAAACAGAAAAAGAAAAAATTATGAGATAGAAAAGGACAGAATTTTTTCAAGTTTCAAATTGTTCTTATTTGGTGTGTAAATTCTTCATATTCGGTTAGATTCCAAAATTACACTTAATTCGGCTTCTAAACTGAAGACTATTAAGCAAAATACTGACGCCAGCTAGCAATCGCTATAAAAAATTTTGATAACCTAATGCACTATGACTTAGTGACCGGGCTTTATTGGTTTATCCCGTGCTTTTGATTTTGCACATTTGACATTAACCGTATTCACTACATTACGTAATTCAATACCTTGTAATACAGGCTATTTTAAACAAAAAATTGCCAATAGATAGGTAACCTTAAAAAATGGGTTCAAAACAAGAAAACCGAAGGGGAAATAATGGCAAAAACAATTACAAAAATGATCAACTATAAAATTCTGTCACAAAATTCTCTACAAAATGCTAAAATACCATTTCCCAAATATAATTCTTAGACAAATTGTCTTAGAAAAATGTATTCTGCAAGATCAGTGAGTCATTCCAAAATTACACTTAATTCAGCTTCTAAACTGAAGAGTTAAGCATAATAATAACGCCAGCTAGGAAAAGCCAAACGTGATCAACGAATTTCGCTCTCTTAGCGAAAATTTGTTCACACCTACTTTTCTAGCTATCTCTAAACGTAGCCGTCAAATTGCCGGAAAATAGCCTGGAGACTTCTATAGCCTGTGGAATCTGCAATCCAATGAAAAAACTCGTGCCAAACGAAAACTGAAGGGTTCCACACCCGAGGGCTCCGACCCTAAAGACTCTCCTACTACTACTACTACTACTACTACTACTACTACTACTACTACTACTACTACTACTATGACTTAGTGACCGGGCTTTATTGGTTTATCCCGTGATTTTGATTTTGCACATTTGACATTAACCGTATTCACTACATTACGTAATTCAATACCTTGTAATACAGGCTATTTTAAACAAAAAATTGCCAATAGATAGGTAACCTTAAAAAACGGGTTCAAAACAAGAAAACCGAAGGGGAAATGTTGACCAGAATAAAATTGCAAAAATGTTCAACTATAAAACTCTGTCACAAAATTCTCTACAAAATGCTAAAATACCATTTCCCAAATATAATTCTTAGACAAATTGTCTTAGAAAAATGCATTCTGCTAGATCAGTGAGTAACCAAAAACACGGTAGGGTAAACATTAAAGAACAATTAAAAAATGCTAAGAAACAAATACCTGAAAAATATGTGAAAATTATTTCAGTGAAAATTGCCACAAGAGTCGTTTTATAGTAGAAGCAGCTATAGAAAATCTCCTAAATAAGAGATGCCAAAAATGCTACAAAAAGCAAAAAATCAGAAGAATTAGGCAAAAACTACAAAAATTGAAAGAAATTGACAAAAATTTGATCAATTTTACACAACTTCGAAGCAACTCAAAACAAATAACCAAATTGCAAGACCATGAAAAAGTCTGAAACAACTATTTTCAACAATACAAATCCCGAAATGCAAAACATTGAACAAGAAAAAACTGCTTTAAACTTAAAAAGCTAAAATTGAATATAGAAGAGTAATATTTCCTTCAAAATATTAAAAACGTTTACGAACGCATCATCAATAGTTTAGAAACACCCTTGACGGAGTAAATTGGACTTTAAAAAAACTTTTGGAAAAGCCAAACGTGATCAACGAATTTCGCTCTCTTAGCGAAAATTTGTTCACACCTACTTTTCTAGCTATCTCTAAACGTAGCCGTCAAATTGCCGGAAAATAGCCTCCTTCGAACCGCTTGAAGCACGTTGTGATTGAAACAGAAAAAGAAAAAATTATGAGATAGAAAAGGACAGAATTTTTTCAAGTTTCAAATTGTTCTTATTTGGTGTGTAAATTCATATTCGGTTAGATTCCAAAATTACACTTAATTCGGCTTCTAAACTGAAGACTATTAAGCAAAATACTGACGCCAGCTAGCAATCGCTATAAAAAATTTTGATAACCTAATGCACTATGACTTAGTGACCGGGCTTTATTCGTTTATCCCGTGCTTTTGATTTTGCACATTTGACATTAACCGTATTCACTACATTACGTAATTCAATACCTTGTAATACAGGCTATTTTAAACAAAAAATTGCCAATAGATAGGTAACCTTAAAAAATGGGTTCAAAACAAGAAAACCGAAGGGGAAATAATGGCAAAAACAATTACAAAAATGATCAACTATAAAATTCTGTCACAAAATTCTCTACAAAATGCTAAAATACCATTTCCCAAATATAATTCTTAGACAAATTGTCTTAGAAAAATGTATTCTGCAAGATCAGTGAGTCATTCCAAAATTACACTTAATTCAGCTTCTAAACTGAAGAGTTAAGCATAATAATAACGCCAGCTAGCAATCGCTTTAATAAATTTTGAAAACCTAATGCACTATGATTTAGTGACCGGGCTTTATTGGTTTATCCCGTGATTTTGATTTTGCACATTTGACATTAACCGTATTCACTACATTACGTAATTCAATACCTTGTAATACAGGCTATTTTAAACAAAAAATTGCCAATAGATAGGTAACCTTAAAAAACGGGTTCAAAACAAGAAAACCGAAGGGGAAATAATGGCAAAAACAAAATTACAAAAATGATCAACTATAAAATTCTGTCACAAAATTCTCTACAAAATGCTAAAATACCATTTCCCAAATATAATTCTTAGACGAATTGTCTTAGAAAAATGTATTCTGCTAGATCAGTGAGTCATTCCAAAATTACACTTAATTCAGCTTCTAAACTAAAGAGTATTAAGCAAAATACTGACGCCAGCTAGCAATCGCTATAAAAAAATTTGATAACCTAATGCACTATGACTTAGTGACCGGGCTTTATTGGTTTATCCCGTGCTTTTGATTTTGCACATTTGACATTAACCGTATTCACTACATTACGTAATTCAATACCTTGTAATACAGGCTATTTTAAACAAAAAATTGCCAATAGATAGGTAACCTTAAAAAATGGGTTCAAAACAAGAAAACCGAAGGGGAAATAATGGCAAAAACAAAATTACAAAAATGATCAACTATAAAATTCTGTCACAAAATTCTCTACAAAATGCTAAATGACACTTCCCAAGTATTATTCTTAGACAAATTGTCTTAGAAAATTGTATTCCGCTAGATCAGTGGGTCATTCCGAAATTACACTTAATTCAGCTTCTAAACTGAAGAGTATTAAGCATAATAATAACGCCAGCTAGCAATCGCTTTAATAAATTTTGATAACCTAATGCACTATGATTTAGTGACCGGGCTTTATTGGTTTATCCCGTGATTTTGATTTTGCACATTTGACATTAACCGTATTCACTACATTACGTAATTCAATACCTTGTAATACAAGCTATTTTAAACAAAAAATTGCCAATAGATAGGTAACCTTAAAAATGGGTTCAAAACAAGAAAACCGAAGGGGAAATGTTGACCAGAATAAAATTGCAAAAATGTTCAACTATAAAACTCTGTCACAAAATTCTCTACAAAATGCTAAAATACCATTTCCCAAATATAATTCTTAGACAAATTGTCTTAGAAAAATGCATTCTGCTAGATCAGTGAGTCACCAAAAACACGGTAGGGTAAACATTAAAGAACAATTAAAAAATGCTAAGAAACAAATACCTGAAAAATATGTAAAAATTATTTCAGTGAAAATTGCCACAAGAGTCGTTTTATAGTAGAAGCAGCTATAGAAAATCTCCTAAATAAGAGATGCCAAAAATGCTACAAAAAGCAAAAAGTCAGAAGAATTAGGCAAAAACTACAAAAATTGAAAGAAATTGACAAAAATTTGATCAATTTTACACAACTTCGAAGCAACTCAAAACAAATAACCAAATTGCAAGACCATGAAAAAGTCTGAAACAACTATTTTTAACAATACAAATCCCGAAATGCAAAACATTGAACACGAAAAAACTGCTTTAAACTTAAAAAGCTAAAATTGAATATAGAAGAGTAATATTTCCTTAAAATATTAAAAACGTTTACGAACGCATCATCAATAGTTTAGAAACACCCTTGACGGAGTAAATTGGACTTTAAAAAAACTTTTGGAAAAGCCAAACGTGATCAACGAATTTCGCTCTCTTAGCGAAAATTTGTTCACACCTACTTTTCTAGCTATCTCTAAACGTAGCCGTCAAATTGCCGGAAAATAGCCTCCTTCGAACCGCTTGAAGCACGTTGTGATTGAAACAGAAAAAGAAAAAATTATGAGATAGAAAAGGACAGAATTTTTTCAAGTTTCAAATTGTTCTTATTTGGTGTGTAAATTCTTCATATTCGGTTAGATTCCAAAATTACACTTAATTCGGCTTCTAAACTGAAGACTATTAAGCAAAACACTGACGCCAGCTAGCAATCGCTTTACTAAATTTTGATAACCTAATGCACTATGACTTAGTGACCGGGCTTCATTGGTTTATCCCGTGCTTTTGATTTTGCACATTTGACAATGACCGTATTCACTACATTACGTAATTCAATACGTGATAGAATTTAAAATCCATTCAGTGAAACAGCGAGTGAAGTAAGTCAGAACTCAAGCGTGAAAATCGGTACCTATGTAAAACGAAAACCGTGAAAATAAGGTAAAGAAAATTTAAAAAAGGAGAGCGCCTAAATAATAGCCGTTGAGAGGCTGACGGCGGCTAATAGAACATGAACAGAAAACTACTCTCTTCTCTCCAATTCGTTCAACAGTTTGTCCCAAACACTAAGTTTTCACATGCAGTTTTCGACTTTTTTATCCCGTTTCACATCCACTGAAAAAAAATTAAAGAAAGACGCTCCACAAATTCAAATGATTTGGATTGCAAAAAAGGAAAGCACTTATACAATAGGTTGAGAGGCTGACGGCGACTATTAAAAATTGAAAACAAACAATGAAGCCAAGTTCAGCGCCGTGTTCATTTGGGGTTTCGTATTTTTCTCATCAATTGAGTTCAAATACTTAAAACCACTAATAGGACTCAAATGGTTCAGCGAAATTTTACAAAACAATAAGACAATCAGCTACTACAAATCCTTCAAACTTTGCTCGAGAGCAATTCAATTTTGAGATGATACAATTAATAAAATCGTACATTACTGTAAACACCGCAAATGTCAAAAATTGCAAGGCTCCTACACAAATAGAAAGCTTTCCCCAAAATATATCGAAGTGTGAAGCCATTATGCAGACATTTTGTCGAGTAATTTCTATTCCACTTCAATCCATATAGCCGGACAACAAAATTTCAAAAACATAGCCGACAGATTGCCGAAATTGCTGCGAAATTGACGGGGTGCCGTATAACACAGATAGAAACAGAGACAGATATAAGTTGAAAAAAAGTTATCGACGCCGCTCAAAGGGCCATGATAAAAAAAACGTTCAGCGATAAATTAATAAAGCTGACTAAAATTCACTCCGCATAACCCTTTTTATTAGGGAGCTTCATTAAACATACGAGTTCCTTTGATGCTAAATTAATTCAAATCAAAAGTAGGTTTTAGTGCAAAAGTTATTTTAGTGACAGAGTTATGCCACGTATAATAAAATCTAATCAAACAAATGACCTATAAACTTTTGCTAGAGAAGAGTGAGAAATGACGTCACGTGCGCAAAAGCCGTTACTGAGAGGAATAAATCATTTGACTCGAGGACATTTGACTTCAACAATGGCGTGTGAACGAAAAGAAAACAAAAAAGGGTCAGACGACGAAACAAAATATATAGGAGGACAAGTCCTGACACATTTTCAATCACTACACAAAAGACTAGACCTAAAATGTACAAATGGATTGCAAAAACCACAGAAAAAAAATTCTGATCAAAAAAATTAGCAAATATCGAAGTCGAATTGCCTGATGTGAAAACACACCCAGAAGATTGCCGGAAAATAGCCTCTATTTATTCGCCAAACCACTGTTGGGATCGAAAAAACAAAGCAAATGAAAAACTGATTAAAGTAAAAAAAACATTTCAAGTGCGAACTACTTTCATTTCATTTTGTTGTTAGACATACTCCAGTCACTTAAGATGAGGATACAGGGGCTAGTATCAATATAAATAAGCATTAAAGGTTGTAACTAAGACTTATAAGAACAAACCTCAACTAGCGGACATCTAAAATTGGGCTTAAAACTGTTAGAGCAACATCAAACTAAGACAATCAAAAGCCTTCAACCCTATATGAGCAACAGAAAAAAATCTAATAAATAGAATTTTTTCCAAAATTTTATGCTTTTAAGAATCCTAAAATTAACCGCAATTTATAAAACATAGCTGGCAGATTGCCAGAAAATAGCCGCAATAGCTTTGTATATCTGCAGTCTCAAAAAAACAGTAAAAAAGACAGACCAAAAAAATTCGTCTTTTCATTGAAGGCTGATATGTTATGTTTTGATTAAAAATCTGTTTAAGTTTTTGCTGCCTCTATTAGCTGCTATCAAATAACCTTTATTCAGAGTCGCACACAAACATTTGACCTTATCTATTTGAATTACAGTAAAGAAAAGTCAACTACAGAGTGAGGAAGTCATTTTTCAGAGTGAAGTAAGTAACGTGTGACTAAAAATCTATCACGCGCATGAACAAAAAAACTCGCTCCACTAAGAGCGAAAAATGACGACACACATGCAATTCAGTTAAAATTGCAAGAACGAATGAACAAAAAGTGGCTGTGACGTCATATGGTCGTAACAAAAATCATGAAATAAAAAAACCAAAAGAAGCCCAATAATAGCCCCAGCTATCGCTGTGCGGCTATTAAACAAAAACAACAGTTAAATTCAAAGGCCAAACGCAAAAAAACCAAAAGCGCCAAAGCTAATTTTTGTTCAAACACCCTTTCCCGATCCCCTTTAAAATTAGAGCAAAAGAATTTCAGGCCACAAAATTGCTCGCTTTTTTTGCTCCAATTCCCACTTTGGCTCCAATTTGATTTTGAAAGTTGTCAAAACGTGTGAACAGATCTTAAAAAGCTATGGCCGGAAGAATTCTCAAACAATTCGAAGCAGACAATTGATAATCATCACTGACCTAATGCGCACCCTGAATAATTATACTTAACATTGAAAAAACAGCAAAATAACAAAAAAAAATATTGACAAAAACCGATAACATTAAGAAATTTTCTATTGGCAAAAGACCTTGTAATACAGGCTATTTTAAACAAAAAAAATGCCCTATAGGTAACCTTAAAAAATGGGTTCAAAACAAGAAAACCGAAGGGGAAATGTTGACAAGAACAAAATTGCAAAAATGTTAAACTAAAAAATTCTGTCACAAAATTCTCTACAAAAAGCTAAAATACCACTTCCCAAATATTATTCTTAGACAAATTGTCTTCAAAAATTATATTCTGCTAGATCAGTGAGTCATTCCAAAATTACACTTAATTCAGCTTCTAAACTGAAGACTATTAAGCATGATACTAACGGCAGCTAGCAATCGCTTTAATAAATTTTGATAACCTAATGCACCACGACTTAGTGACCGGGCTTCATCGGTTTATCCCGTGCTTTTGATTTTGCACATTTGACATTGACCGTATTCATTACATTACGTAATTCAATACGTGATAGAATTTAAAATCCATTCAGTGAAACAGCGAGTGAAGTAAGTCAGAAATCAAGCGTGAAAATCGGTACCTATGTAAAACGAAAACCGTGATCATAAGGTAAAGAAAATTAAAAAAAGGAGAGCGCCTAAATAATGACAGTGAGCAGAAAATCTTGTAGACCTCAAACGTTTGATAATATTTCTTGAAAACAATGTATAGCTGCCGTTGACCCGCTTAACGCACATTGGGATTGAAACAGAAAAGAAAAAAATAAGACAAATTGACAGAATTTTTCTAAGTGTCAAAGTGTTCTTATTTGGTGTGCAAATTCTGAATATTCGATTAGATTCTAAAATTACACTTAATTCAGCTTCTAAACTAAACGCTATTAAGCATAATACTAATGCCAACTAGCAAGTGCTTTAATGAACTTTGATAACTTAATGCAGTATGACTTAATTACCGAGCTTTATATGTTTATCGAGTTTCTTTTGATTTTGCTCTTTTGACCGTATTCACTACTACATTACGCAATTCAATGAGTGAAAGTTAATTGAGCGAAAAAATGAGCGAAAAAGTTAAATGAGCGAATTTAAAAGGAGAAGGCTTAAGTAATAGACGTTGCGAGGCTGACGGCGGTTATTAAAGAGACAGCGCCCCAATAGAACTCAAATTCTTTGAACTGCAAAAAAAACGAACGCAGCCATACAACTACGCTCAGGTTACAGCTATAATAAATTTTGAGGTCTCAAGGAGCTACACTACCTCTCTATTGCTTTTTCGTATGCAGCAATCAAACAACGTGAAGTCATAGAAATGCGAATTGGGCAAACCTTTTGGACTGCAACAATTGTCTGCCGGGCGGTCACAATTAGACTCAATTTTGCTTTCAAACTCCAAACTTTCACCCCGCTCAATTGTAGTTGCCGAAGAAGAGGTTAAATTGTCGACAAAATTAGAGATTTGACTAGCTGAGCTCTGCTCCAAGCCAATGCCCTGTGCTAACATCTGTTCAGCTCCATTAAAGGAGGGAGGTGTGTACACTTTGTCCGTCTCTTCCACAGAGCAGATATTGGACATTAAGTATGGATGCAGACTGCAAACAATAGATGGCTCGTTTACGTAAGGGCGACACTGCTCTGACAACTGACGGAACTGAAAAGCAGTTCTGTATTGTATGACCAAATTATAAACATCTTTATCGGCTATTGGTATCTCCAATTTGCGCATTTCAGAGCCATATTCAACACAACTTACATTTTGGAAGCATCTGTACTTTGTTCTGTCTTCAATAAACTGAAGGACTGATTTGAAGCTCTTCGATATCGGAACAGTCAACCTAAAATCATATCTATACACGCATCAGTGCCTCAACCGTTTAAGGTTCTACAGGAAAAGAATTGAACATTTAGAGATGCTCCAAACATAGTTCAGAGCTTTACAGAATTGGTTCGGCTATACAATCAAATTGTAGATTTTTCGTTCAATGAGTTGAGGGCCTCTCTACCTGATGAACGGATTCTGCAGTCTTGCATCATTCATCAGATTCAATTCATGTCCGTTCTTGGGAGTGAACTCAAAGGTGACATTCTGAGGTAATTGGACGAAGGCGTACACGTCTCTGTTTTCTAAAAACATACAATCAATCACCAATTTTTCATATTCGAAGAACTAAAAGTAATATAATAATGGAAACAAAATGTCTAATTATTACTTGTGAACCGTTTGACAATTGGACACATTGGGGTCTTCACTCGCACCACTCTACCTGGTAGCTTAAGCACGGAAAACCTGAACAGAATACAATTCAAAGCGTCATATAAGCCACTCAGTTTCTCATTTTCAATGTAGCTAAATGAGGAAAGACTTTCGTCCAATTTTTCATTACTATATTAAGCGTTCAATGTATGAACAGTCTTACCCTTTATGTATCATTTCATTCAAGTTCTCTGCCGTTCGCTTGTTTAACTCCCGGTGAGTTTTTCGAAGAATTTCTCCATAGTTGATCAATGCGAGTACTTCCATGTACCGTTTACGAATTCCTGTTAAAGTAATTGGAATCAAAACGTTCAGTTGGACGGCCAAAATTTTGTTATCTCATACTAAAAAACTTACCAGTTTCAGAAAGGCTTTCAAACTATTATATCCATGCAAACATACATGAGCATGATAATTTTCCTCAGACTTTTGATAGTTTTTGGTTCCAAAAATTTCCCATTCCGTCATAGTCCGTAAGTATAGAAAAAAAAGTAAATAGAAAAGGATACATTTCGGATATAGCGAGCGCAACAATGAAGAATAAAATAATTCAACTATAATGAGTTTGAAAAATTTCAAAAAGGTCAAAGAGAATCTGAATTAAATTTGTTCAAATTAGCTTCCCTTAACACTTTATCAAACTGAACTGAATAACAAATTCGTAAGTACTTTCTTTTGAACAATGGGAAATATCGATAATAAACAATCTTGAAATTTTGACTGCAACAAAAAGTTTGACTTTTGTTTTCATGCTCTTTCTTCCCAATCCTTGGGACATGAAAGCCGATTGGTCGAATGAAATGACCATGACGTCGTATGGAAGCATAAGGCCTCAAACTCACTGGTCAAATTAATTGCCCTTAGAAACACATCTTTCGATAAAAAACATTACCAACGAACAAAACGTTTCAATATTTTTTTAATGTTTCAAGACAAAGTCTATCAGCAAGAAACTGAAACAAAAAATGCCAAAACAGCCGCCATTGATTCCGACAATCTCGCTCGTTATTGAAAGAAAAATCTAAAAACTGATCGCTTTATATTTTTAAAATGCCTATTATTTTGATCGAGTTTCGTAGTTGAAGACACTACTGTTTCTAAAACAGATGGTACATGGATTAGCATCATTAGCAATAAACATGAGAATTGGAAACTATAACTAATCAGAACAAAGTTTGGGCATGCAAAACCGGAGTTTATGAAATTATCCCAATTCGTTTTTCTTCGCTTTTTGGTATTGACCATGATCGATTTCGATTTCTTTGCTAAGTAGCTGCTGCTTGACCACACTCTGAGTATAATGAGAGTAGAGTTCAACTTAGAAGCCTAAGAAACATATTTCACGCAACAGGTAGAAAAGGCAGCCAAACTGGGTAAAGCGTGACAATTTTTTTTGACGAAGTTAAACATTAACCGGCAAACACCAAAAAAATCTAATTTTCAAGAATGCTTTCAACAGTTATATCCATGCGAGCATACATGAGCATGATAATTTTTACTTTCAATGTTTCTAGTTAGAAAGAGTTTTCCATTCTGTCTAACAGTAAAATATAGGAATAAATAGAAGGAGTTGTTTCTGCAATAGACAGCTCAATAATGAGGAAACATAGCTGGCAGATTGCCAAAAAATAGCCGCAAAAGATTCGTAGATCAGTAGAGCCGTAATAGTCTAAAAAAACGGTAAAAAAGACCGACCAAAAAAATTCGTCTTTTCATCTGTATAAGTTATTGCTGCCTCAAATAACCTTCATTTAGAGTGACACACACCCATCTGACCTTATCTCTTTGAATTAAAGTAAATAAAAGTCAATTTCAAATTGAGGAAGTCATTTTTGAGAGTGAGGTAAGTCAAGTGTGACCAAAAATTTAATCACGCGCATGAACAAAAAATTCGCTCCACTAAGTGCGAAAAATGAAGTCACGCACGCATTTCAGTTGAAACTGTAAGAACCAATGAACAAAAAGCAGATTTGAAGCGGTTGTGACGTCACATGGTCGTAAAAAAAATCGCGACGAAATAAAAAACATAGCAGGACAAGTCCTGACGTACAATTCAAAAAATTTTCATTGACTAAACAGAAAATTAGACCTAGAACGGACTATGAATGGATTGGGAAAACCATTTACAAAAAAATCTGGTCCAAAAAATCGAAAAAAAAACAGTAAAAATCAAAGTGAAATTGCCGCATGTGAACAAAAAACCACTAGCGAGAAAGCGAATTACTGTTCAAACACCGTTTTCTCACTCTACTTTAAAATTAGAGCGAAAAAATTTCACGCCGCAAAACCACTCGCTTTTTCGCTCCACTTCCTGTTTCGGCGTGACCAAAATCACTACTCCAATTTGACTTCAAAAATCATGAAAATGTGTGAACAGATCTTTGAAAAAAGACAGCGCCCCAATACAATTCAAATTCTTTGAATTGTAAAAAACCAAGAGAAGGCCAATAATAGTCCCAGTTATCGCTTTGCGGCTATTAATAAACCATTTCAACTATGTTGAAAACTTCAAAAAAGGTCAAAGAGAATCTGAATTAAATTTGTTCAAATTAGCTTCCCTTAACACTTTGTCAAACTGAACTGAATAACAAATTCGTAATCTCTCAAGTACTTTCTTTTTAAAAACGTGAAATAGCGAGAATAAACAATCTGGAAATTTTGACTGCAACAAAAAGTTTGACTTTTGTTTTCATGCTCTTTCTTCCCAATCCCTGGGACATCAAAATTAAACATATAGAGTGAAATAACCGATAGAGTGAAATAAAATAGCCGTCATTTGCATCCATAATGATACAGGTACAAAAATGACCTTCATTCAGATTGAGGCATCCTCATTTGACCTCACATCTACAAACTTATGTAATTTAAGTTAATCTGAGAGAGCTGAAAGGAGTCACTTTATTGAGTCATTTGTGACAAGAAGTCTCGCACGAGCTGGAAACTCGCCCCAATAAGAGTGAGAAATATCGTCAAGCACGCACTGTCAAAAAATTGCATAAATGAAGAAAAGCAAGCCGATTAGTCGAATTAAATGACCAAGACGTCATATTGAAGAAGGAGGCCTCAAAATCATTGGTCAAATTACTTGCACTTAGAAAGCATAAACCCACTTTTCAATAATACTATCAATAACGAACAAAATGAGAAACGAAAACAAATGCAGGCAGAATTCAGAAGTTCAAAAACAAGGTGTCGAATTCAAAAAATTGGCTACAAAATGAAACGAATAAATAGATCAAAGTATGTCAAATAATAAAAGTCATCAATAACTGCTAATAGTGTGACAAGACAAAACAAGCTAAATAATTAATGGCAGAAAACTTTTTTTTAAAAATGTTCCAAGACGTAAAGACCATCAGCAAGAAACTGTAACAAAACAGACTCCAAACATCAAGCGAAAACCGATGAGGAGCCTGATTCGATCATATAAAAAAGAAATACGGGTAAAACACAAATTTAATCTTTTTCAAAATAAATGAGGTGTTGAGCCAGAGTATATTAAAATCTCACATTTTATGAACCGTGGTGACAAGGCTATACAAACAAAAAGCAACTAACTAATACAACTAATTACATTTAATTATGTCTCATTAGAAAACCGATGAGACTTGTCATCATTGACGCTTATTGACAGGGGCATTAAACATAATCGAAAGAGTGCCAAAATTATCCACCATTGATTCTTAGAACCCCCATCGAGATTCAAAGAGAAACCTGAAAAAAGATCGCATTACACTTTACAGGTGCCTCCTATTCTCATTGAGATTTGTAGTCGAAGATACTCATGCTTCTAAATGAGAGGGTACAGGGATTAGCGTCATTAACAAAAAACGTGTCAAGACCTTGTAACTATAACTTATTACATCAAAGTTCGGTATTTAATATCGGACTATGAAATTATCCCAATTCTATTTTATTTCTCTTTTTGCTATTGTTCTGCTAAGCAACTGTTGCTTGAATCCATTCTGAGTAATAATAGAATAGTCAAACTTGCTTCGAGAAACAAAAAATATTTTAATCAAAACGTCGAAAAAGACGCAAAATTGGTTAAAAGGAGACAATTTTTTGAAGAAGCAAAAAAAACATAGCAGGACAAGTTCAGACTTACTGACCGACCAACTAACCAAATGAAAAATCTAAAGCTTGCCTAAAACTTGTATCTTATTGTCAACAGAGCACAGGACCCTTGAAGCAGAAAAGCATCACAGCGAAAACAATTTTAAAAATGAAAATTTTTCTCGTTCTTCTGACTCAAAGTCGTTGAAACACGTGACTTTATACTGAATCTTTTAAGCAAATGATGCCATTGAATGTCACAAAACAAAATCATTTATTGATTACAAAAAGGATTATTGATTACAAAAAGGAACAGAGTGACAAAAACACCAACAAACCAAGTAAAAAGTAAGAACAATCATTGACATGTTTGCAATGGGAGGCTCAGAGATAACTTATGGAACAGCAAAAAGGATTGAATTGATCAACTTAAACGGGACCAAAGGCCCATGAAAACCTTTACTTTTGAGATGAAGTGAAAAGAACAAAACAATTGAGGGCAAACCTAAAATAAGGCATTTTTTCCTGAAACAGTTAAAGACAAAACATACCCGGCAGATTGCCGGAAAAAAACCGCCGTTGATTCCCATAACTCTATTGGGATTGAAGGCAAAGAAAATATCAACAAAAATTGATTTTTGTATAAAAACATTTTTAAGTGCGATTTATTTCTATGTCATTTCGTAATTGAGCAGACTCCTGTCTCTCAGTGAGAGGCTACAGGGTCTAGTATCAATACCAATAAGCATTATAGATAGTGACTAAAACTTATGAGAACTGACTCTCTTTGTTTGGAATTGCTTTGCTGAGCAGCTGCTGTTTGAAAGGACTTTGAGCAGAATGACAGAAGAGTGAAACTAGCCTAGAGAAGTCAAAAAGATTTCACGCAAAATGTCGAAAAAGATGCAAAATGGGTAAAGCGAAAAAAAAGTTCGACGAAGTAAAAAAATGAGGACCACTATAATAGCGGGCTGAGAAGATGAGGGCGGCTATTAATACTAGTCAACTGAATACGATATATAGGCTAACTTTGCCCAAATAAAAATTCATTGTGACCTTTCACTACTAAGACTAAATTCTGAGACCAAAGAACAAATGCGGGGGTACTTGGAATGCTCACTAATACTCAAGGAAACATCCTGAAAGTTGCAAGAGCAGAATAATTCAGCACTGAAAAAAAACCGAAAATCAAAATATTGTTCTAATAGCCATTTCTCAATTCAGTTTATAAGCAGATTGAATAATTTCGCGCTTTAAAACTACTCGTTTTGTCGCTTGCCTTTGCTACTCCAGCGTGACTAAAATCACCACGTTAATTTGACTTGTCCGTGACATGAAAAATTCGAAAAGTGTGAACAGATCTTTAACAAAAATCAGTGCGCCAATACAATCTTAATCCTTCAGATTGTAAAACAGACCCGCAATAATAGCCGGCTGAGATGAGGGCGTCTATTATTAAGTACATCTAAGGTCGGAACTCAAAAAATCGCTATTATTATTGTATATACCTCAAAAACGTAGCTGCCCATTGGATGACACAAACGACAATTAAGCACAATTAGAACATATAATATCTTTATTATCATCAGCGAAAACTTCAAAAGAATAATTATTGCAACAAAAGTCAAGCAGCCACACGTGAAAAAAACATAACCCACTAAAGCCGATCGAATTACTCTGAAACGACCGGCGAGCGGTTGGCTTCAGTAGACTTGAGCGGTCAAGATTAAGAACCATGAAATTTTCAAAACAGTTTTGTATAGTAAGGCTTAGGACTCTTAAGAGAATTAATGCCCTCCGAGCGCTACCTGCTTATCCCGTTTTTGAGGACGAAAAGTCAAATGGGTCAGACGAAAAATTGAAGCGACATCGCATATCGAAGACCACAGGACTAATATAATTGCTACAAACTTCGTTTGAGAACTTATTAAAAATTTCTGGAAAAAATGTGTTCAATTACCAAACTCTCACTCAAACCTTCCATTTTAATCTTCCAATTTTTTGCTTCCGTTGCTCCTGGTTCGCAACATTATGGCCGTTATTGTTTGACGGCAGTGATTCTATTCTTTCAACTAAAATGTTGCAGGACTGGTCCTCTGATATCGCTCCTTTAGAGGCTTAAAACTTGAATTCTAAAACGGTCTGCAGACTTAGGGTCTACAGGAAATAATAAAGATTCCACTCCAACTGTAACGCTACTAGCTGAAAAGGTCACGGCTTTTGCCTTACTATTACTTCCCAAAATTGAATAACTTACCGCATTCTAATTTAATTTGAGGAAATGAAGTTATCCTCTTGATGGAACGAGTGAAGAAATAACGACATTGACGCGTGTCTCTGTTGTTGATCTCAGGTTTATTCTTCGATTTCTGTTCAAACAGCTTTGCGATTTTGTCAAAACAGCGCCCGTTCTATTAACAACATTAATTTTGATTCACAACGTTGTCATATCAAACTTTAGATTCTGCCGCAAAAACTTATGAAAAATATTACTAACCTCGCGCAGACCTTCGAAGAATACAATTTTCTCAGCTAGAGTCCATTTTTTGTGAGCGAGATTTCGACGAACGGCCCCCGGACTGTTGATGGGAACCTTATCTGAAACAAATATGGCGCCTTGTTGCTTTTCGGCCAATTAGACGGATAATGGTTCATTTGTTCTCTATGACTTCAAAATAAATTTGGCTACGTTCGACCTTTCAACTTATAGATCTACAGGATATATTAACCTTTTCGCCGTTTTAACAAGACGATAGGGAAGTTATACCCACATACAATCAATTGTTCACAAGCATCACTTATCAATTAGGGAAACGGATTCAGCTCAATATGGCATACTTCCAATGTATTAATACAGAAAAATTCAGACTTGCATCGCACGACTTGGTCTCGAACGACTGGCGAGGAAATCAATTAAGAAGGGGCATTAGGCTATAGAAACTTTTATGACGCAAAAATTTGTAACTACGGAGGGGTACGAACCCTCAGACCTTCCGGAAGAGAGTCCTGGACAGTAACCACTGTAAAGATTTAATTTTAAACGGGGAAAATCCAGAAAGATTGAGAAAGATAAACAAATTTTAAGAGGATTCAGCTCTAAAGTTAAAGTGCATTATTAGAATGCAAAATACATTTAAATGTAAAATCAAATTTTAAATATTAACCTGAACCGTTTATACTGACAATTGATATCAATGGAGATTCAGGCCAAAGTTGCTATTGCAATTTTGGTTTCGCAAAAATTTGAGAAGACGAGCTTATCTTGCTTCTGAAGACTTCATCTACTATTTTAAGAAAGCAATCAAACCCTAGCAATTCTTAAGTTTTCAAGTGCAAAAGATTTCATTTTATTGGGCGAGGTAAGTCACGTACGATAAAAATCTAATCACTCAAATGACCTAAAACCTTTTGCCAGAAAGAGTGAGAAATGACGTCACGCGCACAAACGCCGTTAGTAAGAGGAAGAAGTCATTCTGAAAAATCAAATTTTCTGCTTTGCTGTGCGAAATGTGCAACAAAAAAGAGCGCCAGACGACGGAACAAAAACAATTTTGTCGGAAGAATTCGGGAAGCAACAAAAGCAGATAACAAAGAAAACCGCAATGCAGCTGAAACTATTACTTTTTTGTCTTAAAACTTTAAATCTTTACCTCGCCAGATTTTCCGAAATGGTGAAATTTACAACGCTGTCACTATTAAAAGATTTAAGCATTTACATCATTGGAGCCAGTTAAAATTAAAACCGTGAGGACATCATTCAGTAGCAATACAACAAACCAAACAGGCTTAAAACACAAGACATAATTAGCACAGAGAAAATCACTGGAATCTTGATACCACAAAAGCTCACACCATTAAACCCATTTGGCAACGTTGAAAGATGACCCAATTTCTTATGATGGTCAAATACTGATAGGCTCAAAAACTTCACAAAGCTTAAAATTTCCATGAAATAACTTTGATACAAGCCTTAAAAAGATAGAACTCTGCAATCAACTGTGGGACCCAAAGGCACACTGTAAAAGCATAAGGCAGATACTCTTGGACACCAGTCTGATTCAGAAGAAGACAAAAATCAAGACTCATAAAACAAATTTTTTCGTTTTGGAGTCAATGCAATTGAAACAAACAAAATTCTCTATGTTCGCAATGATAGACAAAATGAGTGCAAACTATTGTGAAAAATAAATTAATCAACAAAACAAACGAAACAGAATATTCAAAAGCACAATAATAGTTTAACCAACACCAGGGCTCCAAATTCCCGGAAATTAATAATCAGTCAAAACGCCTACTGATTTCCAGCAAATCATCAGCAAATTTAAAATAATGAAACAAAAAGTCTAAGAAGAGGGTTAAAAATTAGTTTTTTTAACAACTGACAAAGTCAGTTAGAAAAAAACTAAAAGTTTAAGAAGAACACTAGAATAATACATGCCAGAATGTGGAGAATATGAAGACACAGTAAAAAAAAACTACTTCCCGATTTTTGAAAGTTAACAAGCAAAAAAAGTAGAAAAATACAATTCAATAATTCGCAATCGAGTCGTAGAGAATTATATAACCATCTTCCTTTATAGATTTCAAAAATCAAAAACAGTTAAAATAAAAGAATCAAGGTACAAAAAAAATTTGCAAAATGTCAGATTTTCAACACCGCAAAATATTTTTTACTGAACTTCAAAGACACAAAAATGCTAAAATCAGATTAGCATGAGTACAAACATAGCCGGCTGATTGCCGGAAAATAGCTGCGATAGACGCTTGCGGCCTTCCATGACTTGAAACAACTAAGAATTTAGATAGACAGATCGACCAGCAGTCCTTTAATAGAGCACTGGACTTTTTAGGTTAGCTTTGGACTGTCATTTTTATGAAACAAGTAAGCTCTATAAGCATAAAACCTTAATAGGGCTTTTCAAAATTAGGATCTCTTCCGTTTGTGCCCCTCAGCTTAGTGGGCGCATATTATTTGCACCCATCAGATGCACGTGAAATATTTTTCACATAATGACTTACTATGTACTGGCACTTGCTCTGTAACTGGTGGGCGCATAACGTACTCGGGGCACAAACGGATAAGATCCCAAAATTAATATTCGAAATCAAAAACTCAAGACTAAAAATCAAGAATTAGGGCATATATATTTGGCACTACTTAGATGCACACTATTGACCTTTAAGTAAATGTTCATAAAATTTAAAGTTCCATAAGTGAGTTCAGAAGTCACTTTTTGAGTGAGGTAAGTCATTGAAAAAGTCAATTCCAAGAAGTCAGGGTAAGACGAAACAAAAATCTGTTAGACGAAGTAAAAAAATTAGGAGCGCTATAATAGCCGCCTGGAATTGAGGACGCGGCTATTAAAAAAAACCAAAAATACCTGACGCTATAAAGAGGCTTTCAATGCATGAATTATCACATGTTACCATATGCACCGATTTCTTATTTTAAAAAGATCGTTTCAAGGTCCAAAAATGGAAGAAATTGAGGAAAACATCAAAAATAAACAAAAATATGAGATATACGCCCGTTTCGAACTTGAAGCGCAATATTAGGCCCTCAAAAACCCTGTGGTATCAATTTCAGAGTGCTACAGCTTCCAATAAAAATAATTTCCGCAAAAAAAAATACAAGCGAAAAACAGGGCCAATTGGACGAAAAACGGCTAAAAATGGTTATTTATGTGCACTATTATGTCAGAAAACACTTTTCAAAGTCGAAAAGTCATTCACTGAAAGCAGAGCATGATCAAACAATTTCTCTGGATCAGAAAAATGCAGTTCCCACGGCAGGTTACTCAATTTCACTTTTAGGTCGAAGCACCATCTTAACGAATAGTACTTCCAGTACAAAAAACGTCAGGAAAACCAACACTCCTCTTCGAGTCTTAAAAAATCACGAACACCGCGATATAGCTACGCTCAGCTTACAGCTTCGCAGCCATAACAAAAAACAAACTCTTGGACCATTCGAATCGCTGAAACAAACATTTTGTTTGTTAACCTTTTCAGAAAAGCTGTTGTGTTTTGAAAGACTTTGCTAACTGAATTATTAACATAACCAACTAACGTCGGGCGCAGTGGGGTTTCGAACTCAGTTTCGGTGAAGTGCATACTTGGATTCCAGGAAGCCGAAAGTCTTTTCTGCCTTCCGGGCGTAACCTGTTTATCCAGTTTTTGAGGACGAAAATTCAAAAGGTTCAGACGAAAAATTTGTCAAGCGGAAAATCGCTTTAAAAGACGACTATTTCGTTTGGAAGCAATTAATCACATTTTTCCTCGTGGATTAACACAAAAATGAGATAGCCATTCTTGAAAGAAATAAACTAATCATGGTTATTGGAATTGTCATTAAACTTTGTGTTCGTCGCCAGGAAACGTTCAATAGTTAAAGCTACCCTTTCTTCTTAACATTAGGTCTGTCACTTCTTGGTGACAGCAATTATGTCAACGAGTGAATATGGTACGGTTCCAGACACTTCCTAAAAATTTTCCACTTTCGAAACTTAATACACCCTCGCCGCTACTCTGGAGCACTGTTTCAATAGGATGTCAATTATAACGGCATTCGATGCAAAAAATGTCGTGCACCAGGGACAAAATTAGTCAAAGACTAACACAATTGCTTAACTGATGCAGCTGACTAACTTTCTGTATCATTCAATCTTCTCTGGATAGTTGTTTTAGATGCAGGAGGGTGCTTCTCTTTAGTTTTGCTGCTCAAGGAAACCAGTTGGTTAAATTCGTTACAGTAATTTGCAAACATAGCTGGCAGATTGCCAGAAAATAGCCGCAATACATTCGTAGATCGGCGGTCTAAAAAAAACAGTAAAAAAGACAGACCAAAATAAATCGTCTTTTCATTGAAGGCTGATCTGTTATATTTTGATTAAAAATTTGTATAAGTTAGTGCTGCCTCTATTAGCTGATCTCAAACAACCTTCATTTAGAGTGACGTACACCCATTTGACCTTTTCTCTTTGAATTAAAGTAAATAGAAGTCAATTTCAAATAGAGGAAGTCATTTTTGAGAGTGAGGTAAGTCAAGTGTGACCAAAAATTTAATCACGCGCATGAAAAAAAAAACTCGCCCCACTAAGAGCGAAAAATGACGTCACACATGCAATTCAGTTGAAATTGCATGAACGAACGAACAAAAAGTGGCTGTGACGTCATATGGTCGTAACAAAAATCATGACGACGAAATAAAAAAAACATAGCAGGACAAGTCCTGACGTACAATTCAAAGAATTTTAATTGACTAAACAGAAAAACTAGACCTAGAATGGACAATGAGTGAATTGAGAAAACCATTTTTAAAAAAAATCAGATGAAAAAATAAAGAAAACAGAAAATCGATGTCAAAATTCCGCATGTGATTAAAAAAACCACTAGCGAGAAATAAACATTTAATTCAAACTAGGCCTAGAATGAGCTGTGAATGGATTGGGAAAACCATTTAGAAAAAAATCCTATCCAAAAAATCGAAAAAACAGTAAAAATCAGAGTGAAATTGCGGCATGTGAACAAAAAACCACTACCGAGAAACCGCATTTTTGTTCAAACACTGTTTTCTCACTCTACTTTAAAATTAGAGCAAAAAATAGTCACGACGCAAAACAACTCGCTTTTTCGCTCCATTTCCTGTTTTGGCGTGACCAAAATCACTACTCCAATTTGACTTCAAAAATCATGAAAATGTGTGAACAGATCTTAAAAAAGAACATAGCCGGAAGAATTCCGGAAACGAATCGAAATGAAAATCCATTTAAACGCCATCCAACTACTCATCAAACAAAACGTGCCTTCACTAATTTATGATTATCTTGAAACAAAGTCATGAAACAAAAAAGTAAAAACAATAAAATCAAATCTGTTAAAATATGTTAAAAAATCTGATCAAATTTTGATATAAATTGAGATCCCGAAAAAACTATTTCTGCCAAAATAACTACATCAAAACAACTAGTACTTACAGAAACCACTTATGTGAATTTTGACAAAATACTTTAGGCTAAAATTATGAAAACAATAGCTCTTAAAAACAGCTTTCACTGAAAAACTGAAAAAAGTTACTAAATTTTTTAATATTTCAAAAACCTATAAATCCAAAGAAAACCTCCCTTCAGCCAATAGAGTATCCAGATGCTCGCAAAACAATAGGCAAGTTATAATAGGCAAAGAAACTTAGCTAAAAACAGGAAAAACTGCCAAAAATTAAGAAAAATAGTACCAATTTTCGCCATTTTTTTGTCATATTTCTCAACAAAAAATGATTCGTACCCACAAAACTGTAACCAATTGTTATCATAAAATTGCTCAAGTAGAAGGGGTTTCTTCAATACACATTTGAGCCACTAAAACAAAATAATCGTCAAAAACAACGCAAAAATTAGCCCGAAAATCAGCAAAATAAATTAAAAACCTCCAAATTATCATAAAATTCATCTGACTTTCCAGAAACCTTCAAACCACTACCGAAACCAGTCTAAAATTAAAACAAAATCATAACCAAACCTCTTAACCAAAATAAATGAAAAAAAACTGCTTTAAAATGCCGCACGTGAACAAAAAAATTCCGCTCGTTTAGAGAAAATTTTTTCACACATCAATTTCTCGCTCTCTCAAAAACAACGGTATGAACAAAAACCACTCTCTTTTCGCTCCGCTCTTCACTTTTGTTCAGCGCCAAAATCACTCCAAATTTTTTCACGCGTTTCATTTCCCGCTTCAAAAATCACTCCAATAAAATTGGTTAAAAAAAGGACTTCTCCAATACTCCTCTTCGAGTCGTAAAAAAAGACAGCGCCCCAATGCAATTCAAATTCTTTGAATTGTAAAAAAACCAAGAGAAGGCCAAAAATAGCCCCTGCTATCGCTGTGCGGCTTTTAATAATACTTTTGTCAGTCTTGATTTTTGAGCCAGGTCTAATGTCCATTATAGAAGCAACTACATCGGCAAACTTCAAAATAGTTCAAAAAGTATCTTCAGAGCGTGGATCAGTTATGAATATGAAAAATATTGGCCCTAATAAAGAACCTGGTGGCTCCCCACCCTATCACTGTCGAATCCGACTTCAATCCTAGTTTACAAAACAGACTTTTATCGCTCACAACTAAATATTGCTTACTCCGTTCCAGGAGAGTGTTGAGGAAAGAATCTGAGTTTAACATGCCGAGAAGAATTGAGTGAGGGCCCGTTTCGAAGGCTTTGTTCATGTCGAACGACCGAATTAACGCTTCATTTCCATAATCAACAATTTTGTGGAGATCATTAATAGACTTAAATAAAGCAGTGCAAGTGGACTTTTTTCGTGCGCATACTGGCATGGTTTTAGATTTAAAGCTGAAATAAATTCCAGTGTTGTGTAATTTATCTCAAACGCTTCAGACAAAATTTAGAAAATGTTAATTTGGGTGACAGCACTTGATTCCATACATATTCGGGTGAGTTTAAAACAAAGTAACGCAGCAGTTTTTACACTTAACTGTGAACAAGGCCACCGTCTACTGCAGAAGTCTCCTGAAAATGAAGATTACGATGTTGGACGTTACAAATCTTCCTTCTCAACACAAACGAAACCACTTCGACATTTTGGAAGATCTTCCGCAAAATCACTAATCAGTTGAGCTTGAGACACACGTGCTCTCTTCATTTCAGGAACACAGAAAGAACCCCCAAACAAGTGTAAAACGTCGAAGAAGAACAAGAAATCGAAAACACATTGAGAAGCTGCACGGAAAAAGGTGGAGCAACTGCAGTGGGAATAGTGTGTGTTACTTCTCTATTTCGTCACTACTCAATTTTCATCAGCACGTTGTGGTTTTGTTGTTAGTTAACGGTACGTTTAGTTTTTCCTGGATTTAGACTTCGTTTCCCGTTCGTGTGCTCGGAGGCAAACTCTCGTCGTTACTCCGAAATCTTCAGTGCTAGTCGTAACTTCATTGTTTGGTACCCAGCATAGATCACGAAATGCCTCTAATAAATATCCATGTGGGAAGTGCAGCAACGAATGCAAAGAGTTCTATATCACGCTTTAAATGTGATTGCTGGTATCATGCTCGAGATCGTTATGGCGTTGTAATAAATAATCTGAGGTACTTCCGAAAGACTCCGGGTAGCGAATGCCAAAATTAAGGGAAATGAAGGCTTCGTGAAGGAGGAATCAACCGATACAACCGATTCCGAGTCTTTGTGGGCGAAGAACACTGTTTCCACGCCGACTCACAACATGCAGAGGAGGATAATGCAGGAGACCCTTCCACGACAACAGAAAAAAAAAGATTTGGAAAAGATTGAGAAGAATCTGGTTTTGTTCAAAGATCTTGCAAACAATCTGCGAAATGTGAAGACGCAGCAGAATTGTCTGCGAGTGAGGGTCTTAAACTTGAAGGAACATGACTTAAGTCATTCGTCTTGAAAAACCTAATCCAGAGACAAAAACTGTAAAAAACCAGGCAACTGAAAATCGCTCTCAAGAACAAAGAGGTCAAAGGACGTGCTTCGGGCCTTGAGAAATCTGAGGGATATCTCGGATCAGTTTCAGCAAGTTAATGTATCTCATGATTACTCCAAACAGACGCGAAAAACCATGAAGCTCTTGATATAAGATGCAAAGATGAAACATAGATGGCAGATTGCCAGAAAATAGCCGCAATAGATTCGTAGATCGGCAGTCTAAAAAAAAACAGTAAAAAAGACAGACCAAAAATATTCGTCTTTTCATTGAAGGCTGATCTGTTATATTTTGATTAAAAATCTGTATAAGTTATTGCTGCCTCTATTAGCTGATCTAAAATAACCTTCATTTAGAGTGACACACGCCCATTTGACCTTATCTCTTTGATTTAAAGTAAATAAAAGTCAATTTCAAAGTGAGGAAGTCATTTTTGAGAGTGAGGTGAGTCAAGTGTGACCAAAAATTTAATCACGCGCATGAACAAAAAAACTCGCTCCACTAAGAGCGAAAAATGACGTCACACACGCAATTCAGTTGAAATTGCATGAACGAATGAACAAAAAGTGGCTGTGACGTCATATGGTCGTAACAAAAATCATGAAATAAAAAACATAGCCGGAAGAATTCCGGAAGCGACTCGAAGCAACAGAACTTCACAAACCAAACCGAAATTGCAGCAGAAGCCATTACCATTTGTATTAAACCATTGACTCGTTACCTCCCCAGGTCTGATCTAAAATTTGGTGACTTAAACCACTGTCACCAAGAGAAAAACGCAGCAAATTTTTTTATTGAAAACGTTTGCAAACGTTAAAAAAGTCCGAAATAATTACATGGTCAAAAAACTGATGGGCTGAAAAAGCTGATAGGGATATCAATTGCCCTCAAATAATTAATTCATGACTCTAATCTCAAAGATCGCGAAAGCAAACGGCAGATAACGATCTTAGAAACTAAGTTAAATTTTTCAAAAAAAGAATGCTCAAAGTTAAGAATCAGAAAATCACTACAATTACACTTCTAATCACTGCAATTAAGAAAAAAGAGCATATACTTCTTCCTTGTACATACGCTAGAAAACATGATTTCATACTAATTCAAAAATTAAATTGATCATAGAAAAGACATAAGCAGCAGAGGAATATTCAAAGGTAAATAATCGTTTAAATTAAAACCAAGGCCGGAAGAAAGTTGCAGTTAATAGTCTTAGGTGGAAATTGCGGAAAAGGTTTGCTTTCAAACTCTCAGTATTGCCTTATGTTGAATGAAATCAAATGCAAACCAAAGAAATGACGAAAATCTAAGAAAAAGCTGAAATCATTCATTTTTAACAACTGAAAAAATCAATATACCAAAAATAAATGTAGGTGCCAGGACAAAGATAGAAAGATAGTAACTAGAATGTGAAGAATATGGGCACAATGTAAGGAACATCGTAACAAAATGACATTCTTGATTTTTGAAAGGTAAAAAACAAATTAAAAAAAAATCAAGAAAAACGAATACATTTCATTATTAAGGATTCGAGACATAGAAAAGATAACGGGCAATCCGATACGAAGATCTATCCTCTTGAAGAGAACCCAAAAAATGGAAAATAGAGAAAAAAGAAACATCGGAACATTTTGCAAAAAATGGTCAAACAACTTTTAAGACTGCATTTGTGAAAAAGTTTTAACTATTTTTCAAAAACTTAACGCCAAAAAATGATTGAATTTTTATTGAAACGAAATTAAAGTCCATAATGTTGCACAAAAAGACTATTTCAAGTAATTAAAACCAAAACACACAAAAAAAACTGAAAAATCGGAAAAAAAATCTACCAAAATCGGATTCTCATATGTACAATTTTATAAAACAAAATTACATCGAGGTAGAAAGAGGCATTGAGTATATGAATTATCAAAAGGAAGCTGCCATATTAACGGATTTGTGGCAAAAAGACGGTTAAAAGATCCAAAAATGAAGAAATAAATAAAAAAACCAAAAAAATAACTAAAAAATCAAGAATTATGTGCCAATTTTGAAATTGAAACGCATCTTCAGGCTCTGCAAAGCACTGTGGTATCAATTTCCGAGGTTGACATTCAATATAGCATCGAATACAAATTATTTCCACAAAAAACGAAATTACAAGCAAAAAAACTGGGCCACTCAGATGAAAAAACGGCTAGAAACGGTTATCTATATGTGCCATTCAGTCAAAAACTACTTTTCAAAGTCAAAAAGTCATTCACTAAACGCGGCGCATGATCAAAAAACTTCTCTCGCTCAGAAAAAATTAGTTCACACGGCAATTTTACTCACTTTCACTTTTAGGTCAAAACATTGTCTGAACGAATAGTACTTCCGGTAAAAAAAAACCTTAAGAAAACCAATACTCCTCTTCGAGTCGTAAAAAAACCAAGAGAAGGCCAATAATAGCCCCAGCTATCGCTGTGCGGCTATTAAAAACGGTTATAAGTCCAGAGCCTACAAGTAAACTGTCAGATGCACTCCAAAGTTTGCAAGTTCAAAGCGAAAACTGAAGCCTCAATCCAGAAGCATGAGACTAGAACGAACATTTAGAGAAAGCTTCTCTACAACGTGAGAAGTCGGATAGACATGCAGACGTTGTATAGTTGGTTGTAGGTCGCATTACAATATTCTTCTGCTTACGGTAAGGTGGGTACCAAGAGACATCAAGAAGGGAGATATTTGTCTTCTCGATATACACCATCACAAGGTAATTGCTTAGTCAGAAGAGGTTTTCTGGTCAAGGTGGAGTATTAATTGAAGTTAAAAGAAAGAAGACATTGAGAAGTTGCTCTAGAATCTCCGTCACTCTCCTTGCAGAACAGCATACGAATAAATAGAATTCACACCACTTAACCCTTGCTGCGTTTCTCTGGCTCAAAATCCTTTAACAAACTATCAAGGAAACCTTTTCCTGGCCTCCGACTTCAGCACGCCCTAAGTCAACTGGGATAATTTCAAAACATCGTGATTACCAAAATGGTTTTCTGTTATCAACTTTTGAAATCGACCTAAGACAATTAGTCAACTTTAATTCAACGCATTAGTTTTGCGTTCTTCTTTTCACTACAGATGACTCGTTGAGTGCTGCTCATCGATGGAAGGTTTTTACGATAACGAACAATCACAATAAACATCTTGAAAGAACGCGTTCGCGAAATGTCTAAAAATATTTACAGATTTTGTAATGGTGACTTCAAGCAGATGTCATCCTTTATGTTCCTTTTCAACCATGTCGCTACAGCAATGATTTGAACACACAATTGTGAAACGAACGGATAGTTGATATGATATGATGATGACAATTACTAAAACTGCAATCAGGCAAGAAAGAAAATTCCTGAACTGGAGCAAGAATCGCTGAGAAGATTCAATTCTTCCAATTTTGAGATATTTATAGGATTTTGAAATCAATTTCAAATTTGTTCAGAAACAGTGCTGCTAAGGAAACTCTAAAGTCAGTGCGAAATTGGTATTTTTCTCCAATTTAAAAAGCAGAAAACAGAAATGAGCTTTCTGGTTATTGTTCAATAACACTTGAAATTTTCGTCGACAGTTTTACAATGGCCTTCTTTGACTTATTGAGCAAAAATCAGCTTGGTTTCAGACCAAGAAGATCGATCAGTATCCAATTGATTTTCAGCTTGGCTAGGATTTAAAAGAATCTACGGGAATTTATTCAATTTCTTTTGTTCGATTTCTCCGAGGCATTTGACAAGATCAGGTAGCACTGTCACTTAGCCAAATTCTATCAACTAGATATACCTCGAGGACTAAACACGTTGTGAGAGGCTAATTTAATTGGAAGAGCCAATAAAGGGAAAAGTGTCAGCCCACTTGTCTGTTACATCCGGTCTTTCTCAAGGGACAGTGCTCGGACCCATGTTATATCAATGGCCTGCATTCCATCGTTTTCTCTTCAGTTGCTTTATTCTTTGCCAATGATTTAAAAATATCTTCGATGGTAACCAGGAATATCTTTCAAAGCTGCAGGATGAGTTAACCAACTTGCATGGCTGGAGCGTACAATAATCTTTCCAACCACAAGAAGTTCTCAATCAGCCAAGTAACTGTCCGAAGCAAAACAATTACATTCATCTAGAGAAGCAAAGATTTCGTTCGGACGGAGTAAGTCAGACTTAGGAGTTGTAAAATCTGAGCGTTGACAATCACGTCGTATCGAAACGGAAAAGCAGCAAAACCCTTGTTTCTTTTGTAGCGCAAAACGACCGCGCTTCCGTCAAGCACCAGCAAAGTGCATTTGCTCCGTGCAAATATATAGCCTGTTTGCATGCCTGTTGAGAACTGAAAAACTCAGTTCGGTGCAATCGAGAGCGGATGATTTGTACCAAACCAAGCAAAGTTCGTGCATAACATTTGCACCTCGGGTTATAAATCGAATTTGCGAAAATTGAAAAGATGCTATACAGCCTAAACACGGTGATGGAGTGGGTGTAAGCATTGTGGACTAAAAATTTGCTATGCGATAGGGAAATCTGCTGACTCCGTTGCTCTTCGAAGTGCTGACAGCTCTTTTCCTGTTTAACAACATACTGCAGGCAAGATACTAGGTATATTTTACGGAAAAGGTGAAGCTATTTAAAGCAGACACACGCAGTAGGTTGGCTTTACCTCATTTCAGAACAAAACTACATAGGCAGAGTTTTTGGTACAGACGTGCGTTCCGCAGCCATGTAATCCAGAGAAAACTGATCTCTTCGACTAGGGGAATTGAAGGAGACACTGATTGAGATCATGTTCAATTACCTTGAGTCACACTGGAATGTGTCAAATATCATCACTTGAACTTTCATTTGTTTATGTGGAAACTGTTGTGCTAATCCGCACCCCCTTGTGGCACTACCAATAATTCATTGTAACAATATTTTTTTATCTAGATTTGGAACAGGTATACATCTTGGAAAAATTACCTGATTTTACCTCAGGTATCGTACCTACATCTCCAAAAAGCAAAGTGATTACGGAGATCAGAATAAAACACAGAAATTAAACGAACAATTAAGCATTTGCAATGATTGTATGTGTAAGGTCTTCAACAAAAATGTATTCATTATAAAATAATAGTTGTTTGCACTCATTAAAAATAGGCAAAAACACAAAATTTTTTAATCAGATTCGCATTGAAATAGTGTTAGATAGAAGATAAGTTCCCCAACTCGTTAATATTTCTATTTAATAACTTGATAATAAAATGCAAAGCATAAAATTCGATAAAATTAGTGGAAACACACGCCGTAGTTCTACATGAGCCAGAAGACGAGCGCGGGTCCTTCAACAAAAAGCATTATACGATTGAATTACATTTTCTATCAGACTAGGATATGCATTTTGCTGTTCATGCAGTATTAAACAGTCTTTCGATCATTCGCATCATATTTGTTTAGGACATGCGCGCGCCTAGCACTATATAATTTCCCAAGCACTCATTATATTAGGACGAAGTGGATTGTCATCCTCATTCCTAGATTAGTTTTGGGATTTTCCGATTTCTTTAACAACACAACCTCAGGTTTTTTCTCACGGCGGACGAAAAAACGAAAATTTTATACCATCCCTGGCAGACAACAAATACTTATGTCCAGGCAAATACTTATGTAAAACAAAAACAAGGCAAACACTTGTCTCCCCCCGTTCTCAGATAGTTCGACAAATTTTTGTTGTTGCAATTTTCAGCTCGTAGCTGAGAGGACTTGGTCCCTATCGGCTTCGTCAAAACAACGTCTTGTTTCTGCATGTGCTACAATCGCAGGCGATTTGCCACAGGAAGATGCTGGTTTCAAAAAAAGCTCATTAAAAGGTATCCACATGATTTGATTATTCAGACCTGCATATTGAAGAACATCAGTGTCCTTCAAGTCCATTTACTATTCTGCACGTTCTAAACTAAAAATCATTTTATCACCTCTCAGTGCGTCTCTTCGGAATTTTGAAAAATTCATGTCAACAGTCGTCATCTATAATCTCAGGCTGTATACGGACAGAGTTTTCGTCAACTACCAACTTCACAAGTAAAACATCCGTTAGTTGGATAAACATCGGAAACGGAAGAAAATTAAAGAGTCAACTGATTAATGTAGCTGGTACCTCTGCTACCAGTGATAGATTTCAAAACTCTTCTTTGGAAAAGCTCAATTTTACTGAGGTCTTTTTTCGACCGTGAAGCACAGCTGAAGCCATAAAGAAGTAAAAGCTATTTATACAAAACAAGCTTAACTCACACCAGAGTGTAAACTCCTGCGTGGCGTGTATAGAACTCGATGGGCCTTGCCTTGCAAATTCTGAGATCAACATGAGGTCTCCATGAAAGATCTTCGTTGACGGTAACTCAGTCCTGGATTGCAGTCTTTAACCAAGAAGTTTCAGCTCGGATTGCGCTTCTTGAAACAACCTGGGCTCATTTGTCTATTGCTAGGTTCATTTTGTTCCGTCTCAGCCATTTCACTACTGCGTGTAGATCACCTTGGAAGCTGTAGAAGATTATTTGATATTGACAGCAGTCTGAGATCTTTAAAAATAAAGGGTTCTGTGAAAACAGTGCGGGGAGACCGAGGTCGACGAAAATGCGGAACTGATGGGGACGAAGAAGAGAGCCCTGCGCTACTCAACTCGTCGCATCTTAAACTTTTGAGCACACATTTTCCACTCGTATGTACTGTTTTCTGTCTGAGAAAATAAAGAACTTTCAGCAAACAACAACCAATACCAAAATTGGCATACTTTTTCTGCAAAGGCCTTCAATACTGAAATTTGATTGAAGTAAAGACAGCGAAAAAATGCTTGATCAAGTTAACTTTTTGAGAACTTCAGAACACCTTTCTTCACTAATTTGTGTAAGCTTGCAGACTGGTTGAGGCTTTTTAGTTGTTTGAAAATGGACTGTGTATTTGACAGCTTGCATAAGTTTTTCTTGACAGCTTGTTTGTATTCTAAACAAGAATCCGTTCACGCCATTCTCGAACTTCCAGACAATTTGTCTGGATAGCTGGTTGGTCTTCTCAGAAAATCTTTTTGGATTTTAAATCTTTTCTCGAGCTTTGAAGTAAAGGATGTTATCCACGGAGTGCCAAACGATTTTCGCGCAACGTGGAACAAATTTTCTATGACGGACAAAAGAAAATAGAATTCATCAATTGTGTTTTCAATGTTCGCAAAGCTTTTAGTTTCCAAAAGGTTGACAATAGATAGTTGTTGATTTCATCGAAATCAGCACTTCCAAAGCTGCGAAAGACTTCAAGTATTGGTTTCTTATTATTAACGGGACATTCGGCAGAGATGAATTGTGTCATGATCCGAGCGATCAAACTTTCATGAAGATGTTGTCTACGCTTGCATGCACTGAGCACTTTGAGCACGAAGTTTTAAATCTTCGATTAGACAACCAAAATTAGTGTTTGGACGGGTTGTAGAATGAACAGATTATTTCAGTCGTTTGCAGCTATCCAGTGCTTACAATGCAATTATCAGGAAAATCACGTGATGGTTCCTCGCACTCGATTAATTTTGACAGCACTTAGACTAGCGCCTACAAGCGACTACTCAGGTAACAACAGTCAAGAGCTTTTGATATTCTTATTTAGCCATGTTTCACACAGAGGATGTTGAACTCTTTGATGTAGACGGCATTCACTAATATCCCTCTTCGCTCAATATTGACATGAATTCTGTTCAGGAATCCTAGTCAAACCATTGGTTGACCAGAGTCATAGGAAAGAACCCTTTTCACATTATCATTATACAGCTCAAGATTCTTAATTTTCATTTTCGCTTTGGGAGACATGCATCCAACTATTGTCTATGCTTCTTCGACGCTTAATTTTCATAGAAAGTTGCGTCTTTGGGCAAAGCTGGTAGAACAAAGTTCCTTTCCTTAAAGAGCTTCGTGATTCTCTTCTGGATTGCGCCAGAACTAGTCTTGCCTCAAACTTGTTTAATAATAATAGTAATAACAAAGGATTTAGGATAAAATAATCCACGGGTTCGCATAAAACCCTGTTATTGAGTTGTTCAAAATTTATTGTTATTTACGTAAAGATGAGTTTCTTCAAGTCTCTACAGTTATTGTAGCCACACAAGAGACGCCAAGTGCAAGGGTCTGATTCGTTGTAGCGAAATATGATGAACCGATTGTAGAGTTCCAGGAGTTTGCTTTTGTGCTCTCGATCAAGGAGGATATCATATTTGAAATAATCATTGAACAGATTTGCAAGGTGACAGGCTCGGTACCAAAAATCTGACTCACTCTTCTGCAACCGCATTCGCTTACAGATAAAATTTCTAGTGACTTGGGCTCTCCGGGTTCCCACCTCAGCGAGAGTGACATGGCTTTGCCAGTCTATATCAACTTTTCCCGATAACATTTTTGCAAATAATAACACATGAAGTTCTTGATACAGAGACAGCGGCAAGATGTTGATTTTCTGAAGTTTTTCCTTGTATGAGAGGACGCTGTTGCTGGTCTTGAATATCCAGGACATTGCTTTTCGTTGAACACTTTCAAGTAAAGTTAAATCGCCATTTGATGGTTTCCACAAGGCCGCGCCATAGCTGACAATTGGCACGACGTAGCAAACATATGCATTTTTCCTGGTTGCAAAATTTGACTTGCAAAGGTTTTGTTTCAGCAGAAAGAATGCATTCAAGGCTTTTTCGGTTCTTTTCTTCCGTGTAGTGTCCAGTTTAAAGAGTCAGTAAAAAAGAGGCCCAAATCTTTAATCGATTGAGTGGCTTCGAAGGTATAATTGGGCAGAGATATTTGGGCAGAGCCTTTAATACACAGCAGCTTTCTTTTCGTCAAATTTTTGACATCTATGTTGAGCGTCACAGGATTGGTCCCTACAATTTTGTAATCATCCGCATAGCCAAAAGCCTTTGACATAACACAGGACGGCAAATCGTTTATGAAGACTAGGAAGAACAGCGGGCCTAGAATGGAACCTTGGGGGACGCCGCTAAAGACATCAAGTTCTTTTGAGGTTGTACTAATTATTCGCACTGTCCGTTTCCGATTTGACAGATAGCTTCGAAGCAGACTTAGGCAGTTTCCTGCGATGCCACGCGCCGATAGCTTGTCTAAAAGTAGATCGTGAGAGACCTCGTCGAATGCCTTCTGGAAATCGATATAAAAGGTCGTGAGGTAGGAAGGGTTGGAGTCCAGGCAGCTGAAGATCTCATGCAAGTACTCTATTAGATTTGTTGTGGTCGATCGTTTAGGCCGAAAACCATGCTGTGCGGGATTTAAGGTTGGGTAGACTACTGGAATCAGTTTGTTGAAGATGAGCGTTTCTAGCAATTTCGACACTGCAGACAGAAGGCTGATTGGTCTATAGTTAGAGGCGTCCTGTTTGTCACCATCTTTATAGATTGGTACAATTTCAGCTACTTTCCATTTGGTTGGGAAATGAGCTTAGCAAGCTATTAAATTGAAGAGTAGACAAAGCGATTTTGGCAATAACTTGTAGAGGTTTTTTAAGACGCATTCACCATCCTGTCTGGTCCTTTGGCTTTGTTTACATCAAGTTGCAGCAGTGAGCTCTGGATTTCTTCGGTGGTGAAGTAGACGTGGCTCAACTGAATTACAACGTTCTTGTCTGTTTTGACTCTGTAAGGCATCTGTGTGAACACTGACTGGAAGTAGTCGTTAAACAGGTCGGCTTTAGCAGCGTCAGTAGTAGCTGATCGGTGATTCAGGAATATTTCGGCGGGCACAGAACTTGACTTGGTGACAGACTTGAAGTAGCGTTGTATGTCAGTAAACTTGCCATCTTGGAAGAGTCGAAGTTCATGCTCTTTTTGGTCGTGTTGAAGTGCTAGAGCAAGATTCGTTTGCACATGCTCGATTTTGAGTTTAGTTGTGGGCGTTGGTTTCCGTTGCTGCTTTAGTTGAAGGGTATTCAATTTTTTGATAAGGTGAGACGATCCATGACTGACCCAGGGCGCGAGTTCAGATCTGCGTTTTGTGATGATAGGTAAGCACAAATCCTGCCTTTTCTCTTTGTGAAATTTTCCGAGTCACTTATGTTCCTGATTTCTCGCTTTACGCCAATCAGATCCAGTATTTCAATCACTTCTTCATTGGTTGTGACAATGTTTCTATCGTTTGTCTTCGATGGATCTTCCTTGACCCCTTGTTCACTAAAACAAGTTTTCCGGTTGGCCGGTTTTTCCTCGGCTTTCAATTGCGGTTTCATCAAATACTCGAATATTTCCGCAGATTTTAACACAGCCACTACAGCCGAAAATCTCTGATTGACCTTATCGCACGCCGTTTTCATAGAATCTCCAATCTTCTCGTCGACAGATTGGTCTTTCTAAAAAATGTTCAGGTAAATTTACCTGAATCGTGTTCAGGTAATTGGTTGTTGGTGAAATTCAGGTGTAAAGACAATTGAAACACACCTGAACTGTAGTTCAGGTAAATTTTTACCTGAACGCGTTCAGGTGCACTTACCTGAAAAAACTTTTTTATTACATTAAGCAATGAAACAGAAACAACTTTCTACAAAAAAAAACTAAACTGAAACAAAACAAAAAAACTATTTTATGATGAGTAAAATACACAATATGGATGAGACAACACATCGTGGCTGAGACGTGGCTTCAAGCGATGTCCAGCACTTTTCAAGTCTCCCAAAATTCAGGTCCAGTTTAATAAAAAAAATTTCTCACTCTTCAGTCGTACTGCTATTTTTCCTTAAAAAACGTTTTGCGAACCAATCAGAAATTTAGAGGTGAACATTTTTTATGAAATTTTGAAATAACGGTTTTAAGAAACATTAAACTTTTAAAATCAGAGCAACAGGAAATGCAGTCATTTTAAAGTGGATCAACTTGAATCGAACCATTCTTTATGTATTTAATCGATAACATTTATTCCGGCATAAAATAGATCAGAGGAGCACTAGATTGCACCATCATAGAAACAGTAATAAGAGCTGGTCTTCATTAAGCTTTCTTTTTTGAAGTCTGTCAGGTTCAGATTGTTATCTGTTTTAATTCAAAATTAATCTCTTTGCCCACATAAACCTTTCTTCAAAAAAGCTTATCCACCATACTGAAGCCCGTTGGTTGTATATTATAAATGGATGTTCCCGAAAATGAACTCCCTACAGAAACTGGGAAGCAGACGTGGCTTTACCTTACTTCTAAAAAAGGAATCCGCAGGAAACTGATCTCTTTAACTACAAAGTTGAAGGGGACACTAATTGAGATAATGCTGAATTACCTTGATTCACACTGGAACGAATCAAATCCTTTCGCCTGGACGTTCATTTTTATGAGCAAACTGTTGTGCTAATCCGCAAATTCAACTTCGGTACTCACCCCCTTGTAGCTCTACCACATTCATAATATTAATATCTAGATATGGTAACAGATATACATTTTAAACAAATTACCTGATTTTTCCTCAGGGATCGTACCAACATCTCCGGGGCTCTGTTCAACGGAAACTGTTTTCGGCAGTTTGGTGGGACTGCAATCTTTTCTAACTCTTTTAGGTCTATTACAGACACTTGCGTTCTCCATCTTTGTATGACTGAATCGACATTAATTACAATGAAGAATCTGAAAAGGAAAAGCTTTCAAGGCATTGGAAAACAATTGGCCAATATCAGCCGATGGGTAGGATGGAACGGCTCGAAATTGCTCGGCGGTACGCAACATTGCCTCCTTCAGAACTTTCTTTCCTACGGCCCGTTCTGAAATTATTTTGTTGGCATGCTATTGAATAGGAACTTTGTGTCATTCCCTTTATAGCCCTCCTCCACGAAAAAAAACTTGCATTTTAATAATTATTTATCGATATAAAAATCTTTTAATAATTATATTAAAAGATTTTAATCAAAACCTAAATGACCACGCTCCAGCAGGGGTTATAATTCGAGACCCGGGTGTTATAATGTGAAACACTCGCAGACTTTATAGCTGAGGGGTACGCTCAACAAACTTAACTGCAGTTTTTCTACAGAAAAAATTCAAGCTCTAAAAAATAAACATTTTACCTCCTCTTTAACCTCTTTAACACGAGATACTATATATAGTTTTAGAGGGGCTACACTGAAAAACTAAATTGAGTACAAAGTAAGAACAAAATAATACACAGAAAATCGAATCGAAAATTTGAAGATATGCATTGATTGTAAAAGGTATTCAACAAAAAAAAATCTCTTCCTAATAAAAAGTAAACTCATTTTTTTTCAACCTCCTTCAACAAATACATTGATAATTGGTAATACGTTTCACAGTGATTTACTCATAACTCAACGTTTATACAAACCGATGTGCTTCCAGAGTCAATCTCCAGGTTCTAATGAGAGAGGTGATTTAATGGAATTTTGATATAATATTTGGTAAACTCTGTATACAGTTTCGTCTTCTGCTGTTAAAACTTCTCTTTATTTCTACGGAAGTCGGAAAACGCGATTTGTTTCTGTTAAAAGACAACGATAAAATTATTTTGATAATCTTAAAAAAATTCGTTTTGTAAGAAAAATTGTATGCATGTTTTCGATTGAAAGAAAAAAGTTTTCTATAAACTGATTGTTCAGTATTCTTCTTTTAGGCTGATTGTCAAACCATTGATAAATACAACCCATATCAACCCATAGGTTAAACAGCTCCTATGCATACCGTGCAAAAGGGATAAAATGAAGTTGGATGAATTGTAAAGTGCAAAGTTTCTAAAAGAAACTGAGCGTCTTAAATCTCTATGCATGCATCCAGACCTCACAACATCTGAAAGAGAGCCCCGAAGAAAAATGATAGCAGAACATACGAACAAAAGGAGGCAACATCCATGCAAAAAAATCAAAATAAAGGGTAATCAGATAGTTCAAACGAGATCACCATGACTAAGTGTCTGTGATCTGGGACCTGATGTTCTTTTAGTTCTTCATAAAGATAACGACAAACGTTGAATTCATTATTCTTCTGCATCAGGCAAAGGTGTCTTTACACCTCGAAGCAGCAAAAACAACTTTGGAATCAAATTTGATTGAAGCCCTAACTCACGATTTTCTAATTCTGACGGAAATGTTCACTACCAAAACACTGAATATACAGAATTTTAACTGTTATAATGCATTAGCAAAACATAGCGGTCCAGGAAGACCACAAAGTTGTATATCAATAGCAATCAGTAAGCACTTAAAAATCGACTTTAAATGTATATCACGGAACGATAACCACATAGCCGTAGCGATAGAAGAACTTAACCTCATAGTTATCGCCGCCTATTTTGAACCGAAAACGGATTTGGAATTCATTTATCAGGAAAAAACCGCAGTTATGCAGAATTGCCATGGCTTTAGGCATAAAGTACTCGAAAGTGACTTCAATTGTAGACTCGGTGCAACGACTTGCCGTGATTCTCCATTTGAGTTGCTGAAAAACTGGGACATGCACTGCATCAACAAAAATAACACACCAACGTACAAATCTCAAAACGGTGAAGGCGTAATCGACTTAATCTTCGTAAACAGCAGAGTTTTTATCCAAGTCACACAAATAGAAATGAGACACGTTCCTAACGAAAAGCATGAAGGTGATCTGCAGTGTTTTCTTAAAAGGCAAACTTGGAACAGCAGCACGTAGACGAATGCAAGTACGCGAACAACATCGGTGAGCTGTCAAAAACGATGAAAGAAGCGTAGAAACCTACAAAATCGAGTAAAATCAACAAGTCGTACTCAAATTTCGCCAGGGTCATATATGAATCAGCAGCCGCCTCTGATAACACAACTTTAACAAAATGGTGTTATAAAGATTCGTAATTGCTGAAGAAACAAATATCTTGGAATCATCTGAAGAATCTCATCACCAAGACACCACTTAAACCATTTAATTTAAAAAACACCATCAATTCTTTGCAAAAATTAATCAAAACTTGAACTTGCGAAAACCAACTTTATTTCTTCACATCGTCTCTTCAATTCATTTAATTTTCCGGCGGCAATCTATGGCCTCAACTTTTGCACCCACCGTCTATTCGAAATAGAGATAAAGTGACACAATCGCAAAATCAAAGAAATTTTTCGGAAAACGTGTGCGTCTGCAGACTTTGCGCAGAACTTTTTTTATCAGACAATCATATAATTATTGTGCTTCATTTTAAAAACTGTGACTAGTTCAAAAAATCTGCAACTCACAAATTGAATAAAATAACTACACTAGAAATAATTAACATTGTAAAAACCATTCTTGAACTTGTCAGTGGGAGCTGACAATCAGTTCAATATTCCTCTCTTATTCATATCTTATTTGGAAAATGTTGGCACAACTGTTTTTGCTGCAAGAAAGGCTGTTAGAAATGGGAGGAAAACTTTGGCGTCTGCAGATTTTGTGAACGAAATGTTTTATCAAACGATCATAAACTTTATTGTCCCTCATTTTTAAAAATCACGGGAGTTTTATAAAATTACATACTGGATGAAACAACTACACTATATAGACAATTTACATTTTAAAATTCATTTGTAGGTTTGTCAGTGGGTTCTGATGTTCAATTCAATCTTCTTCTTCTTCAAAAGACTATCGACAAACGTTCAATTCAGTATTCTCCGTCAGGCTAAGCTCATAAATTTGGAATATCAAAAGGGCCAAGAACAGCGTGGGAATCATGCTTGAATGAAGTTTTAAAACACGACTTGCTGTTTCTGATCGAAACCTTTAGTATTAAAACACTGGACATAATTAGTTTTATCTGTTTAACTACAATAAAAAACATAGTGTTCGAGGCAGACCATAAAAAGGTATATCAATAGCAATAGTAAGCACCGAAATACTAACTATGAAGTTTCATAAAAAAAAACTATATGGCCGTAGCGATTGAAGAACTTAACCTCACATTTATCGCAGCCTATTGTGAACCGAATACGAATAAAAAATTCATTAATCTGCAAATAACCAAAGTTATGCAATATTGCTATGGCAGTTTACATATAATACTCGGAGTTGACATCAACTGTAGACTCGATACCGCAAATCACGCTGGTTTCTGATGAGTAACTGAGACAGGCACTGCATAAACGAAACTGACGTATGCACGAATCTCAAAACAGTAAAAACGTCATCCTCTTAATCTTTGTAATCAACAGAGTTCTGTGTCACGTCAGACCAATAGATATAAACGACATTTTCTCAAAAACATACAAACAGGTAGTATGCAGTGTTGACTTTAAGGGCAAACACAGCAAGTACACAAAGCAAGCACGCAGAATAAACCTTGGTAGACTGTCAAAAGCGATGAAAGTAGCGCAAAAACCAACAACATCGTTCAAAAAAAATCGTACTCACATTTTGTCAAGGCAATCTATAAATCAGCATCCTTTTCTGCTAATAGAAAATCAACAAGAAGTTTTAAGGAAAATGTACCTGCTGCAGAAACAACTGAAAGCTCAATACATACACAGGTTTCATGAAGGATCACGTTTTTTTTAAAAGAAACAAACCTTCAGAAAAGAATGTAATATATAGAGAAAAATACATCTAATCATTCCATAAAACTAAGTAATTAAAACAAAATTTAATAGAAATGAGGGGAAACTAATTAAAATCTGGTGTTTTTCAGAGGAAGGTGTTTCTATGTAATTAAGGTGTTTCTATGTAAGGTGTTTCTATGTAATCTGGTGTTTCTATGTAATTAAAACAGAATTTAATAGAAATGAGGGGAAACTAATTAAAATCTGGTGTTTTTCATAAACTTTATTGTCCCTCATTTTTAAAAATCACAGGAGTTTTATAAAATTACATACTGGATGAAAGAACTACACTATATAGACAATTTACATTTTAAAAATCATTTGTAGGTTTGTCAGTGGGTTCTGATGTTCAACTCAATCTTCTTCTTCTTCAAAAGACTATCGACAAACGTTCAATTCAGTATTCTCCGTCAGGCTAAGCTCATAAATTTGGAATATCAAAAGGGCCAAGAACAGCGTGGGAATCATGCTTGAATGAAGTTTTAAAACACGACTTGCTGTTTTTGATCGAAACCTTTAGTATCAAAACACTGGACATAAAAAATTTTATCTGTTTAACTACAATAAAAAACATAGTGTTCGAGGCAGACCATAAAAAGGTATATCAATAGCAATAGTAAGCACCGAAATACTAACTATGAAGTTTCATCAAAAAAAAACTATATGGCCGTAGCGATTGAAGAACTTAACCTCACATTTATCGCAGCCTATTGTGAACTGAATACGAATAAAAAATTCATTAATCTGGAAATAACCAAAGTTATGCAATATTGCTATGGCAGTTTACATATAATACTCGGAGTTGACATCAACTGTAGACTCGATACCGCTAATCACGCTGGATTCTGATGAGTAACTGAGACAGGCACTGCATAAACGAAACTGACATATGCACGAATCTCAAAACAGTAAAAACGTCATCCTCTTAATCTTTGTAATCAACAGAGTTCTGAGTCACGTCAGACCAATAGATATAAACGACATTTTCTCAAAAACATACAAACAGGTAGTATGCAGTGTAGACCTTAAGGGCAAACGCAGCAAGTAGACAAAGCAAGCACGCAGAATAAACCTTGGTAAACTGTCAAAAGCGATGAAAGTAGCGCAAAAACCAACAACATCGTTCAAAAAAAATCGTACTCACATTTTGTCAAGGCAATCTATAAATCAGCATCCTTTTCTGCTAATAGAAAATCAACAAGAAGTTTTAAGGAAAATGTACCTGCTGCAGAAACAACTGAAAGCTCAATACATACACAGGTTTCATGAAGGATCACGTTTTTTTTAAAAGAAACAAACCTTCAGAAAAGAATGTAATATATAGAGAAAAATACATCTAATCAGTCCATAAAACTATGTAATTAAAACAGAATTTAATAGAAATGAGGGGAAACTAATTAAAATCTGGTGTTTTTCAGAGGAAGGAAACTACAGTAAAGGCTTGGGAGCCTTCAAAATAATCCAAGCCCACGTTTCAGGCAACCATGATTATTCTTTCCTTACTTAGGACTGTTACTGAAGCCTGGTACCCATTTCACAATAATGGCAACCACCAGAAAACTCTCAAAGTTCTAAAACGGCGAAACTGGAGGACCACATGGCATAACAAACGAATGCATCAAAGAAGTCTTCGTAATTAAAAACTATTTTTTTCAATTATGAAATCCCCGTTTTACAGGGAGTTTACTTGTTTACATCTGGATATTATTGTACATAAAACCATTATGCAAACTGAAGGGTCAAAAAAGAACCATGTTCCTAAAAAGAAAATAATTTGGTGTCTTGTTTCTACAAACTGATGACAGGAATAATTTATCAACTTTTACCAATGTGGTTAAAAATTGCTGAACACTACCGCCAACCCAATATGGTTTTTTACCTTGCCGCTGGACAATGCATGCAGCCTCCCGTCTTAAGGAAACAATCAAAATAAACGTGAAACTGTGGAAAGTTCTACGCATGCTTAATTGATTACAAAAGGCAAGGCATTTCAATTTATTGATTCAAATCTGTTGATATCAAAGTTTTTTAAAATGGGACGACTCTAGTACTCTGTAGCAGCAGTCTTTCACATTTAAAACATAATTTAAACAATTTTGAATTATACTTTCCAAGAAACTTCTAGAATGACAACTTCCCAAAATCAAAAGCCATCAACTCCACTTTTGCAAATTCAAAAAATTGAAGAGGAGACCAACTATCAAAAGACGACTAACGTTTTCTACCTTGTAAAGCATTCATCTACACTTACACCTTTTTCTTTTGTTAGCTAGAGTCAAATGTTTCAGATTTTTTGTATATCACAAGGACACTATTTAAACTGTTTTGTTATTAAAGCACATCATGCCGTTGCAAATTTTAACCAAAAACGCAACCCGCAGAAGATCAAGCTCAATTCTGCACATGGTCTGCTCTATTCAGTTAATTGTTTTTGTGGCAACCTATGCCCTCTACAATTACAAAAACGATCATTTTGAAATAGATGTACAGAAATACTACCGAAAAAAAATAAGGAATGTATTGGAAAATTTTTGCGTAGTGAGCGAAAACAATTTGACGGAAAATGTTCTGAAAAAATTGATGTTCCTTGACCAGCATGGACTTAAAGATTGCCAAGCAAGCACTGAAGAGTCCTCGCAAGGCTCTTTGGAATCTGTCTGAACAATTATTATACCTTGTTAATCTAAAACTCAATTTTTGCGCAAAATCAGTTTCAGTTCTCCAAATAGTTTGTTCAATTCAATTGTTTTTCCGGCGGCAGCCTATGTCTCCAACCTCTAAACCAACAATTTATTTGAAATAGGGTTAAGAAACACCGCTGCAAAATTAACAGAATTTTCTGGAGAAAAGGGATAAAATGAAGTTGGATGAATTGTAAAGTGCAAAGTTTCTAAAAGAAACTGAGCGTCTTAAATGTCTATGCATGCATCCAGACCTCACAACATCTGAAAGAGAGCCCCGAAGAAAACTGATAGCCGAACATACGAACAAAAGGAGGCAACATCCATGCAAAAAAATCAAAATAAAGGGTAATCAGATAGTTCAAACGAGATCACCATGACTAAGTGTCTGTGATCTGGGACCTGATGTTCTTTTAGTTCTTCATAAAGATAACGACAAACGTTGAATTCATTATTCTTCTGCATCAGGCAAAGGTGTCCTTAAACCTCGAAGCAGCAAAAACAACTTTGGAATCAAATTTGATGGAAGCTCTAATTCACGATTTTCTCATTCTGACGGAAATCTTCAGTACCAAAACACTGAATATACAGAATTTTAACTGTTATAATGCCTTAGCAAAATATAGCGGTCCAGGAAGACCACAAAGTTGTATATCAATAGCAATCAGTAAGCACATAAAAATCGCCTTTAAATGTATATCACGGAACGATAACCACATAGCCGTAGCGATAGAAGAACTTAACCTCATAGTTATCGCCGCCTATTTTGAACCGAAAACGGATTTGGAATTCATTTATCAGGAAAAAACCGCAGTTATGCAGAATTGCCATGGCTTTAGGCATAAAGTACTCGAAAGTGACTTCAAATGTAGACTCGGTGCAACGACTTGCCGTGATTCTCTATTTGAGTTGCTGAAAAACTGGGACATGCACTGTATCAACAAAAATAACACACCAACGTACAAATCTCAAAACGGTGAAGGCGTAATCGACTTAATCTTCGTAAACAGCAGAGTTTTTATCCAAGTCACACAAATAGAAATGAGACACGTTCCTAACGAAAAACATGAAGGTGATATGCAGTGTTGTCTTAAAGGCAAACTTGGAACAGCAGCACGTAGACGAATGCAAGTACGCGAACAACATCGATGAGCTGTCAAAAACGATGAAAGAAGCGTAGAAACCTACAACATCGAGTAAAATCAACAAGTCGTACTCAAATTTTGCCAGGGTCATATATGAATCAGCAGCCGCCTCTGCTAAAACAACTTTAACAAAATGGTGTTATAAAGAATCGTAATTGCTGCAGAAACAAATATCTTGGAATCATCTGAAAATCTCATCACCAAGACACAACTTAAACCATTTAATTTAAAAAACACCATCAATTCTTTGCAAAAATTAATCAAAACTTGAACTTGCGAAAACCAGCTTTATTTTTTCACATCGTCTCTTCAATTCATTTAACTTTCCGGCGGCAATCTATGGCCTCAACTTTTGCACCCACCGTCTATTCGAAATAGAGATAAAGTGACACAATCGCAAAATCGAAGAAATTTTTCGGAAAACGTGTGCGTCTGCAGACTTTGCGCAGAAATTTTTTTATCAGACAATCATATAATTATTGTGCTTCTTTTTAAAAACTGTGACTAGTTCAAAAAATCTGCAACTCACAAATTGAATAAAATAACTACACTGGAAATAATTAACATTGTAAAAACCATTCTTGAACTTGTCAGTGGGAGCTGACAATCAGTTCAGTATTCCTCTCTTATTCATATCTTATGTGGAAAATGTTGGCACAACTGTTTTTGCTGCAAGAAAGGCTGTTAGAAATGGGAGGAAAACTTTGGCGTCTGCAGATTTTGTGAACGAAATGTTTTATCAAACGATCATAAACTTTATTGTCCCTCATTTTTAAAAATCACGGGAGTTTTATAAAATTACATACTGGATGAAACAACTACACTATATAGACAATTTACATTTTAAAAATCATTTGTTGGTTTGTCAGTGGGTTCTGATGTTCAGTTCAATCTTCTTCTTCTTCAAAAGACTATCGACAAACGTTCAATTCAGTATTCTCCGTCAGGCTAAGCTCATAAATTTGGAATATCAAAAGGGCCAAGAACCGCGTGGGAATCATGCTTGAATGAAGTTTTAAAGCACGACTTGCTGTTTTTGATCGAAACCTTTAGTATCAAAACACTGGACATAATTAATTTTATCTGTTTAACTACAATAAAAAACATAGTGTTCGAGGCAGACCATAAAAAGGTATATCAATAGCAATAGTAAGCACCGAAATACTAACTATGAAGTTTCATAAAAAAAACTATATGGCCGTAGCGATTGAAATTGAAGAACTTAACCTCACATTTATCGCAGCCTATTGTGAAACGAATACGAATAAAAAATTCATTAATCGGGAAATAACTAAAGTTATGCAATATTGCTATGGCAGTTTACATATAATACTCGGAGTTGACATCAATTGTAGACTCGATACCGCAAATCACGCTGATTTTCTATGTGATTTTCTGATGAATAACTGAGACAGGCACTGCAAAAACGAAACTGACGTATGCACGAATCTCAAAACAGGAAAAACGTAATATTTTTAATCTTTGTAATCAACAGAGTTATGAGTCACGTCAGACCATTAGATATAAACGACATTTTCTAAAAGACATACAAACAGGTAGTATGCAGTGTTGACTTTAAGAGCAAACACAGCAAGTAGACAAAGCAAGCACGCAGAATAAACCTTGGTAAACAGTCAAAAGCGATGAAAGAAGCGCAAAAACCAACAACATCGTTAAAAAAAAATCGTACTCACATTTTTTCAAGGCAATCTATAAATCAGCATCCGTTTCTGCTAATAAAAAATCAACAAGAAGTTTTATGGAAAATGTACCTGCTGCAGAAACAACTGAAAGCTCAATACATACAGGTTTCATGAAGGATCACGTTTTTTTAAAAGAAACAAACCTTCAGAAAAGAATGTAATGTAGAGAGAAAAAAACATCTAATCAGTCCATAAAACTATGTAATTAAAACAGAATTTAATAGAAATGAGGGGAATCTAAATAAAATCTGGTGTTTTTCAGAGGAAGGAAACTACAATAAAGGCTTGGGAGCCTCCAAATAATCCAAGCCCACGTTTCAGGCAACCATGATCAATCTTTCCTTAACTATGACTATTACTGAAGCCATTTCACAATAATGGCAACCACCAAAGAACTCTCAAAATTCTAAAACGGCGAATTTGGAGGACCACATGGCATAACAAACGATTGCATCAAAGATTTCTTCGTAATTAAAAACTATTTTTTTCAATTATTAAATCCCCGTTTTACAGGGAGTTTACTTGTTTACATCTGGATATTATTGTACATACAACCATTATGCCAACTAAAGGGTCAAAAAAGAACCATGTCCCTAAAAAGAAAATAATTTGGTGTCTTGTTTCTACAAACTGATCACAGGAATAATTTATCAGCTTTTACCAATGTGGTTAAAAATTGCTGAACACTACCGCCAACCCAATATGGTTTTCTACCTGGCCTCTCGACAATGCATGCAGCCTCCCGTCTTAAGGCAGCCTCCCGTTCTACGCATGCTTAATTGATTACAAAAGGCAAGGCATTTCAATTTATTGATTCAAATCTGTTGATATCAAAGTTTGTTAAAATGGGACGACTATAGTACTCGAATTATACTTTCCGAGAAACCTCTAGAATGATAACTTCAAAATCAAAAGCCATCAACTCCACTTTTGCAAATTCGAAAAAATTGAAGAGGAGGCCAACTATCAAAAGACGACTAAAGTTTTCTATCTTGTAAAGCATTCATGTACACTAACACCTTTTTCTTTTGTTAGCCAGAGTCAAACGTTTGAGATTTTTTGTATATCACAAAGACACTATTTAAACTGTTTTGTTATTAAAGCACATCATGCCGTTGCAAAGTTTAACCAAAAACGCAACCTGCAGAAGGTCAAGCTTAATTCTGCACATGGTCTGCTCTATTCAGTTGTTTTTATTGTTTTTTTTGCGGCAACCTATGCCCTCTACAATTACAAAAGCGATCAATTTGAAATAGATATACAGAAATACTACCGAAAAAAAATAAGGAATGTATTGGAAAATTTTGTGCGTAGTGAGCGAAAACAATTTGACAGAAAATGTTCTGAAAAAATTGATGTTCCTTGACCAGCATGGACTTAAAGATTGCCAAGCAAGCACTGAAGAGTTCTCGCAAGGCTCTTTGGAAACTGTCTGAACAATTATTATACCTTGTTAATCTAAAACTCAATTTTTGCGCAAAACCAGTTTCAGTTCTCCAAATAGTTTGTTCAATTCAATTATTTTTCCGGCGGCAGCCTATGTCTCCAACCTCTAAACCAACAATTTATTTGAAATAGGGTTAAGAAACACCACTGCAAAATTGACAGAATTTTCTGGAAAAGCTGGCGCGGACTCATTAAAAGCTCTTTTATAGAAGGTTTTCCCAAAAATTGATTTTCTTTGACCAACATGGGCTGAGAGACTGTCTCACTTATCACAGAAGCCATGTATTTTGGAAACTGTCTGCGGCACTGTTTCTGTGACATGGAAGGTTTTCACAAGTGGTAGGAAACTTGTGCGATTGCAGAGACTTTTTGAATGAACTTTTTATCACAAGATCATATTTTATTTTTTGCCTCATTTATAGAACTGTAACTTTTCAAAACTTTTTAGAACTCATAAATTGAATAAAACAACTTTCTAAATATTTGACATTACAAAAAATCAATTATAGTTTTGTCAGTGAGAAATTTCTTGGACAAATTATTTTTTTAAAAAAAACATAAACAGCTGGTCTACAGGGTTGAGCTTGCAGATAGACTCGGAAAAGCAGTGTGTCGTACATCATAAATTAATTTAGTGCAAGAAACTTATCATACGATGTACTTATTTTAATTAGTGTACCTATTCATGAGGGGCATGTGCATAAATCATTATTATTTCACATGCTTGTCTGTTGCTACCATTTTCCCACAACGGGAAAATAATGTTCACAATTTATTATGACTTCTGGAATAACAGTTGCGTTATTCTTCATTCTCTTAGGTTTGCTTCTCGCGTACAGTTGCCCAATTTAATTTATTCTTCATTAACTGTCTTTACACATTGAGTAAAGTAAACATTTAGTCCTTACGCGATTCGCTAAGCGAATCCATTTGGAAATTGTGTAAAGCGCACTCGCCGCGCAAGTAGGACATAGAACACAAACACAACTCGCGACTCAAGATCAAGTACGCAATTTCACTCGCGTACGACATGGCGCAGTCAGCAGCTCAAAAACGAACTCCACTTGGCATTGAGCCATTTTGGGATAAACCTAGTGTAAACCCGCCGCTGAAATGGGAAAAGTGGCAGATGCAGGCCAAGTTAGCGCTTCTTGCGAAGGAAAATATCACAATAGACACTTTGTTGGAACCAAAACCTGAAACAGTACAACTACCACTTGAACCGATCTATGAGGTTAGGGTAACGGGATCATCGGCACAATCGGAGCGGGAAAGATTGGCGAGGAACGCTCAATCAAAAATGAACTGGGAAAACCGGTGCCAGAGACAATTGGAGATAGGAATAATGTGCGGAGACAAGCCATGGGCACAAGCCGATCGAAAGACTGTGTCATTGCTATATCTCAGTTTGGGCACTGAAGGACGTCGAATTGTCTGTAGTCAAAATCCACATCTCAAGATGGACAGTCTCTCAACAGCAGAACTTTGGACACTCAGGGAAACAGCATTTATTCGTCAGCGCAACATTACATTCGAAAGATATGTACTTCTCACCACGAAACAGACAAGAGGAGAGTCTATCGAACATTTCTTCGGAAAATTGAAAGAACTTTCTGAAAATTGTGAGCTCGGAAGTCAAGAAGACACCCTCATTAGAGACTTATTTATTGCAAATATGTTAGATCCAGAAATTCAACGGGAATTGTTGCGAGAAACCTTAGAACCAGCCCAAGCATTACGTTTGGCCATAAACATGGAACTAGGTCAAAGAAACCAACTACAAATTACAAACTCGCAATCTGCTCCGCAAGTTAATGCAATAATTCCTCAACGATCGTTTCGACCACCGAATCAGCGACCAACTACATCCAGCTTTCCTCGATCACCAAACCAACTATGCAGGAACTGTGGTCTAACTTGGTCAGCTAATCATAGAGTCAAATGCATTGCGAGAGGCAAGACTTGCAACAATTGTGGCCTTCAAAACCATTTTTCGCGAGTGTGCAGAAAACCAAAATCATCATCAAACAAATCTAATCGCTCTAATGTTAACTCTGTTGAAGAAACTACAATTGATCAAACGGTAAATGCTATACAAAATATGAATTATAACCCGCAATGCGAATCGGATTAAGACAGCTCAGATGACAATATGGTCGCCAGCATCGCAAGTACCGCAATTCAGATCGAACCAAAGAACACTATTCTACAAATTGGTAACACCCATGTTGGACTCCTCATTGATTCCGGCAGTGTGTGCAGTATTTTGCCCGAGTCTCTTGCTTCGGAAATTGTGGAAAATTCTCCTCTTGCTTGTTGGTTGATGATAGCGCCTCCCCAGGAACTCAAAACATTTTCCAACGAACCCATAAACGTGATAGGTATGATACAGGCACCAATTGCGAGCAATGGATGGCGACTTGAAGAAGCTGAATTTGTAGTAGTTCGTGATGGACTAAAACCACTAGTGGGAAGAGATCTATTTGACGCTCTTGGAATTTCAGTAACTCAAACCCCAAAATAGGAAGGTAGTATGGTCAACACTATCACATCTCAATGTCCATTCAAAACACGTATCGCACAATTCCCTCAACTTATTACACGTATTGGTCGCTCAAAAATACACATTGTCAAATCTAAATTTCATCGTCATTTCCAGCCAAAACATCAAAAGGGAGAAGAGTACCCATCAATTTGCAAGAACGAGTAAAAACTGAAATTAAAAAACTTCTTGCAGAGGGACATATAGAAAAATTGAACAACTGTTCTGACCAATATTTTATTTCACCTATTGTAATCACAGTCAAACGAGATCAAACCATAAAATTAGCACTAGATTCTAAAACTCTTAAAAAAGCAATACATAGGAACAAATATCAAATGCCAAATATTGAAACACTTATGGATTTGATATCACAAATAATAACAAATCACAAAACAGAACCCGCGGAGCAAATATATTTCTCTACTATTGATCTTAAATACGCTTACAGCCAACTAAATTTACACCCTGAAACTGCTAATCATTGTAATTTTAATATTATCAGTGGTGACATGACAGGCACATATCGATTCAAAACAGGATTCTACGGTCTTACAGACATGCCTGCCGAGTTTCAGAAGGCAATGGATTACACCCTGATTCGACTTAAAAATACATTCTGTTTCTTAGATGACATTTGTTAGTAAAGGTTCACAAGATGATCACTTTCAACTTGTACTGGATTGTCTTAAAAAATTAGATGCAGACAACCTTCGTATTAACCTTCCGAAATGCCACTTTGCAAAACAACAAATTTCATGGTTAGGATATAATATAACTCAATCTGGGATCTCGCCACTCGAATCCAAAACATCATCTATTATGTCATTACAACCTCCTAATACACTTAAAAAATTACGCTCATTTCTCGGCTCAGTCCACTATATTAGTAAATTTATTCCCAATTTAGCTCAACTCTGCCATCCTTTAAGACCTCTACTTCGTAACTCCACTAAATATATTTGAACTGACACTCACACATTACATTTTAATGCAATTAAAACTCGCATAGCAAATCATACAGAAAACATGCATTATAACCCCCAATTTGAAACGCGAATCAAATGTGATGCTTCACGCTCCAGTTTGGGAGCAGCACTAGAACAACTAACAGTTGATGGTTGGAAACCGATATCTTTTGCATCCCAATTTTTAAACAGTAGTGAAGAACGTTATAGTATTAACGAATTAGAACTTCTTGGGGTAGTGTGGTCCATAGAATATTTTGAAAATTATTTGTATGGCAAAGATTTCACTGTAATCACTGACCACCGCGCATTATTTTCCATTTTAAAAGAACATCGATCAAATAAAAGTTACAATAGTAGGTTAGCACGGTGGGTTAACCGTCTCTTGCCTTATCAATTCTCAATAGAGCATTTACCTGGCGCAAAATTGGGCCTAGTTGATTACATATCTCGTAATCCATATCAACCAGCAAAAAGTGTTTCCAAATATGACGAAGAATTTCTAGTTGCAACATTATCGAGCATACATACTGATGCCCAATTACTTCAACAAAAACACAATCTCACAGCTAATTTACTTCATAAATTATATATTGATATTGATGGAGAACATAAAAATTCCACCACCATTACAGCACAAGTTTTAACCATAGATTATGAAGCCCAAAATCCTCAAACTGAAATTTCTGATTATAGTTCAAAATACTATTCAAAACAACCTTCTACTCCAGACATAAAACCCGCTCAGCGTGTACGCTTAACAAACGTTAATTCAAATTTCGCCCCGCGGAACAATAGTCCAAAATTCTATTCCAAACAAACTTCCAATTTAGACATAAATCCCGCTCAGCATGTTCGCTTATTAAATAATAGTTCGAATCTCGCGTCGCGAAAAAAACAACTCTAATATCATCCCTTTTAAATTTAATCATCTGTATAGCACACACGCTCCAGAAGTACATTTAACTCATAAAAATAAATCATTCGCGGATCAAATGCGTAACTTATTTATCCATTCCACTAATCGTATTAATTGTACTCGTGTACATGATCAGCGAGTACATTCCAGTCAAAACGATTTCGTACTCGCTAACACATATTCTTCTCCAAAAGTTAACGCTTCTAATTTAATTAATACCACCTCTAATCTCGCACCGCGAGTACGCAAGTCCTTTAACAAATTAACACCCGCCTGGCATAATCCTTTACTAGTTACTCAAAAGACTAAAATGCATTCCTTAGATGATTCTTTTGCAACGCAAGTTACTAAATACCCAAATCATTCTAAATATGCGTCACATAGTCTACCATTTACAACTACTCCTGTACAAATTGAGTCTCAAAGACTAGTAAATACAAGAAAAGCGTCACTCGCTCACCAAAATGCATCCAAATTTACTCCTTTAAGTCATTCTCATTTGTCAATCAAAAATCAGCCTCAAATTCCTACCTTTTTTAGTAAGCCACACTCAAATACTTTAAATAACTCACGTGCTCAATTAGTAAACAAAAATCAAGTGCTTTTTGCCCAAACTCAACCTGAAATTCAGTTGCCTTCCTCCTTGTCAATTAATTTAATTGAAAAAACAAAAATCTCATCAACAATGAGTCAACAAGCATCTTCTCTGAAGGGAAAAACACTCTCCTCTCGATCTACCAGAGCTTCGCCTCGCGTGTCATTCACTGACAATGCAACAACGAGTACGCCACGCAGATCCTCCTCGCATTCAAACTTAAGTACCTCACTAACGGATAGCCCCCAAGTAATGTCGTTTGAACGAGTGGTGGGAAAAGTCTTTAGCAAAGGCCTCATTGCATCACTGACAAGTAAGGATGCAGCTTTAAAAGAAGTGCGAGACTGCATAATTCGGGGGGATGTAGAAAGACTGAAAGGCCTCAACCCATACCTTCATAGTTATTGGCGGGACCTTCACGTGTGGCAATTCCCAATGCACTCAAAGAGGCCCTCATTGACGATCTACATGCAAGTCATCCGTGTAGCTGGGGCATGATATGTATGGCTCAGCACTGCTGGTGGCCATACATGAATCGCGATTTGCTTGTCAAAGCAATAGAGTGCAAATCTTGCACTGCTATCGGTAAAAATTTAAAATCTGTTATTCCCGCAAAACAATTTAAAGCACATACACCATGTATAGTTCCAAACCAAGAAATACAAATAGATTTTGCAGGGCCCATTAATAACGAAAAAGAACATGAAATATACATTTTAACATGCATTGATAGATTTTCAAAATACCCTTCTGCGGAATTAGTTGATAATGCAAATGCCTCGAATGTCATAAAATTCTTAGATAATTATATACAAATTCATGGAGTTCCTCGTTCCTTAAGAATAGATCAAGCCCGTTGTCTTATAGGTAACCAAATAAAAATTTTTTGTACAAAAAACAATATCACACTCATACCAGCTCCGGCAAATGATCATCGTGCAATAGGTTTAGTTGAACGACTAATTGGTACAATTAAACAACGCTTGGCATGTATTAAAGACGCACACAAAGAAGTAAATACGTTCACCATTAAAGCAGCCTTAAAATCCATTATATACCAGCTTCGCATATGTAAACATAAAACAACTAAGCTTTCGCCATTCGAATCTCACTTCGGGCGTACGGCCAATACACCACTTAGTAATATAAGTACTCAACCCAAATCATCTGACCTAAGTTATGAAAAATTTTTGAATCATTATTTAGATGAAGAAACTGTAACCCCTAACGAATTGCTGCCGGTGGAACATTGGGGAAACATCCGGAGTGACGACGAAGTTGAACGTAATATGTGCAAGGCGACAAAGGATGCTACTAGTCGCGAACGGCAAGCAACGGATACTGAATCACGCTTCTTTCGTACCACGCACGCACACCGTCCACTCCCATTGAAAGAACACGCCGTCCAATTAAACATTGCCCGAAAGAAGCACCTTCATAAGAGATCCAAAAAGAATCTGGACGGCATGTATGAGGTGTTGGCCCCAGGATCGGTAGTCCAAAAGACCGACCAATACACTTCGGTCATTCGCGAGCCGGGTAAGGTGGAAGTGACTGTACGCAATAGCGATATTGCAAAATTTGGTACTCGTGAAGAACGAAAAACCAAATTGACGGATTACATCAACCGCAGAGGACCCCGCACACATGAAAAAACAACGGAAGCTAAGATACTTAGCCATATTAAAGAGTGTACCCGCATCCAGAAAGGAGACAGAAAAATGAAACACCGAAAACGAGAAACTGGTAGTGGCGTATCCTCGAATAAATCCAACATTGCTCGCGCAATGCGAGTACGCATGCCAAAAGTTCCGGACAATTTCGCTCCACAAGTAATACCCAAAATCCCAGAGGCTGCTCCAGAACAGCCAATTATAACTGAAGAAGTACTTCTTGCACCCCCGCCTACAAATATTCAGCAAGAAGCACTCGTATCATCTCATCCAGCTCCAACAACATCTTTCTCCAATACTCTGACACGATCAACCAAACGGACAGGGAAAATTCCTAAATATTATGGATATGACAAAGAAGATTCATCAGGTGATTCTACTAATTCGTGTCTTCCGAACTTTGCTCCACACCGTAGGAGGCGTCGAGTAGGCGACATAGAATCGATTCAACCCTCAGTGATACAAACAATTGTGGATACAGCTACTCGAGTTGAACCGATTCATAACGACTTTCCCTCGCCTATCATCGGACAGGTGTCTCCGATCGACCCCCGTATACGGCCAGCCGATAACAGCACATCAAATGAACTGATCATTGATGAAGAAGACAGGTGAAAACTCTGATACATTAAAACTGATACATTATTAATTATGACTAGCTATGATAACCAGTAAATATATTGTTGATACTATTTAACCGGTGAATAAGTATTATTATTATTCATATTGTTATTAAAATTTTATTTTATGCAATTTTAACTTTCTTTGAAGCGAGAGAAATGTCGTACATCATAAATTAATTTAGTGCAGTAAACTTATCATACGATGTACTTAATTTAATTAGTGTACCTATTCCTGAGGGGCATGTGCATAAATCATTATTATTTCACATGCTTGTCTCTTGCTACCATTTTCCCACAACGGGAAAATAATGTTCACAATTTATTATGACTTCTGGAATAACAGTTGCGTTATTCTTCATTCTCTTAGTTTTGCTTCTCGCGTACAGTTGCCCAATTTAATTTATTCTTCATTAACTGTCTTTACAAATCGAGTAAAGTAAACATTTAGTCCTTACGCGATTCGCTAAGCGAATCCATTTGGAAATTGTGTAAAGCGCACTCACCGCGCAAGTAGGACATAGAACACAAACACAACTCGCGACTCAAGATCAAGTACGCAATTTCACTCGCGTATGACACAGTGAGTAGAGGAAAAGAAGTTCGCATAATCAACGATACAAAACGGAAATCTTTTCCGTTTTTTGCTAGCTCAGTGGGCGCGTAATTTTTGCACCCCCTCTCCCCGACGAACGTATCATTTTTTAACATAATGAATGACTATGTAAGGGCACAAAGCACAAACCGAAAAAAAATCAAAAACGTATGTGCTGTGAAGAAAATGTATGAGCCTGGAGGACAAATTGAAATCGACGGTTCGTTCTCCGATTTCTCCAAGGCTATTTATGAATCGTTAGCAGATTCTGTTGAACTAACAACAACCTGAAAGCTGAATACGCGCACGGGGTCCAAAACTGTTTAAATTTTTTTTGGTTTGAAACAATGTTTGAGCAGAAAAACGAAAACAGAAAAATGCATGAAATCATGAGAAAAAAAGAATATAATCCTTAACGCAGAATTAAAAAAAACCTCTGAAACATCTTGAAATCAATATAAGGGACATCTAGCGAAAAACAAATAAAAATTCAGACTTGAGAAGTGTACTTAAAGGGACTGCAAAAAAGACAACCACCTCAGAAAAAAGTTACAAGATGTAGTTATTGGGTAAAATGAACTTTCATTCACTTGATAAGAGTGCGTTTCAAGATTTCAAACCAAAAAAGTACAGAAAAAAACACCAATGAACTCTCAAACATAAAAAAGCTAAAGCTCGAGTAGTGAAAGCTATAGCAAACGACTGCATTAAGCAAATTTTCATTTCAAAAAAATTTGCAAAAAAATTTTTAAGTTTTCAACTTTTGATTTGCAGGCAATTCCTTTTTGTATATCTGGAAACTATGAGCACTCAACTTTTATGCAAAAGGGCGGACAAAGAAAAGTTTCTCCAGGGGTAAAAGCGTGTTGTGTTATCGACACAAATTGTTCACGAGACGAGTTTATCAACGTTAACAAAATTTGTCGGAAAAATCAAAAAGCCTCCACTAAGTCAGTATTGATTTTGATGTGGACTGCCCAGGTTGAGGGCCTCGTTCAAAATGATCTACGAAAATACCCATCCAGACTATTTTTGCGTATGAAAATACCCAGGCAGACCAAAAATGCCTATGATCCAGACTTTGCCTCGTTCAAAAATTTGGTGCGTGCATGTGCTGGTTCAAAAACTCTTATGAAAAGACCCGTACAGACCAAAATTCGGTATGATACAGACTTTGGCTCGTTCGATTTATGGAAAGACTCAGGAAGATCGAAAAAGTTTAAGATCCAGACTTTGGCTCGTTCAAATTATGAAAATACTCTAATTGATAAATACCGACAAAATGGTGTACGAAGCGTCGGTGTATGTCGGTTTTTGTCAGTATCATCGGATTTGCTTGTAATAATTGTTGGTTTTTGACGGTTTTGTCGAAATAATCGGTATTGTTTTGAGAAGCTTAGGATTAATAGGAACCGCCAGTTTCAACCCAGGCAAATTATTATGCTTCGTTGTGTTTGGAGAAGTAGTTTGAGCTTGGTTTTTTTACCCAACGTTCTTCTCAAAATCTCCTATAGTTGTTTGTTTGTATTGTTTGTAAATCCGCCGTAGCCGGTCCCCAGCCCGGATGAGAAAGGAGGAGGGAAACACACCCAGAACATACTGGAAAATCTCAAAAGTTGGTTTTTTCAATCGACTTGAGACAATTTTTCGACAGTATTTCTGCTATAAAAAGATGTTAAAAAAGTGTATGGTGCAGACTTTAGCTCGCCTATGATAAAGTTTCTAGCTCGTCTGAGGGGCTGAAGGTGGCTCGTCTATGTTGCAGAAATGGTGCGTCTATGGGGCAGTTTTTGGCTCGTCTATGGGGCAGACTTTGGCTCGACCGTAAGTACTTGGTGCGTTTATGTTGCTCGTTCAAAAAAATTCCTCGCCTGTGTATGTTTGAACGCACCATACCCCCTGTGTGCGTTCAAAAACGGTCTGCGTCATAAACGAGCACAAACGATAACCTCGATCTGGGTGTCGACAATGCATGAGGCCTCACACCTGAAACAAGCAATCAAAAGAAACGTGACACGTTTTGGAAATGTACTTCCTTGTTTTATTGATAACGAAAAAAAATTGAATGAATTTGGACATTCTACTCCTTACATAACTTGGCTAACAAGCAAGATCCAGAATAGAGATATTAGTCTTGCCCATGACAACATCAAAAAATGGTAGATTAGCCATAGGACTTTTTCTGGTCTTGACTGGCAATCTCTGTCACTTGCTTCGCAGAGCAGCTTTCGAACAATTAGTTGAAACCACTTACCCTTGTCAAGTTGCTCTGGCTTAAAATCCGGTTACTGGAAGCATCAATCTGATAAACAAATTGAAATTGCCATTGCTCATTTTTTTAAAGCAAACTCTCAAAGAAGTTGTTTCCTGGCTGACGACTTCTACACGCCCAAAGTCAAATGTGAAAATTTCGAAACAAAACAATTATCAAAATGATTTTGTATTGTCAAACTAAACGAATAAACCTTTGCACTGATCGTTCTTTCACAAAATATTCTTCAATGGTATTCAGGAATATCTTTCAAAGCTGCAGGGTGGATTTAAACAACGTGCATAGTTGGATCGTACAATCATCTCTTTTTCAACCACAAAAAGCGCTCAATCAGCCAAGCCACTGTCGGAAACAAAAAAATGACAGGTTTTTATCATTTTCACTTAGGGAAAAAGATTTTGCTCAAAAGGATTAATTCAAGGACCCAGGAGTCTAGGAAAATCTAAACAGTGACGATCACGTCAAAAATCGATTAAGAAAAGCAACAACAATATTGTTTCTTTTATGCGCAAAACGATCGCGCTCCTGTCAAGCACCAGTAATCTGCATCTGTACCGTTGCATTCATACAGACTGGGCTGCTATTTTCTTGCAAATTTTGCTAAAAATGATGTTCCCTGCAATAGGAGACGGATTGTTTGCACCCAACCCCTTCCACTCAGATAAATTGGGTATATAAAATTGGCACCAGGGGTATATATTGAACCTGCAAAAATGAAAAATATCCTATACAGCTCTAAAAAGGTGATGAAGTCGGCATTGTGGACTATAAATTTCCGAGCAAATCTGCTTCGTGCGTTTGTCTTCGAAGCGCTGACAGCTCTGTCGCTGTTCAACAACCTACTGCGGGTACGATACTATGTATATTTTACGGAAAATATAAGCTATTAAAAGAAGACAGACGAAGAAGATTGGCTTTACCTCATTTCAGAAGGAAACTACATAAGCAAATCGTTTGGTACTGACGTGCCTTCTGCATCCATGGAAGACAAAAAAAGCTGATCACTTTGACCAGAGGAGTTGAAGGAGACAGTATCCGAGGTGATATTGAACTACCTTGAGTCACACTGGAACGAGTCAAATACCAGCATGTGCCCGGGTTGCTCATCATACAAAAATCTTAGTAGTCATACTAGGTCATATATGATTCCTAGTAGTCACACTAGGTCATATACGATTTGTTTGAACTCTTGATAGTCATACAAGGGTCATATATGATTTCCTAGAAATCATACAGGGATCTTTCAAAAAATTTTAGGCCTAAATACTGTTTAAATTTCCTTTTCTATCGAAATTGTAAAAAATTCGAAATTATAAAAGGACATACATGACACAGAAAACATTGACTAGTGCAACAAATTCTCGTATAATGTAGTCAGAGAACATATTAAATTATTGAATCGCATTTGCACTCAACATTTGATTCATTGTGGATACAAAACGAATTTGAGGTTATACGCAAATTTTTGTGCATGTTTCTTATAGATGGGCTTTTATAGTTAATAGCTGGCTTCAGAGAGTATCAAAATTTTAGTTATCTATTTGGACTTACTCTTTTAGTTAGTGCCCAACTTTGCTAATTATAATGTACGTTAGGGTTTTTTGGTAGAATACAAAGCGATGCTGGGGAATCAAATAGGTCATGCCTTACCGAATAAATTTTGATAAAAACATGAAATCAAAATGATTTATGAAAAATAGATGTATGGTTCTTGGTAATCATACTATGATCATATATGATTTCTTGGTAATCATATATGATTTCCTAGTAGTCATACAAGGATCGTACTAGTAAATACGTTATAATTCGTATGACATCATATATGATCCTTGTATGACGACTAAGAAGTGGCGACCGAAGTGAACTTTCATTTGTTTAAGCGGAAACTGCTTTTTTAATCTACGGATTGAATTTCGGTCCCCACCTTCTTGTGGCACTACCAATATTCATAATAACAATATTTTTTATCTAGATATGGGAACAGGTGTACATCATGGACAAGCTACCTGATTTCACCTCAGGTATCGTGCCTTCATCTTCGAAAAGCAGAAGCGAGTACAAAAGTTATATCAGAACAATACACAAAAATTGAATGGGAAAATTAAATATTTGGCTTGTTTATAAGTGCAATGTCCAAAAAAGGTCTTCCGTATAAAAAGTAAACCCAATTTCCGTATAAAAAGTAAACCCAAAAAGTAAACCCAAAAATGGTAGATTAGCCATAGGACTTTTTCTGGTCTTGACTGGCAATCTCTGTCACTTGCTTCGCAGAGCAGTTTTCGAACAATTAGTTGAAACCACTTACCCTTGTCAAATTGCTCTGGCTTAAAATCCGGTTACTGGAAGCATCAATCTGATAAACAAATTGAAATTGCCATTGCTCATTTTTCTTAAAGCAAACTCTCAAAGAAGTTGTTTCCTGGCTGACGACTTCTACACGCCCAAAGTCAAATGTGAAAATTTCGAAACAAAACAATTATCAAAATGATTTTGTATTGTCAAACTAAACGAATAAACCTTTGCACTGATCGTTCTTTCACAAAATATTCTTCAATGGTATTCAGGAATATCTTTCAAAGCTGCAGGGTGGATTTAAACAACGTGCATAGTTGGATCGTACAATCATCTCTTTTTCAACCACAAAAAGCGCTCAATCAGCCAAGCCACTGTCGGAAACAAAAAAATGACAGGTTTTTATCATTTTCACTTAGGGAAAAAGATTTTGCTCAAAAGGATTAATTCAAGGACCCAGGAGTCTAGGAAAATCTAAACAGTGACGATCACGTCAAAAATCGATTAAGAAAAGCAACAACAATATTGTTTCTTTTATGCGCAAAACGATCGCGCTCCTGTCAAGCACCAGTAATCCGCATCTGTACCGTTGCATTCATACAGACCGGGCTGCTATTTTCTTGCAAATTTTGCTAAAAATGATGTTCCCTGCAATAGGAGACGGATTGTTTGCACCCAACCCCTTCCACTCAGATAAATTGGGTGAATAAAATTGGCACCAGGGGTATATATTGAACCTGCAAATATGAAAAATATCCTATACAGCTCTAAAAAGGTGATGAAGTCGGCATTGTGGACTATAAATTTCCGAGCAAATCTGCTTCGTGCGTTTGTCTTCGAAGCGCTGACAGCTCTCTCGCTGTTCAACAACCTACTGCGGGCACGATACTATGTATATTTTACGGAAAATATAAGCTATTAAAAGAAGACAGACGAAGAAGATTGGCTTTACCTCATTTCAGAACGAAACTACATAAGCAAATCGTTTGGTACTGACGTGCCTTCTGCATCCATGGAATACAAAAAAAGCTGATGACTTTGACCACAGGAGTTGAAGGAGACAGTATCCGAGGTGATGTTGAACTACCTTGAGTCACACTGGAACGTGTCAAATACCAGCATGTGCCCGGGTTGCTCATCATACAAAAATCTTAGTAGTCATACTAGGTCATATATTATTCCTATGTCACACTAGGTCGTATACGATTTGTTTGAACTCTTGATAGTCATACAAGAGTCATATATGATTTCCTAGAAATCATACAGGGATCTTTCAAAAAATTTTAGGCCTAAATACTTTTAAATTTCCTTTTCTATCGAAATTGTAAAAAATTCGAAATTATAAAAGGACATACATGACACAGAAAACATTGACTAGTGCAACAAATTCTCGTATAATGTAGTCAGAGAACATATTAAATTATTGAATCGCATTTGCACTCAACATTTGATTCATTGTGGATACAAAACGAATTTGAGGTTATACGCAAATTTTTGTGCATGTTTCCTATAAATGGGCTTTTATAGTTAATAGCTGGCTTCAGAGAGTATCAAAATTTTAGTTATCTATTTGGACTTACTCTTTTAGTTAGTGCCCAACTTTGCTAATTATAATGTACGTTAGGGTTTTTTGGTAGAATACAAAGCGATGCCGGGGAATCAAATAGGTCATGCCTTACCGAATAAATTTTGATAAAAACATGAAATCAAAATGATTTATGAAAAATAGATGTATGGTTCTTGGTAATCATACTATGATCATATATGATTTCTTGGTAATCATATATGATTTCCTAGTAGTCATACAAGGATCGTACTAGTAAATACGTTATAATTCGTATGACATCATATATGATCCTTGTATGACGACTAAGAAGTGGCGACCGAAGTGAACTTTCATTTGTTTAAGCGGAAACTGCTTTTTTAATCTACGGATTGAATTTCGGTCCCCACCTTCTTGTGGCACTACCAATATTCATAATAACAATATTTTTTATCTAGATATGGGAAAAGGTGTACATCATGGACAAGCTACCTGATTTCACCTCAGGTATCGTGCCTTCATCTTCGAAAAGCAGAAGCGAGTACAAAAGTTATATCAGAACAATACACAAAAATTGAATGGGAAAATTAAATATTTGGCTTGTTTATAAGTGCAAGGTCCAAAAAAGGTCTTCCGTATAAAAAGTAAACCCAATTTCTTAACGATCCATCGACAGATTCGTTCATCAATAATAACATTTTTGGCTTTGATTTATTAATCACAGCTTAAAATTTAAAACAACCGGTCTTGATTCCAAAGTGAATCTACAAGTTTAAATGGTGGTGTAATTTGAAGAACTTCTATATGATAATTAGTAAACTCTTTATACAGTTTTGTCTTCTGCCATTGAGGCTTGTCTTGATTATTGCCAAAGTCGGATAATGAGTGCTCTTTCTGATAAGAGACAACAATATTATCAAGTTGATACAAAGACCCTTTAGACCCTGTTATAAAGACCCTTTTGCACGGATTACCTCAATAAAGCTGTCGATTGCGCGAAGCGACAAAGTATAATTTCATATGTCTTGACAAAAATAGTTTTTAGTACAAATTGCACTAAAAAAGATAACAGGTGATCAGCAGTGTTGAGTGTAAAAACAAACACAATATAGCAGGGATTAGACAAATCAAGTACGCAAAATCAACAACAAAAAATTGGTAAGTGCTCTGAAAAAAACGCCAGAGCCTGGAGCAAATATTGAAATCGATGGTTCGTTCTCCGATTTCTCCAAGGCTATTTATGAATCCGCAGCAGCTTCTGTTGAAATTTGAAAGAAAACCATGATCAACTGAAAACTGAATTAAAGACATGGAATCCACGAAATATCGCGCATTATTTTCGAATTGTAACGATCTTTCAGAAGAGAATCAGAAATAGAGAGAAAATGTATGGAAACCGTAAAGCAAACTGTGTAAACATGAACGCAGAGTCCAATAAAAAAGACTTTAGACACATCTTGAAACCCTTTAAGGTTATATCTTGAGGAAAAAAATGTACAATTAAAGTTTCGGAAGTGTACTTAATAGGATTGCAAAGAGAAAAAAACAACAAAAGAGTGCAAAAAATGGAGTTTTAAAGGACCATGTTCTTTCATTCACCTGTTGAGAGTGCATTTCAAGCTTTGAAACTAAAAGCACAAAAAATCATAAATGAAATCAGGCATATAAAATTTTTAAGGCGGGAGGAGTAATTGATATAACAAACGAGTGCAATAAAGAAGTTATAAGCGCAATTTGCCCCAAAGTTTTCAGTTTTTCAACTTTTGATTTGCAGTCTTTTCTTTACTGTTTATTAGTAAACTATGCATGTCAAATTTATACAAAAAATAGTGCCGGGAAAAAGGATTTTATAAGAAAAAAGCTTTTAGAGGAAAAATAGCTTGTTGTTTTGTCTATCAACCAAAAATTGGCAAAACCGTCGCCAACCAAATACAGATTTTGACGTGAAGTGTTGACAATGCATGCGGTATCAGACCTCAAACAAGCAATCAAAACTAACATAATTCATTTTGAAGAGTTCCTTGTATGTATTATCGATTACGAAAATAATCAAATTAATCAATCGGAATTTATTGCTATCAAAAGTAAACAATATTCTCATGTCCAGTACGTACTGATTAGCTACCTTCAGCTAGTTATAGACGGATAATCGCTCTCGAGTTAAAGGAAGCCAAAATATCGGTGTTGCTAATTAGATGAAATATCAAGGCTACTTCTCAATTATTTGATTGCTGATCAATACTTGTAGTTAAAACATATTGGCTTAGATGTAGAAATCTATGCAGAATACATGGTACTTTGTCGCAACAATCACTCATATATTGAGATAAGTTTTTGAATAACAAACTTGATTCATACCCCTCTGGAAATTGCAGGAAATCAAGTCACACAATCAAAGCCATCAATTCCATGAGAGGAGGTCGTTTTGCAAAACGCGAAAAATTTCTGCCAAGGAAAACAGTTGAATATTCTAAATTTTTCTGTTATCTAGGAGTTTTCTTTTAAACTCTTTATCAACAAGACACTACTTCAGCCATTTAATCATTAAATTTAATCAAACCCTTGCAAACAAAAACCGGAAACTCAACTTTCTAGAAAACGAGTTATTATTAAGCTCATTGTTTCTATAACTCGACTTTCCAATGTTTCTGTCGGTTCTTATGTTCTGCGACCAGCTTGGGCTAAAAACTGTCGCCCTTACATAGACGAGTGATCGTAATGTACTGTGTAAATTGTCGGCTCAACAATTTCTGCGGGATGAAAGACCCCCAGAAGCGAGAGCAAGACCTGTGCGTCTGCAATTTGTGTGATAGAACTGTTTTATTAGAATATCAACTACTTTTTAAAAGAGTATTTAAAAAAATTCGTCGCTGCAAATGTATTAGACATTCGGCAGTAGAAGTTAAAAAAGGTCCTTTTTTACCGGCTAAATAAATTTTTGATGATTCATCTGTAGCCCGGGAGGAGGTTTCACTCCTATTTGACCCCTATTTAGCGGTGATTAGGGTTTAATCCGTTTTCTACTCTTTTATCCTGGAAAAGAGTGTAAGGGTGTAATTTTCAAAAAATACACTGTTATTACGCTCTTTTGTTCACTCTTTTGACACTCCTAAAAAAAGAGTAATTAAGGGTGGGATGATAAAAGATTACACCCTTCTTTCCACCCTTATTAAAAGAATCCACTATTTTTACACTCTTGCACCCTTTTTATTGAGAGAGTGTAATTTAAAGTGGACTAATAAAAAATTACACTCATTTTTCCACCGTTATGGCTTATATGATTTCTTTTTACACTCTTACACCGTTGTTACTGGGAGAGTGTAAATAGTGTAATCAAGGTTGGACTAATACAAATTTAAACTCATTTTTCCACCGTTATGGCTTAAATGATTTCTTTTAACACTCTAACTTCCCCTCGAGTGCAAATTTTTTTTACACTCTTCCACCCTTAATGTGTATTTATATGAGTGAAAACATGATTATATGTGCGTTTGCGTATGCGAGTGTAAGTATGCATGTTTGTTTGTGTATGTATGTGTTTCTACGTGTGTTTGTTTGTGTTGTGATTGTGTGTATATGTGTGTATATGGGTGTATATGTGTATATGTACGTATATATATATATATATATATATATATATATATATATATATATCTATATATATAAATAAATAAATAAATATATATATATATATATATATATATATATAAATAAATTTGTGTGTGTGTGTTTATATGTGTGAGTGTCTTTGTTTGTGTTTCCGAAAATTTTGTGAAGGAGTGTTTAACATGAGTAAAGTAAAACGGCGTACCGAAAAGTATATTTGTTTGCGGTTCTTACAGGGCGGCCAACTGGAAAAGTTTGTGGCAAAAATAAAACAACGCTTATTCAAAGCGCCACCTAGCTATTTTTGACTTGAGTGAATCGCCTATCGTTGCTGATTTCATCTTCAAATGGAATTTCCTCCGTTTCATGATTTTTGCTTCTTCATTTGGAGACAAAATTTGTGCAAATATCGAAATTCTTTTTAAATCATATTTTCTATATGATCGAGCAAAAAATCGACCCCCAACCTAGGTTTTTGAACTCTTGCTATAATCTACTTTCAAACTATACTTGCGTCTTTTCATTTTTTTATTTATTATTTTTCATTTGTACACTCTTTACACTTTTTCCCCGTTATTTTCGGGGAAAATCTTCCCCCCGGGGGGACTGATGTTCAGATAAATCTTCCGCTTCTTCTTCTTCTTCTTCTTCTTCTTCTTCATCATCTTCTTCTTCTTCTTCTTCATCTTCTTCTTCTTCTTCTCCCTCTTCTTCTTCTTTACTGATTGTAATGATTGCTTCTCAAAAAAATCAATACCGGACAACTCATCAACTGAAGGGAATCTTACTTGGTCCAATTATACAAATGATCAATTCGAAATCAATTCTCCAAACAATTATTGCGGACTGGTTCTGGGGAGCGCCTTATGTAAATTTTTGACCGCAAGGCAATCCCTTGTCACCACTCTTTTTTTTTACTTTTCATCGCGAACACTGGGTATTCATTGGATGAAATTATCACGGCCAATTTTTGGGCTGTCACCAATCTGATCATCATCTCAAATGATTTGACAAACAAGAAACGAGAAAAAATTGCTCTGAGGGCGAGATCTCCAGTTTTGTTATCAAACCATAGAATATGTTAGCAGATTCACCTACCTTGGGATCGAAATAACAGCTGAGGACTCTGGCTAAAAACGCTGCAGAAATCAACAAGAATTTTTACAGCATATTCCGACTTTTTGAATTTTTTATATTACTCATTAACACATGTGGAGTGACAATAATCGACAACGAAGTGAAAAAGCTGCAAACTCACTTGAGAAAGTGGACGCTTCCTTCTTGAATCGGCGGTGCAACACATCAAAGTTCAACAGAAATACAGAGTTAATCGGTAATATTCTTAGTACAGATTACCATTTTGTTCTGATCAAGATCACGGGGCTCTTAAGATGCATCATTGCTCTTTACTATGCCAATGGTGTTGTTGCCAATAATATTGCAACCTTCAAGATGATCCAAATAAACCGTAAAAATTGCAACAAAAACTTTGATTTTTGTCCATTAACTTGAAACTTAGACGAGCTCCTTTAACAAAAGATAAGACTAGAGATATGTTTTAAAACATAATTTTGGCGACCATCCGCCTTGATAAAAGGACATAAATTCTTCCGAATATATATATATATATATATATATATATATATATATATATATATATATATATATATATAAAGAGGGGTCATGAGCACACCCCAGGATTAAAATCCAAGACTACGACGTCACTCCAGAGGAAGAGTTTTTCAACCAAAAACGAGCAGTTTTTTTCAAGGGTTTCAGACATCACCCAAGCAAGAAGGCCTGACTTTTATTTGTTTCAGACGTTATCAACAGATGATCGCCGAGGTTCCAGACGTCACCTCAGAGGTCCCTTCTCCGGTTAGACGTATCCAAAAAACTTGAACATTTTGCAACAATAAAATCTCAAAACAAAAAAATTGTCCCCCAAACGAGCTTCTGTTAATTGTTTATAAAGCAAATAGCCGTGAAAACTACATGTCAGCATTGAACAAAAAAAAACAATACAAATTGCACGAAAAACGACAAAGCATTTTTTTATCGGAGAAATTTGAAAACATTATTCTTAATTTGTGGGAACAAATCTACATGAAAGTAAATTTACTAGTTGAATTCAATACTTCAGTTAGAGCTCAAATCAACTTTTCTTTAGTTGAATTCTTCATGTAAAACTTTTGCTCAAAAAAGAAAAAAAAACGCAGAAGTGCTTTCTTGAGTGCAGAAATCAAAAAACGTTATTCTCACTTTTTATTGAAAACTTCTTAATAAGTCCAAAAAACCTATTTATTGGGCCCCCTCAGTTTATTATAATACAGGATTCAAAGTTAGTTCATCGATTTTGCTTTTTAGTAAAGAGACAACTTATTATTAGCAATAATTGCTTCTTTGACTACAAAATTTCAAAAGAAAACATTTTTCTAACGTCTCAATGAAAATTTTGTAATAAATCCATAAAAACTATTGATTGGTCCCCCTCAATTTATTGTAATACAAGCTTTGCAGATAGTTTATTGACATTGCACTTCACAAAAGTGGCAACTCATTTTTGACAAATTTTCTTCTGTGACTCAAAAATTAAAAAGAAACGTTTTCCTAGCGTTTTGAATAAAACAATTTATAGTTCCAATGAAAACTTCTACTTGAACTCCTTAGAGTTTTTAAAAAACAAGTTTCAAAGTCAATTTATCGACTTTGCATTTTAGTAAAGAGTCTATTCAAATTTAACAAATTTGCTTCTTTGACTACAAAAACTCAAAAAAGAGTTTTCCTAACGTTTTGAATAAGACATTTAATAGATCCAAAAAATCCATGATTGGGCGCCCTGAGTCCGTCATAAAACTGGTCACAAAAATATTGTTTTGGCCTTTTGGTAAAGAGGCAACTCAATATTGATAAAATTGCTCTTTCAACATACAAAATTCAAAAAACGTTTTTCTAACATTTAAAATTTTCAAAATATAAATTAAAAAAAAACGAATCAACCCCCTCATTTTTTTAGCACAATTTTAACGAGGCAACCTCAAATTAGCAAATTTGCCTCTTTGACTTTAAAAATTTAATAAACGTTTCTCTAACGTTTATTGGAAATTTTCAGTAGATAACAAAAAACGTTTGAACGACGTCCTTCTATTTGTTTGAAAACAAGCCAAAAATTTATCTCGTTACCTCGCAAAACTGCAACGAAGCAATAGAAAAAGTGCAAAATGGCTGCTCTGTTATATAAGAATCAAAAATGTTTTTTCTAACGTCTTTTTAAAAATATCAATCGAGTTTCAAAAAGATCTCTTGAAGAAGACTCCTCAGTTAATTACAACACCAGCTGAGACATTAACCTAACCATTCTAAAAAACGTTAAAGAACGAACAGAAAAGTGCCTGAAACGTATCTTGAAAAAAGAACCTACAAAAGGCGTTTCTGTTTCCTTTTGATCTTATTTGCATAATAATAGCCGCGAGCCTAGTTAATAGGGTAGTATACACTGAAAACACCTTCTCAAGAAAGAAAAAGAAAGATAAGAATTTTCTCAAGAACAAATAAATCAAAAGCTCCGGAATTAGTCCCCATACAAAAACGCTCACTGATATAATCCCTTTGAGTTGAAAAACTGAAACGTCTCTTCTTTTTTGTCCGCGGTCTCAGAAGTTGCCGAAAGAACTTCCTTTTCCCCCTTGGTCTCAGTAGTCAACAATTGACAAGTAGAGTGTTTATTTTGGGTCGCAGTAGTCAACAAAGTAAAGATGAGCAACTCATAGGTGGTAGATAAGATCCAGACACAAACAGAAGCAGTTGAATGGTAAAAGTTGTACTTAAGTTCAAATGATTTGCAACACACAATTTATTGGAAAAGAACTTCAAAGTAGACCCAGCATTTAAGCAAACAATCTACTCTGCTTGTTTGTAGCTCACGTTGCCTGGTTGCACCGCATTTTAAATTAAAAAAAACTAAGATGCTCTGCAGAACTATCTATTCAGATTTAGTTCGTTTCGTTTTTGGGTTTTAAGACTCAACACAAAAAAAACGAAAAAACTATAGTAAATTTTTTCTGGTAACTTGATTGTGATAAAAGGAGAACTAAAACTTGTAGAAGAATCGTTGCAAAGTCATACATGTAAAAAAATAATTGGAAGCAACTATTTGCTTCTGTTCAACAAATCAACGGTACACACTCGCGAACGCTTAGTTTTTACTTTTTTAAGCAATTTTTCAGCGAGATTTAGCACCGTGAAAATTCGTCATTTATGACTCTTGTTTTCGTAAAAAATTGCGTCGCTATTATTGAACAAGAAAATCTAGGCTGATTAGCGTACTTAAACATAAGGGTTTTTTTCACCAAAAAGGTCGTCGCTCCGTTAATTTCGAGCCCTTTTTTACATTTACTTTTTTTAAGACAGATTAAATACGAGTCGAACGCAACCTTTTCATCAAGATGACAAAAGAAAACAACCAAAAGTTACAATACGCACTGAACAATACGCTCTGAACAAGTTCAAATTGACTGAGCTCAACATGAAAAATCAACTTGATCGCTTACAAATATCCACTGAGCAGAGAAAAAGCTTCCGCACTCTTTCCTAATTGATCACCAAAATCAAAGAGAGCACTGAAGAGCTGAAGACAAACTATTATGGCATCATGAAGGAAAAAATAAGTTTTATTAGCATAAACTCAGTCATGAAACGTAACTCGAATTTGATCTCTCGTCTAGAGAAGTTGGAAAAAGAAGTCAACAGTCTCGACGATGATGGTCAATTGATCCAATCAGTAACTTGAGTACGCGATGACATCAGTTGCTTCTCACAGTCATAACAAACACAACTCGAGTCGCAGCGATTGACACCGGTTTCCCAAAATCAGAAGTAAACAACATGACATTAAAAAACCCTGCCAGCGATTTCTCCCCTCCAGTACCCCCAAGACCAGCGAAACCATCGTTTTTCTTTCCGAAAGGAGAAAATGAACCCAATCTCCTCTCAAATGTCTTCATAGCAACAGATATTTGCTCAGGATACTAGAGAATTGACCGAAGAATCTGTAAAAAAATTTATGACTGTTGAACATATAAATCAATCAAGGTCATTGTTAGCAGCCACAACTGCATCATCAACCCTATTATCCAGAGCAAACATTCAAGTCAGACTTGTCTTGAGTAATCTTTAATCCTCAGAACACAACGTTGTTCTCAGAGAATAAGATAACATTTCCAACCAGTTTGCTTCCATACAACAACCGTCTACTACTTTGAAACAAACTGCGAATTTATTTCTTGTTGAATCTAATGATAATCAGCGGGCTTTGATTCACTCTTCAATGGGAGAAATACCTAAGCTCCTTAAATCGAAGTTGATCACTACACCCAATACTGCATTGAATTTAACAACAGGTGCAGCAGTTAGACCGAAAAATTTATCCTGTGTTGCATCAAATAGCAAAACAGAAGGTGAAAGTATGTTTTATCTTGCATTTGATTTTCAAAACACACTTCAAATAACAGCTCAGAAACGAAAACAAAAAACCAAACTTCAAATCCTTTAAGAGAAAATCAGCAAATGCTTCAAACTCAATGTCATTCTGAAAAAGGAAGAAATACAACGACAAAAATGACCGTTCCCAATCCACATCGTTTTTAACTGCTAAAAAAGTTTCAATTAACACTTAGACAATTTTTCCAACCCACAGGACTCTTCTTGCCTACGGTAGTGCAACAAAACAATTCTCAACAATATCCAAACGAACAAAATCCAACTGCAGTTCAATTCAACAGTTTAATTCAAACACAAGAACCAAATGATAGTAATTGTTTCCCATCACATACAACATTCAACAACACCAGTAGCACCCTTGTTAATTGTACACCATAACAACCACTTCATTTTCACCTACTCCGAAAAAATCATTTATACTCTATCAAACAGCCATCTTTCCTCCGATTGCTCAACAAGATAGCCAACCAAACTTTTCGGAAAATTCGATTCAATTTCTAAATTGGTCCTGTCACGGACGCCAACAGTTTCAGCCACGAACTGAAATACAAACAGAAAGAATCTCGTTTGAAAACAGTTTCAATTGAGAAACCACAAAATAAGTGCTCCATTAAACTTCCTCCAATAACAATTCCATAAAAAATCCAAAATTCTATGAAAATCTTTAGAAATACCTTGAATGAATAAGCATTTTTTCAACATTGTACACAATAATATTAGTCTTACAGATACACACCGTATAACATACCTGCCAAACTCGGTCGTAGGAAAAGCCAAGGAAAGAGTTCAAGCTGATTCGTGTGATCCCGCTTACTACCCGATTGCATTGAAAGAGCTTATGAGTCACTTCGGGCACCCTAGAATTGTTTTGAATGCTTTCATTAATCGATTGGAAACCAAGCGTTGGAGCAATGATCACAACAAACAAAAATTAATATCTTTTGATTCTTTTCTCAAACGGTTAGAGCAAGCTTTCAGTTATTTAGAATTCAAAGCTAAGTTGCATAGATCCACGTTGCTGAAAAAAGCAAAGTAAAAAAATTCACATAACATTTTGATAGAATGAACAGAACATAACATACAATCATATTAATTGGCAATAAGCCAACAATCTCTGAATTCAAAAGTGGCTTGAAGAACAGGCCCAAGTGTACGACAAAATCAGCAGAGAAAATGTTCCTAAGCCGAATAATAAAATAAACACATTCGATCAAAACAAAAATTACAATAACAATGATAATGGGAACAGTAACGCTATGAATCATTTATCCAATAGTTCACCAAACAATTGGAAGCAAAATTCATTGCGCTCAAGTCGCCCTGCAAACCAGTATGGTCAACCGCCCTTTCCTCCGCGTAAAGATGAAATGCAAAGGAAGTCACATACTTGCTACATGTCCTAATATCAGAAATGCTCGCCTAAACAAACGTGTGAAAAATTTGCTCGAACTGTTTAGGATACAAACATTTTAAGCAGTCATGTCCGTCCACAAAAAGATGCGAAATTTTTAACGGATTCTATCACAAAATTTTGAATGCCCTTCTGAACAAGTTAAAAACTCACGGCTGCTTTCTCAACAAACAATTCCAATCAGCCGAAACAAAATCCAACAAGCCACTAAAAAAAGCCATCATTCCAATAACAAACTCAAGACAAAAGTGATGAAACTGTCAACAGCAGGAAAAGCCCGCAAACAAGATATGGTCAACTGTTTTAAGGTAAGCAACAATCACAACAACAAAATATTCAACGTGCCCAATAATGCGTCCAATCCAACCGAAAATTTCCATATCAAACGAAAAAAAATCCTCCTCCTAAATGGTATAAACAACTACCAATACTACCAGTATCATTTGTAAACGGAAGTAAAGTGCTAGATGCCTACGCCTTGATCAAACCTGGAAGCCAGTTCACCTTCCTGCTGGAGGTTACTAGCTTTCTTGAGCTTCCCTGCGAAACGCAACCATCAACAACCCTGCCGTACCTCAACACTAAACATGATATGCCACTGTCAAAAATAATTGAAACAGTGACAGTAACGCCTTTTGACAAAATCAATCAGCACTTCAGTTATGAAAGAGCCTATAGCACGCCATGTCTCAATGTATCGTCCTCTAACGTTCTTGAACACAATTAATTATGCGACACGTTCCAGGAATTTCGTCAAAATTATTCCACTGACATAGCCAACGGTGCAATAGGCGCCCTCCTTGGTGTCAATACGTTTGCCTTCACGTACCCAGTCGATGTAATCCAAGGTAGCAAAATGCGTCCATTTGGCGTCAAAACAAATTGGTTGAGCTATCGCTGGAGAGTACGAGCTTTCTCAGAAAACAATGAACGCAAACAAGCCTCAGCGACAATCATTAGTTTAGCATGTCTGCCAGAAAGACATTGAAGAAGAACCATTGGACGAGCTGGTTTGAGGATGCTGGAAAATAGAGGCTGAAGGTACATTACCCAAACAAAATGAAGACAGCTCACTGGACCAATTAGCAGTGCAAACAATGGAAAACTCGATATGTCACAACGGTGAAAGATATCAGATTTGGCTTTGCTTCGAAACCTGTAAAGAAACTACAGAAAAACTATTTCTCAGCGGTCAGTCAACTAAAAAGTGTACAAAAACGACTACAAATCAATACCGGTCTCAAAAAGAAAACACTCCAAACAGAAATGGATAAACATTTTGTCAAGCCAGTCGAAATGCAAGCACAACCTCCAGAGTCAATATGGTATTTACCTCATCATCCTGTCACTAATCCAAACAAATGAGGAGAAGTGAGAAGAGTTGCCAACGCAGCAAAAAAATTTCATGGTGAATCACTTGACTCAAATCTTCTTTTTAGTCCTGATTTGTTGAATAACTTAGTTGGAAATTGTTGAGATTCAGACAACATCCGGTCGCTGTCCTTTCAGACATCAAAGGGATGTTTATGCAAATTGCCGTCATAAAAGAAGACCAGTCTTCTCCTTCTTTTCTTTGGATGAAAGACAATATTATCCGACAATTCCAGTACACTAGGTTAACCTTCGGCGCTACATGTTCACCAATTTGCGCAATTTACAAGCTTCATAAATGCGCTGAATATAAAAAAATTCGGTTCTCAGCAGCCTTCAATGCCATTAGGCACCACTTTTACATCGATGACTACATCCATTCTCTGCCAGCAATAACGGAAGCCAAAAACTCCATTTCACAGACAAAACACAGCCTGAAAAACGGCGACTTCAGGTTGACAAAATTTGTTTCAACCACACAAGGTTCTCTCTGAAATCTCAGCCGATGACAAAGACGAAACAAAAGCGATCAGTAGAGTCCTCGGTCAAAAATGGAACGTAACAACTGACAATTTTTTTATCATGTTTCCCCTACAACAATTTCCTAAAGATGCAGCAGTGTACACACAAAGGAAACTATTCAGTTTGGTATCCTCAATCTTTGGTCCCCTCGGCCTGCTGTCTCCTCTGACAATTAGCATCAAAATGTCTCTGCTGCAGATTTGGAAACTAGGAAAAAATGGGATGAATTGCTACAATGCCTTCTTGAAAGTTTTAAACAGCTACTTTGCCATGCCAGTATACCAAGAGCTGTTCATAATTTGAGCAAAAACCCCGCCAGACAATTTCACTTTTTTGTGGATGTCTCAATGGCAGCTATCGCAGCCGTTTCTTAACTCCGTACCACAAAGTAGCCAAAACGGTCTGCAACAATTCGCTTTTCTCAATGGAAAGTGCAATGTCGTTCCCATTAAACAAATAAGCGTGCCAAAATGGAACTAGAAGGCGCTGTTATAGGAGTACGCCTTCTAAAACCGGTTCAAAGAGAAATGACACTGAAATTCGACCATATTTTTCTCTTGTCCAAACTTTTTGTTTCAAACAGATTGCAAAAAATTCAAAAAATTCTTAACCTAAGCAATGGCATCACATCTCAACTTATCTCAACCCCGCCGATCACGGAACTCACGGTCTTGAGACAAACGAAATTCAGCAAAAACAGTTAGAACCCCCCAATTTCTTTGGGGAAACGAGTCGCCATGAAATGAGATGAACAAACAGCGCGCAACATGTAAGGAAGTCACGAAAGATCCCAAGATGCTTATGACTGTAGTTGTTCCGAGTAAATTCTCAACATGGAACAAACTTTTTTGACAGTTGCAACAGTGCTCAACCTATTTCTTCGCGCAAAAAAAAGCGAACAAACAATCACCAATACGTCCGTTAATTACTTTCAAGGTGGAATCAAACTAGGTTCTAAGTGCAAAATACGAACGAGCTTCTGAAATAGGAACAAATTTCTCATGACAATTGCAACGGTGTTTAAACTAATTTATTGAAATCTTCTCAATCAGGCATTGTAATTTATCTCCTGAAAACAATGCAGCACAATTTCTTCCACTCCGCAGTTCATTCCTGACAACGTGGAAACAATCTAGATTCCAATTGAAAAATACAATGCCTGAATCCATTGTTGGATGAGCACGGATTACTCAGATCTTGCGGTTGATTGCAGTATGCACCAACACAACTGGATTTAGAAAACCTTCCCATCATTTTGCACGCCAAGGACAAAGTTTTTCGTTTGTTTTTGGAACATGCCCATCGAATATATGTTCACCAGTCCACAGATCCAACAAGGGCCTTCGTTCAACAACGTTACCATGTGATTGGCCTTCGGAAAACGTTAGCAAGCATACGGTTTCATTTTTTCTTATGTCGACGCTTTGAAACGAAAAACTTTCAACCAATTATGGTACCATTGCCCAGTTTTCGCTTTTCAACAGCAGAAACACAGTTCTCTTTTTCTAAATCTGGTGTAGATCTCTTTGGACCCTTCTACATCGAATTTTTCAAAGGCGTTATAGAAAAACATTATGGTCTGAGATTTACATGCATGGTGACACCTGCAGTTAACTTAGAAACGTGTCCAGGCCTAAACACAGATATGTTTCTCAATGCCTTCAGAAGATTTTGCAGTCGTCAATGCCAGCCCCAACTTCTTTACAGCGACAATGGAAAAACCTATATTGGCGCTTCTGAAGAGCTGAAGAAAAATGTTTCTGAAGAGCTGAAGAAAACTGCAAAGCTTTAGCGGTAGCCAATACAACGTGGAAATTCAATCTACCATACGGCCCTCATTTTGGCGGTGTCTGGGAGCGGCCCTCATCCAGAGCGCCAAAAAAACGGTCCACCTCTTTCTAAGATCGAGAAGACTGTCCTGTGACACATTCTTCACAACCATTGTGGAAACAGAATCAATTCTCATTCCCAGTCCGCTGACTAACGTTGCTGAGCAACCTGAAAACGAGGAGACTCTGACTCCAAACCACCTTTTCGTCCAGCGTCCCTTCAATAGCTTGCCATCAGGACAATTTGGAGACCGCAACCTGCAAGCTTGAAGACATGCAAGAACACGCAGGAGCTGATGAACCATATATGGCGACGCTTGGTAAAAGAGTATCTGCCAAGCCTTTGCCGACGGCCAAAATGGTCAAACAGCAACGATTGGCCACTCAAAGTGGACGAAATCGTTTGGGTCTTGAAAGACCAAACACCAAGGTGCATTTGGCCGCTGGGAAGCGTCATGGAGACAACACCAGGACGAGATGGAGAAACACGAGTCGTAAAGGTAAAAACGGCTTACGGCACGTACGTTCGCCCATTTTCCGGTCTCACACTCGTTTTTTTTCTCCATAGTTTTTTTTTCTTCTGTGAGTTTCCCCTTTCCCATAAATTGATATACTAATGATATTGACAAAATTCGATTCTAAAGTTTTAGTGCCAATTTCAAAGAAGATTACAAAATACTGATGTCTCGGAAAGCCCTGATTCCCCCTTTGTGTGCCCTTGCAGCATGTTGCCAAAGTTATTGCAACCTTCAAGATGATTCAAATAAACCGCCAAAATTGCAACAAAAACATTGACTTTTGTCCGATAATTTGAAACTTAGGCGTGCTCTTTTAACAATTGATCAGACCAGAGATATGTTTTAAAACAGGTGGTAATACTTCACCGTTGTCAAACTAGCATCTATTGTGACAAAAATGTGATTCTGAGGAACACTTTCCTGAAAAAAGCTCGCATCTGAGAAGTTTGGACGCCATCTATTTTTTATAAATCTGTTAATGATGTTTTTCTGATTATAGCAACGTATTCTGCATTATGGTGTTTTGATCGTGCGTTTTTAACCATTATCCCCTTAATTACCATTATAGCGAAATTGTTTCAGGAAACATTGGGTCTTTCCTATTATAACCTCCCTCTGCTTTGTGGGTGAATAACGTATAACACAAAATTACTTTAAGAACATCAAAAAATGGCTACGTTCTTGTGGGAGTGTTATTTGAAAGGAACGTAATGGATGTTTACGACACTTTTTGCTCACTTTCGTGGGAACTTTCTCCAATATAAAAAATTCTGATATGCAGTCCTGTCAGATTCGTGCATTTTGAATGTCCAAAAAATATACTGTGCTTTCACAATATGACAATTGAATTAGTGAAAGAATGTTTAGATAGCTCGATGGTTCAATGGACAGACACTTTTATGTTTTCCTTCAAATAATAAAAGACAAGAAACCCCTTTAGCTCTCGAAAAGCTGTCAGTTTTTCTATTCTGTAATATAGTCACTAATGTCTTCTCTGAATTGAGATTTCACGCTCATGCTTTAGCAGCCACTCATCTCTGCAACAAAACCAGTTTCATCTTTACAAAGACTGTTCAGAACATTCAATTCAGACTAGCGTTCCTTCCAAATGGAACCTGAACTAGGTTAACACAACTTTGATAAAATGGCCCGTTTTGTGGAATTAAGTGGCACCTTTTTGTCGCCGTTTTCCATATTTTGTGTTTTTGTCATTTTTGTGACGGTATTCCACATTTAGGCATGTGAGCAAATTTTTCGTTACTTAAATTTTCTAATTTGACCCTGTTTGTTCTGAGGTGACACTAATCTTCCAGTTGTAAAAACCAGTTGTAATTACCGACCATATCTGATGTTTGAGTTGCAAATATTGAGTTAATATCGGAATCAAAGCTTTGGTAAAAAAGACGCAAAGTTGAGTGAGGTGAATGAACGATAAATTTGAAATAATACTTATCATTCTTCATGCAGAAGGATTTATCAGAAATTATTAATTACTGATCAATCTTCATTCAGAAAATTTTTTCAGAAATTAATAAGCCAATTACTCCCTCTTCACCAAATGAACGTCCAGTGTACTCTAGACTGTATTAGTTTATTTTTCGAGCTTCACAGCTATGTTTGTTTTCTTGAGTTGGTTCTAAAAAATTTAAAATTGTTATAGAAGGAATTTCTCTTAGATAAATATTTAATATATAACCAAATGTATAATGTACAAATCTTAATCCATAATGTAGTTCGTATAGCTCAGCACTAGTTAGTTTTGAATGCTCCGTCACAAAAACTCTTTGTTGTTTTCAAATCGTCGTTGCAGTCGGATTAGCAGCTACATAAATTACTTGCTTATTTTTGGATTCTAAGGGACGAATCGTGTGGAAATTAAACACCGAAAACATTGGAATATCGTAGTTCCGAAGTGCGAAATCTGACGAAGAAATTTTGTCTCTCAATGCAACAAAATCGCCGATTGGCCATTTGTGGATTTCGGTGACAGAAAATTGAAGCAGTCTCCAAACAATTCTTTCGTAACAATACTTCAGATTTAAAACAAAATTTGCTTGTTTCGAGATGTATTTTGTAGAAAACGATAGTTGAAATGGACCAAATGGTTCGTCCCTATTTTGTAGGCGCGCGCTAGTCTAAAAACATTTTTCAAAAACAGCGAGGGAAACAAAATCAGTGAAAATTGAGAAACGATTGACTAGCAAAATGCGACACTATATATATATATTATATATATATATATATATATATATATATATATATATATGTGTGTGTGTGTGTGTGTGTGTGTCAAGCAAAGTATTTGATCTTACAGCGTGCTTAGCTACCTCGGCCGAGGAGATATTCAACAAATGAAATTGAAACCCCAATCACCAAACTAATCTCTGTTTTCAGTTCTTGAATAAAATTGTGTTTTTCAATTAAACCAGTGGAATTGATGAAGTCCAGATAGGTAACATACCCACTGTTAGTTCCTAGTGTTTGAGAGTAAACAGCGAAATTGATAGAAAAATGCAATGAAAAACTCTTTATATGAAAGTGTATTTAAAATAATTGGAGAAGCTTTGTTTGAATTATTTCAAATTTGTTTAGCACCTCAATACTTTTTTGAAATAATTAATGCTGTGAAATAAGGTGTGAAAGATGTGAAATACGGCCCATACCCCGTCGTCGGTCTGTTTCGTCTGACCTATACCCGACGCCAGACCAAACAGACCGACGACGGTTATGGGCCAGACCAACCAGACCCATTTCTGGTCTTTCCATTAGTCGGAATTTTGTGGGATTGCATCGGAGGATCGCATTTTGTGGGATTAATAAATTAGATTTCGCAATTGACCAATATAGCGAATTTCTTCGTCTGAATTCAGCTAGTTAACAAAGCTCTAAAAATCGACAATTCATCAGCAACGAGTTTAGTGTGTTATGATTTAGTTCATTTGGTTCTAAAGTTCGTTTTTCTAAAATTATTTATAATAGCACAGTTTGTTTTTGAGGAAAAATGAGAACCATCGAAAAATTTGAACGGTAAAACCCGTTGACTACGTTATAAGCAAAGACCAATTTTCAGTGCAAATGTAAGTTTTTTGGGTCCAGCATGAACAGTTTAGGTCGAGGTAGAGTCGAGCATCATATTTGGGTCGAGCTAAAGTCCAGCATCAAAAATTTCTGTCAAGCCAAAGTCTAGCTGAACGACTAGGTCCAGCCAAATGTGTTTCATGGGCTGTTTGAGTCCAGCGTGGTCTTTCCATACACCTTTTTGGTCGAGCATGGTCTTTTCAAAAGTCGAGGCCTGAACCTGGGCATACCTGTCTGGGGTCGAGGACTTCATCCTGGGAAAGCAGCAAGATCACAAAGAAAAATTGGAAATCAGTTCAAAAATTGAACACAAATTTGGGTTAGTTGCGTAAAAGTTATGAAAAAATATCTGCGTTACAAACGATAGTGATATTTAATAATAATTAGCCCCGGTTATGCGCTATTTCAATTTACTAGTTTTCACTCTCTCATATTATATTTCCATAATAATCTGTCACTCAAATTCTTTTCAAAACTCAATGTCCACAAGCTTCATCCACAAAAACGAGTTAAAGTTGGAACATGGGTGATCATTGTCTGGATTGGTCTGTTCAAGTCAACAACAAAAACGAGTTTAAAACGAGCACGTATGAAAAACGAGCTTAAGTCTGATCATGGCTGATTTTAGTCTGGATGGGTCTGATCGCTAACGCACACCTCAACCTGGGTGGTCTAAGGTCGCGCAACTAAACTTGGGTTTACTTCACTCGTAGCAAAGATTGCCTCCAGCTCCTGATCTCATAGAAGAGGGGAAGGAACGCCACGTGTTATGATGTTTCATCAGCTGGAACCTTGGGGCATGAAGCCACTTGGTTGTTTCCCTCTGAAATTATGGCACCAACGTGGCGTTCGCACATTTCGGAATCCGGGTTCCACAGACATTCGGGACCCCTCGAGGTCTGCAAACAGCCCAAGTATTTTGTGTAATGATGACAGAGATTCCTGGGCGATTTGTACACAGTCTATAGGTGCTTCCAACGTAAACATAAATCATATTAAATTTTTGTTTGCAGTGTCACCGTGGGTTACCGCTGGAAAACATAAATATTATTCAGTTGAAATTTGAGTCTTCGCGTCTTCTACTACATTGATTTGCTGTGATAGCTGTCATTTCCGCAACAAATCTCTTTTGCGTTGCCTTGTTGGTTGCATTTCTTGCTATGTACACGCAATATTTTTGTTGTTAAAATTCTTGGGTTAAAATTTCGAGAGCACTTTAGTCTGGACAATGGTCTGGAACTCGTAATTGTCTGATTAGAGACCATTTTGGTCTTGAGCTCGTCTGATTAGAGGTGGTTTCGAGCGCACTTCGAGCGCACAAAGATTTTCGAGCGCACACTAGTCTGATCAGAAGTCACGTCAGTCTGGGCGGTCTGATCAGAGGTCACATTTGTCTGGGACGGTCTGCTCAGAGGTCACACTTGTCTGGGACGGTCTGATCAGAGGTCACACTTGTCTGGGACGGTCTGATCAGAGGTCACACTTGTCTGCGACGGTCTGATCAGAGGTCAGACTTGTCTGGGACGGTATGATCAGAGGTCACACTTGTCTGCGACGGTCTGATCAGAGGTCACACTTGTATGCGACGGTCTGATCAGAGGTCACACTTGTCTGGGACGGTCTGATCAGAGGTCACACTTGTCTGCGACGGTCTGATCAGAGGTCACACTTGTCTGGGACGGTATGATCAGAGGTCACACTTGTCTGGGACGGTCTGATCAGAGGTCACACTTGTCTGCGACGGTCTGATCAGAGGTCACACTTGTCTGGGACGGTCTGATCAGAGGTCACACTTGTCTGGGGCGGTCTGATCAGAGGTCACATTTGTCTGGGACGGTCTGATCAGAGGTCACACTTGTCTGGGACGGTTTGATCAGAGGTTACACTTGTCTGGGACGGTCTGATCAAAGGTCACACTTGTCTGCGACGGTCTGATCAGAGGTCACATTTGTCTGGGACGGTCTGATCAGAGGTTACACTTGTCTGGGACGGTCTGATCAGAGGTCACACTTGTCTGCGACGGTCAGATCAGAGGTCACACTTGTCTGGAACGGTCTGATCAGAGGTTACACTTGTCTGGGACGGTCTGATCAGAGATCACACTTGTCTGGGACGGTCTGCTCAGAGGTCACACTTGTCTGCGACGGTCTGAGCAGAGGTCACACTTGTCTGTGACGGTCTGATCAGAGGTCACACTTGTCTGGGACGGTCTGATCAGAGGTCACACTTGTCTGGGACGGTCTGATCAGAGGTCACACTTGTCTGAAACGGTCTGATCAGAGGTCACACTTGTCTGGGACGGTCTGATCAGAGGTCACACTTGTCTGCGACGGTCTGATCGGAGGTCACAGTTGTCTGGGACGGTCTGATCAGAGGTCACACTTGTCTGGGACGGTCTGATCAGGGGTCACACTTGTCTGTGACGGTCTGATCAGAGGTCACACTTGCCTGAGACTGTCCGATCAGAGGTCACACTTGTCTGGGACGGTTTGATCAGAGGCAATTTCGAGGGCGACCTCAGCCTGGGAATAGTTTTATTGAAAAAGTAAGCTATGATATTCAAAAACAGGTATGACACATTGCTTCTCTTGTTGCAGTATTTATGAGTCTTCTAGTGTGCTGAATGAAAATCTCTGTAGCTCATGTCTGTTTTCTTTCCACTCTATTAGATTAAAAAAAATTTTTTTGGATATTTTCTTTTTATATAGCCTGTGTCGTACATTTATGGTGAACGCTTGTTTATGCCCAATCACACATGGCTTTGTTATGTTTAGGTTGAGACTAAATTGGCTCTTTAGGTACAACTAAATCGATTGCGTAATAATTTTGGCTTTTTGATTTTCAAGCGTTCAAAGATCATATTTTATTTTGATTTTAAATCTGCTTGATATGTCATCTGAATTTTTCTAAATCTGAGCAATCATTTTCACTGTGCAGACCCACTTCAATGGGGAGGAACTGCAAACTTAACTGGTTTTTTGTTCAATCATTTTCCGCCGCTCAATATGTTCATCGTACAGATTTCTGAATGGTATCGTTAGAAAGCTTGTTGGGCATAGAACTTAGAGTTAAAAAATTTTTTTAATTCGCCTCCGAGGAGTTAAGGAGGTTTAAAATTTTGTCAAACTTAGCGTACCTTCAGTTGTTCCCTTCTCAATTTTTTGCACAAAAACATGCTAAAATTGTTCGCTTAAATGCTAAATTAGCTAGAATTGTCAGCTATTTTGTAGAAAATTCAGCATTCTTTCTATTTTTAAAAAAAAAAAACTGGCGTTAATATGCCAATTTTGCCCATTTTATCCAGTTTGATCGGTAGTGCAGACAAGAAGACTGCTGATACAATCTTTGTACTCGGCCTATTGTACCTCTGGTTCTCTGAAAAGTTTACTGGAAATAACATTTTATGGTCTTTTCTAATTTAAACCGATATTTAAATTAAAAAAACTCAAAATTGTTTGTGATATATTATGATTTGCGTTTTCCACAAAAAGATAACGCAATGCTTTTCAATATTGATTTTTCTATTAGCCGCGCAGCGATAGCAAGACCTGTCTTTTACAAAATTTATGTTTGCCATTTTTTCAACCCAATCATAGGGCAGTCTGTTTTCATTGAAAAGTTTAATTATTAAAGGTTCTTGATTATTTATGTTCAAATATGGTCTAAGGAATAAATATTGTGTTTTTGAGTAAAGCTCATAGTTGTTACGGCTCTGACAAATTGCTTTCAAAAGCTTGAAATGAATTCCTGAGTTTTGTCACCAATTGATGTTCTTTGAAGTTTTATAAATGAGTCGTATTAAATGAATCTCTAAATCGGTGTCAGTGGAGCTATTAAAAGCAGTGAAACTATCTATTGCTTTCAATATATACATTATAGTTTTTTGGTAACATGGCTCAATAGTTATCAGAAATTCACCAATTATTCGTTATATTTTCACTTTTTTGTCAAAGTAGTTTTTTCGGTATTATTGAAAACGTTCATTGATTTATTGGAGAAGCTTCAAGGACCGGACCAGTTTTGTTTTAGTTTTTAAATCAAAATTTATACAGATTGTGGTGGCCCGCTGCATATTTTTGTGAGATAATTTGCTTTTTTGTATTTTTGCTTTAGTAACAGAAGAGAATGAAAACATCAATCAAATCAAACATCATTTCTTCACAGGTTAATTTTACGTTCAAATGAAGGTCAACGGAAAATTTTGTTTTATTGGCTTCCACGCCATTTGCGTAAAAATGCTTTCAAAATTTTGAGTTCTGCTTGAATTTGTTGTTAAGATATTATTCATTATTTGAAAGCTCAAATTATGTCTTCAGTTATGGTTGTCTTCAGTTTTCAAATGATAAAAATTACCTTTTGAGATTTGCCACATCTAAACATATTTCTGCCTACTTCAAGCGTAATCTCGGCAAAAAGAGAGCTTGTGTTTTTATTCAAGTGATTTTTATTCTAGTCTTCATGTTTGTTTTATTATTTAAATAGTGTTTTTTCGCTTTGATATACCTGTATTCCTAACCTTTTAAATTTTTTTTAATTTTCAATTTTTGAGTTCTTTTTTGCTGCTTTGTCATCACGTTAATGGAACAACGTTCACACTCCAGATATTACAATCTTTGTGTTGAAAGAAGGGCACAGTTGATCATATTCAACTAATAATCAAGATCATATTCAAGATGTAATAGGTTTCGACACTGTTTTCTCGCACAATTGAATTGACTTTTTTAGTTTTGCCTGTATTTGTTCTATTTTAAGCCGTATAACTTTCTGCATGACAGATCTCAATGGTTTTGGTATGAACGTATAAATGAAAGCATTGTATATCTTTTGTAAATGAGTAATGGCTTTCATGAGTTTCAATGTAAATGTTTTCAAAGTTTAAACGTATTTTCTGAGTTTGAACTTTTTGCCTTTTTGTTTTCTGTCTAGTGTCTAGTTGTTAATTATTTTCTGGAATGACACATCAAACCCTTTTGTGGTGATATTTAAGTTACTTAACTTAGTTTAGTTGTAATCTGAGGTTACTTTGATCTTTGCATTACGATTTTTTGAGACAGACGACGAAGAATTGTTTGTTTTTTTTTAAATTTATATTGTTATCTGTGTTGCTTCTTACTCTATTTAGTGTCTGTTGTCATCGGCCCTCCAGTGTGCTTTTGTCGAATTTGTAGTGTTTTGATCTTGATTTAATTTTTCAAATGAATACAAAAATTATTTTCAAACAATAAGTAACTTTTGAAAGTATTTCATGTGTTCCTCATTGGGTGAAAAATTATTTACGAGCGAACATTTCCGATGCTAGTTCACTGTGAGTCCATTAGTTTAGTTTTGTTGTTATCTTTCGCTATTTTGTTATTTACATCATTGTTTTTGAGACAGACAACGTTTTTGGTTGTAAGTATTTCTTGTTGATTTAATTGATTTTGTCGTTCGAGTTGTTTCTTAATCTTCTTAGTCAGGTGTCACCGGCCCTCTAGTGTGCTTTTGTCTAATTTGTAGAGTTTTTTGATCTTGATTTAATTTTTCAAATGAATACAACAATTATTTTCAAACAATAAGTAACTTTTGAAAGTATTTCATGTGTTCCTCATTTGGGTGAAAAATTATTTACGACCAAACATTTCCGATGCTAGTTTACTGTGAGTCTTTTAGTTTAGTTTAGTTGTTATCTGATGCTATTTTGTTCTTTACATTATGGTTTTTGAGACAGACAACGCTTTTGGTTGTAAGTATTTCTTGTTGATTTAATTGATTTTGTCGTTCGAGTTGTTTCTTAATCTTCTTAGTCAGGTGTCACCGGCCCTCTAGTGTGCTTTTGTCTAATTTTTAGAGTGTTTTGATCTTAATTATATTTTTTAAGAGGATACAACAATTATTTTCAAACAATAAGTAATTTTTGAAAGTTTTATATCTGTTCCTCATTGGGAGAACAATAGAGTTAAAATTTGGTTGCGTGGGGTGAGGAGATTATGTGCAACCGACCGCACATTTCCGATGCTAGTTCAGTGTGATTTCTTCTCTGCTTTCACGACTCGAAGAGGAGCAATGAGGTTCTACAGATTTTTAAAACTCGAAGACGAGTATTGCAGATTTTTTAGCTGAACGAACCAAAGGTTTCTGCAGGTTTTTCTGTTTTCGAACATTGGACTTTAGGTGTAGCTTATAATGTATTGTAATTAAAAGCTGAAGGCAAAACTCAAGGTTAAAATGTCATTTCGAGAATTTTGGATCCAATGTAAATCACTCCAATCCATCTAAACTAATCTCCCCCCCCCCCCCCCACACACACACACACACACACACACACAACTACCCAATCCCCCCCGTATTGTCACCGTATATTGCTTTTTCATGTTTTCGAAATGAGTAGGTTTAGATAAGAGCGTTTGAGTGTTTTTTGCATGACTCTTCGAGTCGTTTGCGGTTATATACCTGTCATGTTTTTTTAGCTGAACTTATAACTTGAAATTTGATATTCGTTTTCGAACGTTTACTTCTGTTTTAGAACATTGACTTCTGTTTTCCAACAATGGACATTAAAAAAAGTTTAGTTTGTTATGCATAGTAACTAAGAAATGTAATATTCAAGGTGAAAACGTCATTTTGAGAATTTTTGATCCCATATAAGTCCATCCAAGCTATATAAACTAATCCTCCCCCACCAAGCCCCCCGGAAACACACACACACACAAACACCTACTCCCCCCAACTAACTCTCCCTACACATCTACCAACCCACATTTCTCACAAAAAAATGATTTTCATTCTCACTGATATCGCTTTGTATTTCTGTTATATATTTGAAATAGGTTGGGTTAGAATTCATTGTTGGTCCAAACAACAGATGCGCGGCTCAGTCGCGAAAGGTGGTTTTAAGCCAACTTATGATGCACAAGAGACAAAAACTCAAAGAACTTGAGTCCAGATAGTCTATGCATCAATTATCTATTGTTGATGGCTCGGGACCTGTTCTTCTAAAAAGTTTGATGACGAAATACCTAGGACTCGGACCAAGGGGAGGGACATATGGAGAGAAGTTTTTCACACGTATTAGGTGATAAGTGTGTAATTTTGTGTTGAAATGTAACATAGGGCATTTGGAATTAGGGGGAAAACAACTTTGGCTCTCAAGAAAAACTATGTTAGCGGAAAATTGTTCATAATTAAATTAGGGTTTAAATAGTATTTCTTTGGCGTTCATACGACAAGTATTCATAACTTTTTAAAATCGATTGAAATTTTTCAATTTTTGAGTTCTTTTTCGCTGCTTTGTCCCGTCACCACATTAATGGCACAATGTTGACAATTCAGATATTACAACATTTGTGTTGAAAGAGGGCACAGTTGATCATATTCAACTAATATTCAAGATCTAATAGGCTTCGACACTGTTTTCCCGCACATTTGAATTGACTTTTTTTAGTTTTGCCTTTATTTGTTCTATTTTAAGCCGTATAATTTTCTGCGTGACAAATCTCAATGGTTTTGGTATAAACGTATAAATGAAGGCATTGTATATATATATATAGTTAATGAGTAATGGTTTTCATGATTTTGAATATAAAAGTGTACATATTTTCAAAGTTTGAACTTTTTGCCTTTTTGTTTTCTGTCTAGTTGTCTAGTTGTTAATTAACTTCCGTAATGAAAAATCAAACCCTTTTGTGGTCAATTTTAAGTCATTTAGTTTAGCTTAGTTGTTATCTGATGCTAATTTGATCTTTACTTTAAAAGTTTTTGAGACAGACGACGAGTGTTGGTCGTAAGAAATGTTTGTTGTTTTTAATTTCTATTGTTATCTGTGTTGTTTCTTACTCTATTTAGTGTCTGTTGTCATCGGCCCTCCAGTGTCTTTTTGTCGAATTTGTAGTGTTTTGATCTTGATTTAGTTTTTCAAATGAATACAACAATTAATTTCAAACAATAAGTAACTTTTGAAAGTATTTCATGTGTTCCTCATTGGGTGAAAAATTATTTACGAGCGAACATTTCCGATGCTAGTTCACTCTGAGTCCATTAGTTTAGTTTTGTTGTTATCTTTCGCTATTTTGTTATTTACATCATTGTTTTTGAGACAGACAATGATTTTTGATTGTAAGTAATTCTTGTTGTTTTTAATTGATTTTGTTGTTCGTGTTGTTTCTTACTCTCTTTAGTGTCAGTGTCATTGGCCCTCTAGTCTCATCAGCCCCGAGATTCTACATGTTTTTTAGCATGTTTTCGACCATTGGATTTCAAGAGTAGCTTATAATATATAGTAATCAAAGATTTATGGCAAAACTCAAGGTTCAAATGTCTTTTCGAGAAAATTTGATCCCATATAAGTCCCTCCAACCTATCTAATCTATTCCCCCTCACACACACACACATACACACACAAACACGCACCTACCCCCTCCTCAATACCTCCCCGTCAACTACCCCCCAACCCCCCAACAACTACAGCCCCCTCACTACCTCCCCGCAGCATCTAACCCCGTCCCCCCAACACACCTACCCCCCCACTACTTCCCCCAGCAACTACCCCATATAAGTCTCCCCAATCTTTCTCAACCAGTCCTCCCCAATCACACACACACACACACACACACACACACACACACACACAACTACCCCCCCCCCCCCCCCCAACTACCCCCCAAATACCCATCCGCCATTTACCCAACCCCAAAAAATTGGTTTTTTCACTCTGCGTATTGCTTTTTTGTTTCTTTTTTCATATTTCTGAAAAAGGTAACTTCAGATGAGAATTTGTGTTGCTTGACTCTTTGATTCGTTTGCGGTTCTCTACTGGTCATGTTTTTTTTAGCTGATGTCATGAATTGAAATTTGATTTTCGTTTCCGAACGTTGACTTCTGTTTTAGAACGTTGACTTCTGTTTTCCAACAATGGACATTAAAAATAGTTTAGTTTGAATTGTTGTAAAATTCAAGGTTGTAATATTCAATATCGTTGTAATATTCACTAAGAATCGTTGTAATATTCAAAGTGAAAAGGTCATTGTGAGAATTTTTGATCCCATATAAGTTCATCCATCCTATCTAACCTAATCCTCCCCACCAACCCCCCCGGACACACACACAAACACACACACTCACAAACACCTACTCCCCCAACTAACCCACCCCCCCCCCCCCCCCCCCCCTATCTACCCACATTTCTCACTCAAAAATGATTTTTATTCTCATTGATATCGCTTTTTATTTCTTTTACATATTTGAAATAGGTGGGGTTAGAATTCATTGTTGGTCCAAACAACAGATGCGTGGCTCAGTCGCGAAAGGTGGTTTTAAGGAAACTGATGATGCACAAGACACAACTCCTCAAAAAGCTTGAGGCCAGATAGCCTCTTCATCAATCATCTATTGTTGATGGCTCGGGATTTGTTTCTCCCAAAAATCTAATGACGAAATACCTACGACTCGGACCAAGGGGAGGGATACATGGAGAGAAGGTTTTCACACGTGTTAGGTGATAAGTGTGTAATTTTGTGTTGAAATGTAACAATGCATTGGATTTAGAGGGAAAAGAACATTGTCTTTCAAAACCCGTGCTGAGGAATTTTGTCAAATTTATGTAAAATAAGCGGTAACTAAAGGTTTCTTACATAAATTGGCGTTGAATGAGTTGAATCTAACGCAGATCTTACATATTTTGCCTTGAATATTGCGTAGATCTTACATATTTTGCGTTGAATTTAGCGTAGATGTTACATATTTTGCGTTGAATTTAGCGTAGATCTTACATATTTTGGGTTGGATTTAGCGTTGAGTTTACAAAAAAAAATTTAACGCAGAAAACTCTAGGTATGGGATTCGAACCACTGCCCTCCTGCTTACTGGTCGCCTCTTCTACCACTGTGCAACAGAACCTTACGCTTGGAAACTAAGGATCCGCACTCTATACAAATCGGACTGTAATATCGCATTTCACATATTTTTGGCGTTTCTAAGCGCAGATCTTACATAATTTTGCGTTGAATTCAGCTATGATCTTATTCGATTTTTGTTCAATTTCTGTCTTTTCAGAAATTTCAAAGTTTCTGTCTTTTCGGTCTTTCCGGTCTCACCCCCCTCCTTTACCAACCGTACCCCAACCTAACCCCCATATACAATACTCAATTCAACCCCCCCCCCCTGCCAGCGACGTACCACCCCCCCCCCCCCAACCCCACAACACTTAATTCAACGCAAAACATTTAAGATCTACGCTAAATTCAACGCAAAATATGTAAGATCTACGCTAAATTCAACGCAAAACATGTAAGATCTACGCCAAATTAAACGCAAAAGAAGTAAGATCTACGCTAAAATCAACGCAAATTATGCAAGATCTACGCTCTATTCAACGCAGAAAATGTAAGATTGGCATTGAATGCGTTGAAAAAATGTGAGATCTACGCTTAATTCAACGCAAAATATCTAGAATCTACACTAAATTCGACGCAATATGTAAGGTCTACGCTAAATTCAACGCAAAATATGTAAGATTGGCGTTGAATGCATTGAGTTTATGTAAGATCTACTTAAAATTCAACGCAAATATGTAAGATCAACGCTAAAATCAGCGCAAAATATGTAAGATCTACGCTAAATTCAACGCAAAATATGTAAGATTGAAGTTGAATGCGTTGAAAATATGTGAGATCTACGTTTGATTCAACGCAAAATATGTAAGATCTACGCTAAATTCAACGCAAAATATGTAAGATCTACGCTAACTCAATGCAAAATATGTAAGATTGGCGTTGAATTTATGTATGATCTACGCTAAATTCAACGCAAAATATGTAAGATCTACGCTAAGTTTAACACAAAATGTGTAAGTTTGGCGTTGAGTGCGTTGAGTTTATGCAAGATCTGCTCAAAATTCAACGCAAATATGTAAGATCAACGCTAATTTCAGCTCAAAATATGTAAGATCTACGCTAAATTCAACGCAAAATATGCAAGATTGAAGTTGAATGCGTTGAAAATATGTGAGATCTACGCTTAATTCAACGCAAAATATGTAAGATCTACGCTAACTCAATGCAAAATATGTAAGATTGGCGTTGAATGCGTTGAATTTATGTATGATCTACTCTAAATTCAACGCAAAACATGTAAGAGCTACGCTAAATTCAACGCAAAATATGTAAGATCTACGCTAAATTCAACACAAAATGTGTAAGATTGGCGTTGATTGCGTTGAGTTTATGCAAGATCTACGCTAAATTCAACGCAAAATATGTAAGATCAACGCTATATTCAGCGCAAAATGTGTAAATCTATGCTAAATTCAACGCAAAATATGTAAAATTGGCGTTGAATGCGTTGAATTTATGTAAGATCTACGCTTAAGCGTTGATCCTACATAAATTCGACGCATTCAACGCCAATCTTACATAATTTTGCATTTTTTAGCGTTGACACCTCGGCCTGGGAATAAACTATTTAAAAGAAAAGCGGAAATAATCTAGTTTAGTTCACTGGTATTTGGATCGGGCATTATAGCCATTTTGAGTGAAATTTATCAAGAACTTATTATCATTTAACCCCAGGGGGGCATTAAGGCGTGGGACTTATAATATGTACATAAGTCGTCCAATAGAACTTGAAATAAATGAAGATTGTTTTTCGAAACTGGCGATTGTTCTGCCTGCTCAAAACAAACTAATTGCTTACTTAAGTATAAAAGCGGCTTCTAGTATAGGTGCAGAGCAGGAAATTTTAGCTGTCAGTGAGTTAAGACACGGTTGTTTGGCCGCTATCGCCGGTAATTCAGAACAGGAGGCTCCGTTTATAGGTTGTACTACTGTGTAACTTCAGTGGAAGTTCTGAAATGTCACTGTTATGACGAAAAATAAATTGGCAGAGGAAGCCTAATTGATTGAACAAATATCTCGGGTTTGTTGTTTTTTAGGCCTGTGATCCAACAGCTTGTATATGCTGAAGATAATTAGAGTTGCGCTAAATGAGCTCAACTTTTTACTGCAACTGCAATACCTGGGAACTGAATGGATTAAATTTGAAAAAATTATTAAAAAAATTAATGAATTAATTTAGTTCAGAAATTTTTATTAAAACGTTTGACCAAAAAAAAGCCAATCGAATTGTAAGGGATTTTTTTTAAAAGTGAGATTGTAGAGCTGGCAAGTTTGCGAAAAAAGTTAATTGTTGATCTGGGAAAATGGGATCTACAGTGAGCAGGAGGACATCTCAGTCTTGTTCACGCAAATTATCACATTTGTCCAGGTGTCGCTGTTGTTTACGGCCACAATAACGAATAACCAAGACACATTCAATTAGTGGAAAATAAAGAGAACGTAGTAGGTAACTAATTTCAGGATTTTTCCCGAATTACCAGCTGTGGATTAGGAAACAAATCAAAAGATTTTAAAACTATACGTAAGAATGTTAACAAAAAAACTAAACCTGCAAATTAGGTCTCCATTAACTATTTAGGCAAGCTAAAAAAATTTAGGGTTTTAAAACCCAAAGATATAATTAATTAAGACATTATGACATTCATAAAACAAATTCAATAGAATTTGAGAAAACCTAAATATTTTTTCAATACTGATATTGTTTCTGTTGAATTTAGTTAATTGCCCAGATTAGTATAAAATCAGCTTTTCGTATAAGTGAAGAAGAAAACATTTCCAGACATTCAAAACCTATGGAAAAAGGTTTCGTTTACCCATGGAAATGAAAGAGGAGTTCTATTCTTTTAGTCACCTATGTCCAATAGTAATGTAACCTTTTTTCGAGAGAATAAAGTGACACAAAGTGAATATTCGTGATTAGTTTTGTCAATGTTCTCAATGACACGCCATGTAATGTCTGAAACCTCTGCTCTTTCGCCATTTAAAGGAATTTGTCATCCCCAGTTGATCATATCGCACGTTTTGATTCGGCAACTACACATAAGGTTTAAATGTGCTTGAGAAGACGTGAGGATTGTGCCTAAAAAAGATTTCGAGTAAAGAAAACCGGGCTGAGTTAGAAACGATCCGTCTCCAATGATCAAAGTTTTCTGATAGTTAAATTAAATTTGCTTATTTTTGCAGAATTTTAGCAAAGTTTTTACACCAGTTATTAAAAATAGAAACAGTGATGATTATTGTTGAAAAATGGAAGAGACGAAGGTTTATTTTTATCAGGTTGCACTCTTCAAAAAAATGTTATAGTAACAGCCACCTCAACGAAATCTTTGACTCCTTTCTTTGTTTGCGTTTATATATTCTTTTAATATTGCAGTTTTCCAATTTCTCTAGTTCTGAGAATATAGATATGACGAATCATTTTTCTGGTCCTTTAACTCAAATATTGTGCCCCTGTTTCTCTGATTGCTCTCTTTTTGGGAAAAATTTGTTTACTCGCTTAAAATTGAAATTTTATTAATTTTTGGCGGCCTTTCCTGTTTTTGGTCTCTGTCCCCATTAGTTGCTTAGCTCTTAGTTCCACCACACTCATATCACTGTTCTCAAGAACAATTCGCTCTTTGAAATGGTTCTCAATCATTTTTATTAAAAAAAAAACAAACTGTAGAATAAAGCGTTGGGCTGGTCTGTTATTTGTATGTTTTGTTTGTTTCTGTGATCTGATCAAATGCAGTTTTTATCAGTACTCTTGCAGTTTATTCTAATAACTCGGCGACTGTTGGTGGAGGGAATATCCAAAAAAATTTTACGGGAAAATCTCAAAAAAGGTGTTTTTTAATTTGACTTAATTAGGTTTTTCCGGCAGTGGATTAAATATTTCAGCTCAACCAACCATCGAATGTAGCCAGGTAGCCAGGAAAAATAATCAAAACATTCAAAACTTGATTTTTTTTATCTTGCAAAAAAACTAGCAAATTGAAATCATAATCTTGCCAGATACTTGCTAGTTGAATTCAAATTTTCCGTGATTCTTGTAAGATTATTTAAATCGGATCTATTCTGTTTCGGCCCCCAGAGTTTTTTATGACCCCCAGTTACAAATTATATGTTGTTGTATAGCTCGTTACTATGTAAGAAAATAGCACGTCCACCTGGGGTCATAAAAAATTTATGCTCACTAAGCTGGGGGGGGGGGAACAGAATAGATCCTTTAAATCTTGCAAGAATCTGGCAAGCAGGATGGAAGTAGTGTGTGTTCCCTTGCAATACCACTCGTAAGACTCTTGCATGATTTGAAATTCTTGGATCAGTAGGGAAGAGATTTGTCTTTAATTTATCTAAAATTTGCAGTTATTTTCACCGAAAAATTACCTGCAAAATAAATTTTCATGTAATTGTACCTGCTATTTTAACATTCAATTTGCAGGCAAAATTGAATAGAAAATTGATTGTGGCTGGTAAAATTTTAGGAGGGTAACACCGCAATGCACTAAGCTGTGGGGGGCTATAATGGGAAAGACCCGACAAATTTACCTAGAGTTGCAGGTAATTTAGATTGCTTGCAGGTAGTCTCAAGGCAAGTTGCATTAAAGAACGATTTACTTGAAAATTCCAGGTCAATTTAACTGCAGTTTATTATCAATTCACCAGCAAATTTTTTGGAGTTACTGGAGATTCATTGAAACACTCACGTACACATTTTAAAATGCCGAAAGTCTGCAGTTCCAGAAGTTAAAATGCCAGAAGTTGCTACTTAACCAGAAGTTGAATTTCGTTGGGTTTTGTCATTTTAAAACGTGCGAGTTTCGTGTTTTAAGCATGGTTAAGCAACTCTGCAGAAGTCACTTCGAAATTCTGACTTAATATCTTGAACCGCGGTTCTTGATAAACGCCTGAAGTTCTCAGTGACTTCAAGCAGAGTCACTTAACCATTGCTGCATGTATTAGGTATTCTAACAACAAAAAACGGATGAAAATTTTTTGGCACGTGACTCCTCGTTGAGCATGTAAAATTGCACTATTGAACTCACATTACCTAATTCCCTTACCAATACTAAATTACAAATATGGAAATATCGACTACTTTCAGAACTTTTTGTGGTATGCTTGGACTGATAATATTATGTAAGTGAAAATATTTTTCGAAGAGCATGACTATACCTCGTTTGTACCCCCCCATCCTTATGCAAATATATGGCACGAGAGTCTGGGGGTATAAATAATATGCACCCACTACTGGTAAGGGGGGGGGCACAAACGGAAAAGATCCCTTTCCCGGATCAATTCGTTCTCTGTCCTCCCTCCCCTCCAGGACATATAACTGTTACGCCCCCACAGCATTTTTTAAATTATTAACGTGCTATATATCAGCACGCCATAATTTGGTGGTCATTAATGATATATTAATATATATATTAATAATTTGGTCATTAATTAAATAATATAAACCTCTACTATCACCCCCCCCCCCCCAAATGATCGTCCTATGATTGCAAAGATTCTCGAGTTCTGTTTCAGATTCCATTATCGGAGCTACGGCAACTGCCACAGCTGCAACTTCGAATACTACGAATAATACTTCTACTACGAATGCTGCTAACACAACTGAAGATAACTGTACAACAATCTTACTATCATTGGAAATCGGTTGGTCATTTCTGATTTTGTTGATTATCAACAAACCATTAGCTTCAGAGTAGTTGTTCAACACACGGGGTTTTCCCATTATAGCCCCCATGAAATTATAGCCCCCCATGAAATTATAGCCCCCCATTATTGTATAATTACCATGATTGGGGGCTATAGGTTATCTGAGCACTAAGCTGGGAGGGGGCTTTCATGGGAAAGACCCTAATACTCTTCCGTCGGAATATTATTCAACGCTCTAGCATCCAAAAAAATATTAAGGGATGTGGATCTTTTCCGTTTGTGCCCCCTCCCCAACACACACTCCAGTTCGCTATACACCCCCCAGTTACAGAGTATGTGTAAAACATTATGTAAAACTAAGGCGTGTGTATCTGGGGGAGGGGGGAGGAGGGGGCTGCAAAAAATGCACCCACTAAGCTAAGAGGGGACACAAATGGAAATTAGCCATATAAATAAATGGATCTTTTCCGTTTGTGCCCCCCCCCCCCCCCAGCTTAGTGGGCGCATATTATTTGCACCCCCCAGACGCACGTGCCATATTTTACATAATGAATTACTATGTAATGGCACGTGCTCCTTAACTGGGGGCGCATAACGTACTGGGGGACACAAACGGAAAAGATCCAAATAAATATGTGCTCTTTCCCAATATTGCTCTGTACTCTCGATGTGGAACAACAAGGTTAGAAGTTACAGTAAATTACCGTATAATGGATAAATACGTCAGGATAGTATAGTAGGATTACGATTGTTACAAGATTGGGGTCTTTCCCATTATAGCTCCCCATGAAATTATAGCCCCATTATGGTATATTTATCAAGATTGGGAGGGGGCTATAGATCTAAGACCCCAAGATAGATTCAACGACATCAAAAGAGGGGTCTTTCCCATTATAGCCCCTCATGAAATTATAGCCCCATTATGGTATATTTATCAAGATTGGGAGGGGGCTATAGATCTAAGACCCCAAGATAGATTCAACGACATCAAAAGAGGGGTCTTTCCCATTATAGCCCCTCATGAAATTATAGCCCCATTATGGTATATTTATCAAGATTGGGGGGGGGGGGGCTGTTGGTTATCTGACCACTTAGCTGGGGGTGCTATATTGGGAAAGACCCCAAAATAGAATTCTTAGCTTCTTCGAAAGATTCAACGTAACACACGATTAGTGGTTTTCCTCAAACTCAATGTGTTAGTCTTCGAACTAAATTTGTTAAGTAAATTTGTGTCTGGCATGTTGGTGCCACTGAATGTTAATCGAAACCGAGGGATATTGGCAGACTCAATACTGAGGAACACCGACTCAAGTTGGGTCTTTCCCATTGTACCCCCCCCCTGACATTATAGCCCCCCCATTATGGTATAATTACCATGTTTGAGAGGCTATAGGTTATCTGACCACTAAGCTGTGGGGGGGGGGCTAGGGCAATAATGGGAAAGAGCCCTCAATCACATTTCTTCCTCCTCCAGGCTGATTATATAGATGGTGATAAACTGAGTGATTGAATAAAATGTATATTTACGTCAATGATTATAGTTTGATACAAACGCTGCTTTGCTTCATGCTTGGAGGCGTGGTGTCTCGTCCTCCGTTCTGGTTGGCGTTTCCTCTCCCCGTTGCGGGCGTTTTAATTTTTTAAGCATTACGGGTTGTGTATGATGCGAGTAGTATACTAAAATGCCCGTATTGTCACATTGTCACGGGGGGAGGGGGGGGGGCGTCCCACCGTGACGAATCGTGCATAATGTTTTGTCACGGGTGGGCATGTCCCCACTCGTTACGAATCGTGCGGTACGAAAAACTTTGTCTCTCAATTTTGCCTGAGGGACAAAAACTTGTAAAAATTTTCCCAAATTTGTGGAGACAAAAACTTGTAAAATGTTTGCCAAATTTGTTCAGTGGGCAAAAACTTTTGACTTTTCTAGATATTTTGTGCGGGGGATAAAAATTTTGCAGTTTTGTTGAATTATTGAAAAACTTGTAAAAATTTTGCAATTTCTGGGGGTCCATAAAGTTCATTTTGAAGTTTAAAAAATCTTAATCCCTTTCTTGGTCAAAAAGACTATTCATGGGTTTTTAAAAGACGTATAACTGTTTTACCTTTTCTTTATTTCAATCTCTTGATAAGTTTTATGTAATATATCGACAGTAAAACGAAATGGAGTCAAATTTTGGTGGTTTTGATCCAACATTTGGTTTAAATTTGATAGTTCTATTGACCAAATGTTATCCCAGATTAATGAGTGTGGGCAGATTAGAAAACCAATAAAACCTAAGCGCCAGGGCTCCAGATCGAGAATTATTGTGTCTGTTATGAAATTCAGTGTAGACATCTCAGCATCTCTGATTGGTCAGTTGAGTTTAAACTTTATTGCCGTCTTGCATATGTTTGAACACGTGTTGTTTTATTATCAAAGACAATGTGTGGTCACAAGTTTGAGCTGTTTATGTCGTGGTCTCAAGAATATGTCGTGGTCTCAAGGTTACTTTGATTTTTCTCATGACATAGCGCGTTCTGAAAAACGATATGTAGTTGTCTGTGTGAAAACACATGATAATACAGGAAATTATATATCACTGAAGCTTTTCAAAAACGAAAACGGAGACCCCGAATTTCCTTTCAACCAGAAACTCACTCTCTCTATGCACGGATTGGAGCAAGTTGGTGAAAATATTGATGCTATCAGAAGAATAAATTTCTCAAAATTTGCGAACGAGCAGAGCAGCTCCGGCAAAAGAAAGTTTCGGCCTGGTTCCAGTTGAGAAACGAATGGACAAAGTCGTAGCTGCAGATTCAAAAAATCAAAAAAGTCTCAGAGAGTGATAAAGAGAATTAAAAAGCAAAAGAAAATGAATGAATCAATGTTTGAACGTACACATGAATATTTTCGACAACTCCAAAACTTTTTCAATATTTTGTTTGCAATAGTGAGCCTCAACTTGATTCTAACCTTACAAAAATCTTCGCATACAGCTAGCACAAAAATGAAGATCATTGCAAAATACAACAAATTCATTACGATGTCGTTGCTGCTGTTGATCAATTACCGCAGTCCTTCAAGGATACTGCTTCTAAGCCATATACAATACCATGTCTGTTCACTTGTTTTCAACTGCTTATTCGGGGGGCTCTTCTCACATAGTGCATTATGGCGAAATGATGGAAAAATTTAAAGAGGGACTCAGTTACAACAACCAGTACAATCTAATTGTTTCGAATGCCAGGAAAAAATTACCAAAGGTCAACATGATAATGACACAGGATTTTCAACCTGCAACAGAATTTTTCCCTACTTATACCATTGATAGAATTTTTAGTATTTACAATGGTGGTGTGTACGGTGAGTTTTCTAAAGAACTTGATATATAAAATAGTGATTATGTGGTTTGCATACTAATAATAGTTTGATTTTGATAAACTTTTTCATGGAATCAAAATCTTTTGAAAAATGATTGTGTTTTTTATCGTCTTTGAAGGAAAAATTGAGCAAAGAGTTGATTAAAATTGTTAGAGCTTATGATTAGCAGGTCGTAGAAAATCATTTTCAACATATTACTTAACGATATTTTCAATCATATTCAATATCAAAGGATTTTCGTAACCATGAATCACATGTGCTTTATAGTTGCAAACAATTCGAAAGAGCTTTGAATTTTGATTTTGAAATTAATTAAGTTTGAGCGCTTGAGTTACTTCAGTAAAAAAATTTTAGCAGACGGCAATACAATATTTGGTAGTTTTGTATCGGTATTCCTAGCGGATCTGCCAAATAGTTTTTGTTTGCGTGAAACGAAAAAACCATCTAAATTCTTTTGTTGCGACGGTGAAGCATTGACTATGATAAATCCTTCGCTTCTTAGCTTTGGGAATTTGTCTCGTGCAAAAACTTCATAAAAATAAACATTTTCCCAACAGATAGCGTAATTCATCACTATCCAACGGTGGGGTAAGTGATAACTGATTTTTTGTCACCTTTCGTTCCGAATTAACATAAAACGTTGAGCTTCTTTCACCCGGAAATAGAATTTCTACGTTGGCTGCCAATTCTCCGTCAAATGTAAATTGAACGGAAATTGAGCAATTTGTAAGTTCAGGATGAATGAAATCATGAGAGGCCTCTTGCGTTGAAGCTAAGTCAAACGCTAAAACAAACTGATTTGGATAGTTGTCCAGAATTATGTCAATTATCCCCAATTTTGTCAAGAAAAACCAAGGCTATCAGAGTATTGAAGTAAATGCGGTGGTTAAAATTTGTTGAGACCTGAGTTCCAACAGTAGGTTGACCATTTCATTTCCAAAAACAACAATTTGGCTCCAATTAAATTGCTGGTAGTGAAAAGGGTTAGTGCAATTAGTTCCGAGGTATGCTTGATTTATTGCCATTGCAATTACCATACGTCGTACTGGCTCTTTCGAAAAAATATGCTCATGGCTCCAACTTCTTTTTCCAGTTGTAACTAAAAACTCATGGCAATTCTTCTTTATAGAGGTACACTGCAAAAGATTTTAGTAGAGTTTTCTCAGTTGCCGTCAAAACTTGATCCGCTACTGTCCTTTTTCTTACAGAATTGCTTCAATTATTTTAACTTTGTAATGTTTATTGGACTCAAAAATTACAACAAAATCTTTCGCAGACCTTCTAAACAAAATTGCAAAGTGACACCACTAAGTAAGTGTTTATCGCACGTTAAAATGTCAATCGCTGGCGGCTTTCCAAAAAATTTTTTTCTGGTAGTTAGCTACAAGAGCTGTTCTGGCCGCTACGTCGTTCGCACGACCATCGGTGCCGTCAATTTTAGTTGAATCGTCCTCTTAATAATATCCCTGGCAAACTGATTATGTGTTGTTTGCAGTTTTTCTTTGCAAAAGCTCCGTTTCAACGATTGCTTTCTGCTCGTAGTTTCATTTTGTGCTGGAAATTTTACCACCCTTAGCAGATACAGTGCATTCTGAAAATAAAGCACGTAGTGCGTTGATGCTTATGCGTGGCGCGTTTGTATTTGTAGCGTTATTGCCTGTCCTTAAATCACCGTCATTGTTTCTGGAGTTTTTACTTTTAATTTCAACGAGAAATTTTTGTAAACTCATGAACTTGTTCATGTCACCCAATACTTCAAACTCAAGCATTGGACCGTCCGGGGATTATGATGGTCCGACTTTGAGTAAAAGCATTGTCAAAAGTAATAGGCAGAGGCTGTTTTTCACACAAAGCCAGTGTTGCGTGTGTTGCCTCTGCGGGCAGTAAATTAGCAATCATTTTGAAAATTAGAAAAGAAATCTGATCGACTACTTGTCAAAGGTTTCTTCCTACGAACGCCTTGACTTTCACTATTGTTTTTCAAATTACGATTTTCCCATTTTTTGATCAGCTCACTTGCTTCCTTACAGTCTTTTGCAGAGTCGATTTTATTACTTGTTTTAGAGATTTTTTCTTTGTAACTACCTGCACTAGCTCAGAAGCTGCTTGAACAATTAATTTTCGTCGAATCTTTTTTGGCTATAGGCCAAAGAAATTTTGTTGCAATCGGCGATGCAGACCTGCCAATACCTGCGACTAAGACCCCAAAACGACTGCTTCACTAATGATAGTGTCTTGAAAAGTATGTTGAAACTGATCGCTGTTTATAGTAGGCTTCCATCTAGTCGAATTTTTTAAATCTTAAAGTCAATATAACGTATCTTGTTCCAGCGAATGGAGCTAATTGTCTGGTTTCTGTCCGCAAATGAATTTCAATTGATTGGCGTTTTTTTCAGGTTGCGAGATTTTTGTATTTCAGGTTGCCGAAAACAATTCTGCGTGTTGGCTTTATTTCGCAGAGAATATCGTTTTTCAGTCGTTGTTTTGAATCAATGACTCAAATAAGAGGAGCTTTAGTATCACCTACGTATTAGTAATAATTTATAGTAAAAAAATTTCCAAAAACAACAATTTGGCTCCAATTAAATTGCTGGTATTGAAAAGGGTTAGTGCAATTAGTTCAGAGGTATGCATGATTTATTGCCATTGCAATTACCATACGTCGTACTGGCTCTTTCGAAAAAATATCCTCATGGCTCCAACTTCATTTTCCAGTTGTAACTAAAAAGTCATGGCAATTCTTCCGTATAGAGGTACACTGCAAAAGATTTTAGTAGAGTTTTCTCAGTTGCCGTCAAAACATGATCCGCTACTGTCAGTTTTCTTACAGATTTGCTTCAATTATTTTAACTTTGTAATGTTTATTGGACTCGGAAATTACAACAAAATCATTCGCAGACCTTCTAAACAAAATTGCAAAGTGACACCACTAAGTAAGTGTTTATCGCACGTTAAAATGTCAATCGCTGGCGGCTTTCCAAAAAATTTTTTTCTGGTAGTTAGCTACAAGAGCTGTTCTGGCCGCTACGTTGTTCGCAGGACCATCGATGCCGTCAATTTTAGCTGACTCGTCCTCTTAATAATATCCCTGGCAAAGCTGGAAATTTTACCACCCTTAGCTGATACAGTGCATTCTGAAAAAAAAGCACGTAGTGCGTTGATGCTTATGTGTGGCGCGTTTGTATTTGCAGCGTTATTGTCTGTCCTTAAATCACCGTCAATGTTTCTGGAGTTTTTACCTTTAATTTCAACGAGAAATTTTTGTAAACTCATGAACTTGTTCATGTCACCCAATACTTCAAACTCAAGCATTGGACCGTCCGGGGATTATGATGGTCCGATTTTGAGTAAAAGCATTGTCAAAAGTAATAGGCAGAGGCTGTTTTTCACACAAAGCCAGTGTTGCGTGTGTTGCTTCTGCGGGCAGTAAATTAGCAATCATTTTGAAATTTAGAAAAGAAATCTGATCGACTACTTGTCAAAGGTTTCTTCTTACAAACGCCTTGACTTTCACTATTGGTTTTCAAATTACGATTTTCCCATTTTTTGATCAGCTCACTTGCTTCCTTACAGTCTTTTGCTCTTTCTTTTTTTTATTTGTTTTTGAGATTTTTTCTTTGTAACTACCTCCACTAGCTCAGAATCTGCTTGAACAATTAATTTTCGTCGAATCTTTTTTGGCTACAGGCCAACGAAGTTTTGTTGCAATCGGCGATGCGGACCTGCCAATACCAGCGACTAAGACCCCAAAACAACTGCTTCACTAATGATAGTGTCTTGAAAAATATGTTGAAACTGATCGCTGTTTATAGTAGGCTTCCATCTAGTCGAATTTTTTAAATCTTAAAGTCAATATAACGTATCTTGTTCCAGCGAATGGAGCTAATTGTCTGGTTTCTGTCCGCAAATGAATTTCAATTGATTGGCAATTTTTTCAGGTTGCGAGATTTTTGTATTTCAGGTTGCCGAAAACAATTCTGCGTGTTGGCTTTATTTCGCAGAGAATATCGTTTTTCAGTCGTTGTTTTGAATCAATGACTCAAATAAGAGGAGCTTTAGTATCACCTACGTATTAGTAATAATTTATAGTAAAAAATTTTCCAAAAACAACAATTTGGCTCCAATTAAATTGCTGGTATTGAAAAGGGTTAGTGCAATTAGTTCAGAGGTATGCATGATTTATTGCCATTGCAATTACCATACGTCGTACTGGCTCTTTCGAAAAAATATCCTCATGGCTCCAACTTCATTTTCCAGTTGTAACTAAAAAGTCATGGCAATTCTTCCGTATAGAGGTACACTGCAAAAGATTTTAGTAGAGTTTTCTCAGTTGCCGTCAAAACATGATCCGCTACTGTCAGTTTTCTTACAGATTTGCTTCAATTATTTTAACTTTGTAATGTTTATTGGACTCGGAAATTACAACAAAATCATTCGCAGACCTTCTAAACAAAATTGCAAAGTGACACCACTAAGTAAGTGTTTATCGCACGTTAAAATGTCAATCGCTGGCGGCTTTCCAAAAAATTTTTTTCTGGTAGTTAGCTACAAGAGCTGTTCTGGCCGCTACGTTGTTCGCAGGACCATCGATGCCGTCAATTTTAGCTGACTCGTCCTCTTAATAATATCCCTGGCAAACTGATCATGTGTTTTTTGCGGTTTTTCTTTGCAAAAGCTCCGTTTCAACGATTGCTTTCTGCTCGTAGTTTCCTTTTGTGCTGGAAATTTTACCACCCTTAGCTGATACAGTGCATTCTGAAAAAAAAGCACGTAGTGCGTTGATGCTTATGTGTGGCGCGTTTGTATTTGCAGCGTTATTGTCTCTCCTTAAATCACCGTCAATGTTTCTGGAGTTTTTACCTTTAATTTCAACGAGAAATTTTTGTAAACTCATGAACTTGTTCATGTCACCCAATACTTCAAACTCAAGCATTGGACCGTCCGGGGATTATGATGGTCCGATTTTGAGTAAAAGCATTGTCAAAAGTAATAGGCAGAGGCTGTTTTTCACACAAAGCCAGTGTTGCGTGTGTTGCTTCTGCGGGCAGTAAATTAGCAATCATTTTGAAATTTAGAAAAGAAATCTGATCGACTACTTGTCAAAGGTTTCTTCTTACAAACGCCTTGACTTTCACTATTGGTTTTCAAATTACGATTTTCCCATTTTTTGATCAGCTCACTTGCTTCCTTACAGTCTTTTGCTCTTTCTTTTTTTTTATTTGTTTTTGAGATTTTTTCTTTGTAACTACCTCCACTAGCTCAGAATCTGCTTGAACAATTAATTTTCGTCGAATCTTTTTTGGCTACAGGCCAACGAAGTTTTGTTGCAATCGGCGATGCGGACCTGCCAATACCAGCGACTAAGACCCCAAAACAACTGCTTCACTAATGATAGTGTCTTGAAAAATATGTTGAAACTGATCGCTGTTTAAAGTAGGCTTCCATCTAGTCGAATTTTTAAAATCTTAAAGTCAATATAACGTATCTTGTTCCAGCTAATGGAGCTAATTGTCCGGTTTCTGTCCGCAAATGAATTTCAATTGATAGGCAATTTTTTCATAAGAGATTTTTGTATTTCAAGTTGCCGAAAACAATTCTGCGTGTTGGCTTTATTTCGCAGAGAATATTGTTTTTCAGTCGTTGTTTTGAATCAATGACTCAAATAAGAGGAGCTTTAGTATCACCTACGTATTAGTAATAATTTATAGTAAACAATATGTTGACCATTTCTTTTCAAAAAACATTAATTTGGCTCCAATTAAATTGCTGGTAGAGAAAAGGGTTAGTGCAATTAGTTCGGAGGTATGCTTGATTTATTGCCATTGCAATTACTATACGTCGTATTGGCTCTTTCGAAAAAATATGCTCATGGCTCAAACTTCTTTTTCAAGTTGTAACTAAAAAAAACTCATGGCAAATCTTCTGTATAGAGGTACACTGAAAATGATTTTAGTAGAGTTTTCTCTGCTGCCTTCAAAACATGATCCGCTACTGTCATTTTTCTTACAGATTTGCTTCAATTATTTTAACTTTGTAATATTAATTGGACTTGGAAATCACAACAAAATCATTCGAAGACATTCTAAACAAAATTTGCAAAGTGACACCACTAAGTAAGTGTTTATCGCACTTTAAAATGTCATTCGCTGGCGGCTTTCCAAAAAAATTTTTTTCTGGTAGTTAGCTACAAGAGCTCTTCTGGCCGCTACGTCGTTCGCACGACCATCAGTGCCGTCAATTTTAGCTGAATCGTCCTCTTAATATTATCCCTGGCAAACTGATCATGTGTTTTTAGCAGTTTTTCTTGCCAAAAACTCCGTTTCAACGATTGCTTTCTGCTCGTAGTTTCCTTTTGTGTTGGAAATTTTACCACCATTAGCAGATACAGTGCATTCTGAAAATAAAGCACGTAGTGCATTGATGCTTAAGTGTGGCGCGTTTGTATTTGCAGCGTTAGTGCCTGTCCTTAAATCGCCGTCATTGTTTCTGGAGTTTTTACCTTTAATTTCAACGAGAAATTTTTGTAAACTCATGAACTTGTTCATGTCACCCAATACTTCAAACTCAAGCATTGGACCATACGGGGATTATGATGGTCCGACTTTGAGTAAAAGCATTGTCAAAAGTAATAGGCAGAGGCTGTTTTTCACACAAAGCCAGTGTTGCGTGTATTGCCTCTGCGGGCAGTAAATTAGCAATCATTTTGAAATTTAGAAAAGAAATCTGATCGACTACTTGTCAAAGGTTTCTTCTTACGAACGCCTTGACTTTCACTATTGGTTTTCAAATTACGATTTTCCCATTTTTTGATCAGCTCACTTGCTTCCTTACAGTCTTTTGCACAGTCGATTTTATTACTTGTTTTAGAGATTTTTTCTTTGTAACTACCTGCACTAGCTCAGAAGCTGCTTGAACAATTAATTTTCGTCGAATCTTTTTTGGCTACAGGCCTAAAGATTTTTGTTGCAATCGGCGAAGCGGACCTGCCAATACCTGCGGCTAAGATTCCAAAACAACTGCTTCGTAGGCGAGGGTGTCTTGAAAAGTATGTTGAAACTGATCGCTGTTTAAAGTAGGCTTCCATCTAGTCGAATTTTTTAAATCCTAAAGTCAATATAACGTATCTTGTTCCAGCGAACAGAGCTAATTGTCCGGCTCCTTTCCGCAAATGAATTTCAATTGAAAGACAGTTTTTTCATAAGAGATTTTTGTATTTCAAGTTGACGAAAACAATTCTGTGTGTTTGGTCTATTTCGCAGAGAATATCGTTTTTCAGTCGTTGTTTTGAATCAATAACTTAAATAAGAGGAGTTTTAGTATCACCTACGTATTAGTAATAATTTATAGTAAACAGTATGTTGACCATTTCATTTCAAAAAAACAACAATTTGGCTCCAATTAAATTGCTGGTAGTGAAAAGGGTTAGTGCAATTAGTTCGGAGGTATGCTTGATTTATTGCCATTGCAATTACCATACGTCGTACTGGCTCTTTCGAAAAAATATGCTTATGGCTCCAACTTCTTCTTCCAGTTGTAAATAAAAAACTCATGGCAATACTTCTGTATAGAGATACACTGCAAATGATTTTAGTAGAGTTTTCTCAATTGCCGTCAAAACATGATCCGCTACTGTCATTTTTTTGACAGATTTGCTTCAATTATTTTAACTTTGTAATATTAATTGGACTCGGAAATCACAAAAAAATCATTCGAAGACCTAAACAAAATTTGCAAAGTGACACCACTAAGTAAGTGTTTATCGCACGTTAAAATGTCATTCGCTGGCGGCTTTCAAAAAAAATTTTCTTCTGGTAGTTAGCTACAAGAGCTGTTCTGTCCGCTGCCTCGTCACGACCATCAGTGCCGTCAATTTTAGCTGACTCGTCCTCTTAATAATGTCCCTGGCAAACTGATTGTCGTACTCTATTTATTTAGCGTAGCTATTCGCACTGCGAGTACGCTTCAAGTTATTTAGATAGTGATTCGCGGAGCGGAATCCTGATTTGAGTTTGTATCGCTTACCTGGGGAGCGGGATTGGAGAAAAGGATTGTTACACTGAATTCGAATTGCAAAGTTAAGAGAATGAAAGTAAATGTTGCACAACAAAACGTGAAGGCGTGATCAGACATGTCTGATCACGAAGCGGGAACCCAAGAAGGAAATGACAAGAGATCACGAGGTATTGATTGAACAAATGATGAACACTTTATGAAGGGCAAAATAAGAGAACTAAATTAAGACATCGCTTTTAATATGAACTGCACCAAATAAATTACTAAGGTTGATATCCTTGCGTATCACATACCCCTGACGTTGACAAAGAAAATTGTGATTATAACAATTTTCGAATGTATTAATTAATAACAATATTTACAAATTAGTACTTGGACCCCGGTTAAATAAATAACAACAATATATTTACTGGTTATCATAACTAAAAATAAATACTATTAAATTATGAAGTGTTTAATTGTCACAGTTTTGAATAAGTTCAGTTTCAATTGTCTCATTCGTTTTCCTCAGAATTTTCTCCTTCGGCCTCAAGCACCGACATCGACCTAACTAGCGTTGGAGTATCCATTTCGAGGAGGGAAGGGTTTCGCGAGGTGGGTGGGAAACTCCTCCAATTCTTGGTGAGATATTGATCTCAGCAGGTTGGCTTTCTGCGATATGCTGGACTGACTCTACAATGGACTCGGGTGGAATTTGGACATTTCCCACGTCACCCGCTCGTCGAGGTCGTTTGGGTGGTGGTAAGATTGTGGAGTCTGGGGAGGTACTCTCAAAGCCATAATTCGAGGGTCTTCGTCGATTGCGGTCCGATGTTCTCGTTGGGTGTGCCGCTGCGACAGATGTATTCGTTAGAGCAGTGGGTAGTTGTTCGCTATTCGAATTTGTGCCGGCATCTGGTTGTGGATGGCGAGGAAATTAGGGATTTTGGGGATTCGCCCTCGCATCGCATGTGAAATATTTGATTTAGATGAGGATACTCCGCAGCCCGGGTCACGTTTTCGGTGTTTCATCTTTTTATCCCCCTTTTTGTTTTCGTGTATACTCCTTCATGTGACTTTGTATCAGTTCGTCTACAGACTTCTCATTCGATCTTCATCCCCTGCGGTTCGCGTACGCTTTCAATGGAGTTTGACGCTACAGTTGTGTGCCAAACTTCGCAATGTCACTATTGCGTTCCGTTACTATGGGTTTCCCGGGTTCCTTAATTGTTGAAGTCGTCGGGCTAACCTTCAAGATATGTGAGCCCGGCGCGAGTACTTCATATAGCCCCTCCAAGTTCTTCTTCGATGGTTTCTTCCCATAGATTTTTTGGGCTATGTTAAGTTCTACTGCTCTTTCTTTCAAAGGAATTGAGCGAAATGCTTTTGTTTTCAGAAAACGTGATTCGCCATCTGTGCTGGCCCTTTCTCTGTCTGTCGCCTCGCGCATTGCTCGTGACATTCCAAACTCAACTTCGATGTCACTGCGGTGCACCTCCCCTTTGGCCGATTATGATGGTCCGATTTTGAGTAAAAGCATTGTCAAAAGTAATAGGCAGAGGCTGTTTTTCACACAAAGCCAGTGTTGCGTGTGTTGCCTCTGCGGGCAGTAAATTAGCAATCATTTTGAAATTTAGAAAAGAAATCTGATCGACTACTTGTCAAAGGTTTCTTCTTACAAACGCATTGACTTTCACTATTGGTTTTCAAATTACGATTTTCCCATTTTTTGATCAGCTCACTTGCTTCCTTACAGTCTTTTGCTCTTTCTTTTTTTTTACTTGTTTTTGAGATTTTTTCTTTGTAACTACCTCCACTAGCTCAGAATCTGCTTGAACAATTAATTTTCGTCGAATCTTTTTTGGCTACAGGCCAACGAAATTTTGTTGCAATCGGCGATGCGGACCTGCCAATACCAGCGACTAAGACCCCAAAACAACTGCTTCACTAATGATAGTGTCTTGAAAAATATGTTGAAACTGATCGCTGTTTATAGTAGGCTTCCATCTAGTCGAATTTTTTAAATCTTAAAGTCAATATAACGTATCTTGTTCCAGCTAATGGAGCTAATTGTCCGGTTTCTGTCCGCAAATGAATTTCAATTGATAGGCAATTTTTTCATAAGAGATTTTTGTATTTCAAGTTGCCGAAAACAATTCTGCGTGTTGGCTTTATTTCGCAGAGAATATTGTTTTTCAGTCGTTGTTTTGAATCAATGACTCAAATAAGAGGAGCTTTAGTATCACCTACGTATTAGTAATAATTTATAGTAAACAATATGTTGACCATTTCTTTTCAAAAAACATTAATTTGGCTCCAATTAAATTGCTGGTAGAGAAAAGGGTTAGTGCAATTAGTTTGGAGGTATGCTTGATTTATTGCCATTGCAATTACTATACGTCGTATTGGCTCTTTCGAAAAAATATGCTCATGGCTCCAACTTCTTTTTCAAGTTGTAACTAAAAAAAAACTCATGGCAAAACTTCTGTATAGAGGTACACTGCAAATGATTTTAGTAGAGTTTTGTCTGCTGCCTTCAAAACATGATCCGCTACTGTCATTTTTCTTACAGATTTGCTTCAATTATTTTAACTTTGTAATATTAATTGGACTCGGAAATCACAACAAAATCATTCGAAGACATTCTAAACAAAATTTGCAAAGTGACACCACTAAGTAATTGTTTATCGCACTTTAAAATGTCATTCGCTGGCGGCTTTCCAAAAAAATTTTTTTCTGGTAGTTGGCTACAAGAGCTGTTCTGGCCGCTACGTCGTTCGCACCACCATCGGTGCCGTCAATTTTAGCTGAATTGTCCTCTTAATAATATCCCTGGCAAACTGATCATGTGTTTTTTGCAGTTTTTCTTGTCAAAGCTCCGTTTCAACGATTGCTTTCTGCTCGTAGTTTCATTTTGTGTTGGAAATTTTACCACCATTAGCAGATACAGTGCATTCTGAAAATAAAGCACGTAGTGCGTTGATGCTTAACTGTGGCGCGTTTGTATTTGCAGCGTTAGTGCCTGTCCTTAAATCGCCGTCCTTGTTTCTGGAGTTTTCACCTTTAATTTTTGTAAATTCATGAACTTGTTCAAGTCACTCAATACTTCAAACTCAAGCATTGGACCGTCCGGGGATTATGATGGTCCGACTTTGAGTAAAAGCATTGTCAAAAGTAATAGGCAGAGGCTGTTTTTCACACAAAGCCAGTGTTGCGTGTATTGCCTCTGCGGGCAGTAAATTAGCAATCATTTTAAAATTTAGAAAAGAAATCTGATCGACTACTTGTCAAAGGTTTCTTCTTACGAACGCCTTGACTTTCACTATTGGTTTACATTTCACTATTGTCCAACAAATTAGTACTTGGACCCCGGTTAAATAAATAACAACAATATATTTACTGGTTATCATAACTAAAAATAAATACTATTAAATTATGAAGTGTTTAATTGTCACAGTTTTGAATAAGTTCAGTTTCAATTGTCTCATTCGTTTTCCTCAGAATTTTCTCCTTCGGCCTCAAGCACCGACATCGACCTAACTAGCGTTGGAGTATCCATTTCGAGGAGGGAAGGGTTTCGCGAGGTGGGTGGGAAACTCCTCCAATTCTTGGTGAGATATTGATCTCAGCAGGTTGGCTTTCTGCGATATGCTGGACTGACTCTACAATGGACTCGGGTGGAATTTGGACATTTCCCACGTCACCCGCTCGTCGAGGTCGTTTGGGTGGTGGTAAGATTGTGGAGTCTGGGGAGGTACTCTCAAAGCCATAATTCGAGGGTCTTCGTCGATTGCGGTCCGATGTTCTCGTTGGGTGTGCCGCTGCGACAGATGTATTCGTTAGAGCAGTGGGTAGTTGTTCGCTATTCGAATTTGTGCCGGCATCTGGTTGTGGATGGCGAGGAAATTAGGGATTTTGGGGATTCGCCCTCGCATCGCATGTGAAATATTTGATTTAGATGAGGATACTCCGCAGCCCGGGTCACGTTTTCAGTGTTTCATCTTTTTATCCCCTTTTTGTTTTCGTGTATACTCCTTCATGTGACTTTGTATCAGTTCGTCTACAGACTTCTCATTCGATCTTGGTCCCCTGCGGTTCGCGTACGCTTTCAATGGAGTTTGACGCTACAGTTGTGTGCCAAACTTCGCAATGTCACTATTGCGTACCGTTACTATGGGTTTCCCGGGTTCCTTGATTGTTGAAGTCGTCGGGCTAACCTTCAAGATATGTGAGCCCGGCGCGAGTACTTCATATAGCCCCTCCAAGTTCTTCTTCGATGGTTTCTTCCCATAGATTTTTTGGGCTATGTTAAGTTCTACTGCTCTTTCTTTCAAAGGAATTGAGCGAAATGCTTTTGTTTTCAGAAAACGTGATTCGCCGTCTGTGCTGGCCCTTTCTCTGTCTGTCGCCTCGCGCATTGCTCGTGACATTCCAAACTCAACTTCGATGTCACTGCGGTGCACCTCCCCTTTGGCCGAAGCCGTAGGTATTTAGTCTACTGACCTTTAGAGGAATGAATTCCAAGCCAGAGTAAACTTGAGCCTCGGAGCGAAGACCATCTGGGGTCCAGCTCATTGAGGTGTTGTGTCCCAGAGCCTCAAGTCTCTATGTATCTCAACCATCTTTCGGGACAAGCAGAGCAAGTGTTGTCTGGACCAAACATGTCTGGCCTGATCCGTAGGGTGTAGCCTTGGTCAGTAACCTCCACGTGGTGCCCCCTGGGTAACTACCACTAGCTCAGTTAGTGGAAGTTATCTAAGCTGACAGTCTGAGGATTGAGCCCTGAACAACGGACTTAAAACAAATTTGTTCTAAAGAATTCCTTGCCAGTCTGATTCACATCAGCGCAGGCAAGAGCCCGAGATGCGAGGTGTTGAGGCAGAGCGTCGAATAGCGCCCTTGAAAGAAGGGAGAAAAGGTGGTTGTTGGCGGGACCCTGTGAACACAAAGTTCTCGCCGACTTCAACTGTTGGAACTGTCTCCAATAAGCGAAATATGGTCAAAGTTAACTGATTCGAAAGTCAACAAAGTAACGAAAGTGAAATCGAGACTAGTAGATGAAGTTTTGATCGTTTAGTAGTGAATTGGCTAGACTCCAATAAAAGTCTCTTGCGAGCTCTAATGGACCAGAAACCCCTGTTAGTAGGAAACGAATGCAGGGCTAGTAAGGTTGAGATGTGAGGGAGTTTGAGATGAATGCTACACTGTAGCCACTGAAAGTTGATTAGTTGTGGAAGAGAAAACTGTATGTGATCCCTGCGCACAATTAGTATCTGAAATGAAAGTCTTCTAATAAGAGGTACTGTGTAAGGTCCAGACAAGATAGATGTAGTGAGAGTCACTGCGGTACCCGTTCACCCACTTGTCGTCTGGCAAGATTTCTTCCGGCATCACTGTTTCTTCATATAAATAATAGTTTATAATGTTTTCATATGTGAGATTTGACAATTTAGGTTTTGTCGATTTCACGCTCAGCGGGGTATTAGGTTTTCTTCCAAAATGTGCTTCGAAGGGCGAGATCTTTGTTGTTCTTTGTTTACATATTCTGATGTATTATATATTGATGTATTATTATTTTTAATGCATGCTTTACATGAAACGCGTTAGTAGAGGATTTTCCTTCTTTAATACATCCGAGTCCATTCTTAATTGTTTGAATAGGTCTTTCTACCAAACCAATAGCACGATGATCGTTCACTGGAGCTTCAACTATGTCTATATTATTTTTATTACAAAAGGTCTTTACTTGATTGCCAACGAGACACTTTGCTTGATCTGAACGGGTAGACCGTGGAATCCCATGAATTTCAATATACATGTCCAAAAATTTTATAACATTTGGTCCATTAGCTTTGTCATAAATACATGCAGTAGGGTATTTAGAAAAACGGTCAATTGCTGCTAAGAAGTAAACTTCGTTCCCCTATTCGTCAAAAATTGGGCCCCCAAAATCAGTCTGAATTTCTTGATTTGGTTCAACACACGGTGTGTGAGGATTAAATTGTTTAGCAGGAATAACAGGTTTAAGGTTCTTACAAAACACGGTGCAGGGCTTGCACTCAGTAGCCTTAACTATGAGTTCGCGATGCATGTCTGGTCACCAGCAATGCGTGGCCATACATATAATACCCCATGTGCCGCGGGTGGCTGGAGTGGATGTCATCTGTCATTGCCTCTCGCAAGACGTTTGGTATGGCGACCTTTTCATCAATGCATACACACCCGGCATGTACATGGAGGTCCCTCCAATAAGAATGTATGTAGGGATTGAGGGCTTTGAGTCTACTTTCATTGTTAGTTAAAATACAATCCCGGACCTCTTTCAATACTGCGTCCCTGCTAGTCAGTGATGCAATCAATGACCTGTTGAAAATTTTTGATACTATATAGTCGAATGTTGGCACATGTAGGCTGGGCGTGAGAGGAGTACTTGCGTTTGACGAGTGAGCCAGAGAGGTTGGAGTTATTGGTGGGGAACTTGCTGCGCGGGTGTCGTTTTAGGATTCATTGCGTTGATTTGCGGCGCGGGAAGCGCTCGGTGAATTAAGTCGTTGACTTGCGGAGCGTTTTGTGTTTTCACTGGATGACTGTTGATTTGCCGTGCGAGATGTGTCATTAAAACGAACGCGAGTGATACGGTTCTTAGAGGGCATTGTATTACTGATTGTGTTTATATAATTGATTTCTGATGACAATCTAGATGAAAATGGATTTTTGGGCTTGAAAGTACGCGACTGAATTGTAGAATGACTAGAGGCAAAAAGCACTGATTTTATTTCTGAGTGATGACTTTTAATGATATTTGAGGAATGTCTCCTAATTGGCGGGATTTTAGATTGAATAATTTGAGGCTCGCCCTGCGCGAGGGCTAACTCATTCCGAATTTGGAATAATTGTTTACTCTTACTGGTATTTTGTTGAGCGAGGGAAGCGTTAAACGGACTTTGCGGCTTGGGGGCTACATAATTTGAAAGGTTTAAATTACAATTGATATTTGAGGCAAGCTTTCGCGGAGCGGGGACATTAGAGTAAACATGTTTTTATACTCGTGTTGCGGGTGTGCTAATTAGGTTAGTTGCCTTATTGTTGGCTTCTATTTTAGGTGTGATTTGTAATGCGGGATTATGTGCCTCAAATTTAGGGGTGATTTGCAATGCGGGATTGTGTTGTATTAATAATTGGTGTAAATGAGTTGCAGATTTTGTTTTATTTATTTCCGATGAATTAGTGGACGTAGAGATTAGTTTTAATTTTGCCACAATGATTTCCTCATCATATGTTGAGATTTTTGTTAGCTTTTTGAGACGGTTGTCTAGAAAAATAATCAACTAAGCCATTTTCGCCTCAGGGAGATGTTCAATATTGAATTAAAATGGGAGCAAACGATCGATCCAGCGGGTTAATCTACTGTTGTAAGATTTTTTCGATCTATTTTCTTTCATGATAGATAGCAGGGCACGATGATCCGTAATTACTGAAAAATTTTTTCCGTAAAAATAATTTTTAAACTATTCAATTGACCAAACTACACCCAGAAGTTCAAGTTCATTTGCGCTGTAGCGTTCTTCGCAAGAATTTAGGAACCTAGACGTAAATGCGATTGGTTTCCACCCATCAACTGTCAATTGTTCAAGAGCTGCTCCGAGACCGGAAAGTGACGCATCGCATTTCACGCGTGTTTCGAGTTGCTGTTTATAGTGACTATTTGCGGTTGCGTTTGCTATGCGATTTTTTATTTCATTGAAACAGTTCTCGTGTTCCGCTGTCCAGATAAATTTTGACGACTTTTTCAATAAGGGACGGAGAGGATGGCTAATTTGAGCAAGATTAGGAATGAATTTACCAATATAAGGAACTGACCCCTAACAAAAAAGAGCGGAGTTTCTTTAGAGTTTTTGGGGCGTGGAGTGATAATATTGCAGCTGTTTTGCTTCCGAGTGTTGAGATACCCGATTGCGAGATATGGTATGCAAACCAATCAATGTTTAGCTTTCCAAAATGACATTTAGGAAGGTTTATCCTAAGATTTTCATCATCCAAACGTTGAAGACAATTCAGTACATAACTTTTGTGTTCTTCCAGAGATCCTTTACTAACAATCAAAATATCGTCTAAAAAACAGTATGTATTTTTTAGACCAATTAGGGTGTAGTCCATAGCTTTTTGGAATTCTGCTGTCATATCTGTGAACCCGTAAAGTTCTGTTTGAAATCTGTATGTGCCGGTCATGTCACCACTAATGATGTTAAAATTACAGTGATTAGCTGTGTTAAGGTCTAAATTCAATTGGCTGTGTGCGTATTTTAAATCAATCGTAGAGAAATTCGATGTATTTTGCGACGCGGGAGCACTCATTTGTTGAGATATAGATTCGATTAGCGTATCAATATTTGGCATCTGATATTTGTTTTTGTGAACGGCTTTATTTAATACTTTTGAATCCAGCGCAAGCTTGATAGTTTGATCTTTTTTTACAGTGACCACTATTGGTGATATGAAATATTTATCAGGACAGCTTGAAAGCTTTATAATATGTTTTTCGTCTAGCAATTTGTTAGGTTCAATATTGACTTTTTCCTGCAAATTAATTGAAATACGTCTACCTTTTTGATGTCTAGGTTGAAAATCTTTGTGAAACTTAGATTTTGCCACATGAATTTTGGATCTTCCAATACGCGAAATCAATTAAGGAAAAGTTTTTGCGATTTGTTTTTTGAATTCTGGAGATGAAATGTTGTTGACTCGATTATCTTTTTGAGATGTAGATTGAGTCACTGCTAATCCAAGTTTGTCAAACAAGTCACGGCCAATTGGGGACTTTAGTCCGTCAGCTACAACAGTGAATATCGCTACATCACAAGTCCAACCCTTGCTCGTGATTGGTGCTTGTATCTTTCCTTCGACCTGAATTGGTTCATTTGAGAATGTCCGGAGTTGTGGAGTCACCGTTTCGTTGATCCGGAATACGCGAGGACTGCTCTGTACCACTTGCGATGCGAGTGATCGGTTGAGAATGCTGCTTGCGCTCCCGGAGTCCACGAGCAGTGTAGTATTAATATTGCCAATCTTGACGGGCATATTGAGTGGTTCTACTTTCTCTACCGCATTTTCGATCACTGCGACCGTATTGTCGTCTCCACTACTATAGTCCGATTTGAAGAGCTTGGCTGGTTGTAGGAAATTCACTGAATCTTCAGGATGCGGTTTTTCTTCCACAACGCTCACTATCTTTTTCTTTGAATTTTGTGGCTTTGTATTCACCTTCTTTTGTTTTCTACAAGCTTTCGCAAAATGATCTAAAAATCCACAATTGTTGCAAGTTTTGCTCTTTGCGATGCATTCTTCACAGTGATTTGGGAGCCAAATTCCTCCGCAATTTGAGTAGTAGAGTGCCGAACGGTTGTTTCGTCTCGAGACATCAATTGGGTTTTGCCAATACGGGATTCGAGAATTATTAGCGAATTGGACCGCATTGACGTTTGTTGGAACAACAATCTTGTTGTGTTGCTGGATTTGATGTTGGTTTCGCATCCCGACTTCCATGTTGATTGCTAGCTCTAATGCCTGACGCGGTTCAACGGTTTGTTTAAGGAGTTCCTTTTGGATTTCGGGGTCCATCAGATTAGTGATGACGACGTCGCGTATCAGGGTCCTCTCCTTGTTTTCAAAGTCGCAGTTCTCTGCCAATTCCTTTAACTTTCCATAGAATTGTTCTACCGTTTCCCCTCTAAGCTGCTTTGTGATCAAGAAGACGTGACGATCGAAAGTTATGTTGCGAGGGCAGATGAATTCCTCCTCCACAGTCTTCCAGAAGTCTACCGTAGCGAGAGTATCGGTCAGGATGTGCGGATTTTTGCAGTTGAGAATGCGGCGACCTTCTATCCCGATGCTTAGGTAGAGTAGAGAAACAGTTTTGCGGTCCGCCAGTGACCACGGTTTGTCACCACACATGATACCCACTTCAATGAGCCGTTGGCATTTGTTTTGCCAGTTCATTTTTTGTTGCGCGTTGCGAGCGTTCCTCTCTCTCTGATTGTGCGGAAGCACCAATTATTGTTTCATATATTGGCTCAAGAGGAAGTTTCAACATCTCGGGTTTGGGTCCAAATTGCGTATCGATAATAATATTCTCCTTTGCCAACAGTGCCAATTTATATTGCACTCTCCATTTCTCTCAGCGAAGAGGAGGGTCAGGTGTAGGTTTATCCCAGAAAGGGTCGATTCCGAGAGGTGTTCGTTTAGTTGCTGGCTGCGCCATGTGGTACTCTTTTTATTTAGAGCAGTACACTGCAAATGATTTTAGCAGAGTTTTCTCAGCTGCCGTCAAAACAGGATCCGCTATTGTCATTTTTCTTACAGATTTGCTTCATTTATTTTAACTTTGTAATATTAATTGGACTCGGAAATCCCAACAAAATCATTCGAAGACATTCTAAACAAAATTTGCAAAGTGACACCACTAAGTAAGTGTTTATCGCACGTTAAAATGTCTTGCGCTGGCAGCTTTCCAAAAAATTTTTCTTGGTAGTTGGCTACAAGAGCTGTTCTGGCCGCTACGTCGTTCGCACCACCATCGGTGCCGTCAATTTTAGCTGAACTGTCCTCTTAATAATATCCCTGGCAAACTGATCATGTGTTTTTTGCAGTTTTTCTTGTCAAAGCTCCGTTTCAACGATTGCTTTCTGCTCGTAGTTTCATTTTGTGTTGGAAATTTTACCACCATTAGCAGATACAGTGCATTCTGAAAATAAAGCACGTAGTGCGTTGATGCTTAACTGTGGCGCGTTTGTATTTGCAGCGTTAGTGCCTGTCCTTAAATCGCCGTCCTTGTTTCTGGAGTTTTCACCTTTAATTTTTGTAAATTCATGAACTTGTTCAAGTCACTCAATACTTCAAACTCAAGCATTGGACCGTCCGGGGATTATGATGGTCCGACATTTTGAGTAGAAGTATCGTCAAATGTAATAAGCAGAGGCTGTTTTTCAAACAAAGCCAGTGTTGAGTGTGTTGCCTCTGCGGGCAATAAATTAGTAATCATTTTGAAATTTAGAAAAGAAATCTGATCGACTGCTTGTCAAAGGTTTCTTCTTACAAACGCCTTGATTTTCACTATTGGTTTTCAAATTACGACTCTCCCAGTTTTTCATCAGCTCACTTGATTCCTTACAGGTTTTTTGCACAGTCGATTTTATTACTTGTTTTTGAGATTTTTTCTTTGTAACTACCTCCACTAGCTCAGAAGCTGCTTGAACAATTAATTCACGTCGAATCTTTTTTGGCTACCGGCCAAAGAAATTTTGTTGCAATCGGCGATGCGGCCCTGCCAATACCTGCGGCTAAGACCCCAAAAGAACTGCTTCGCTGGCAATAGTGTCTTGAAAAGTATGTTGAAACTGATCGCTGTTGATAGTAGGCTTCCATCTAGTCGACATTTTTAAATCTTAAGTCAATATTACTTATCTTGTTCCAGCGAATGGAGCTAAGTGTCTGGTTTCTGTCCGCAAATGAATTTAAATTGATAGGTAATTTTTTGATAAGTGAATTTTTTATTCCAAGTTGCCGAAGACAATTCTGTATGTTGCTCTATTTCGCAGAGAATATCGCTTTTCAGTCGTTGTTTTGAATCAATGAATCAAATAAGAGGAGCTTTAGTATCACCTATGTATTGGTATTCATTGTATCATGTCATCCGTTGAAACATAGTATGCTTAGAATTTCGTTATCCGGAAAAGTAATTTCTTCGTTTTGACCAAAGAAGAGGAGCAAACCTCCATTGATTTTATATTGATAGTCAAAAGAGGTTATCCGGAAGCTGTTTTTAAGGTCTCAAAAAATGGTCCAGGTTTTCATAGCAAACAAGCTAGTTGGAATATTTTTCTCACAAAACTTTTTGTTCACTTAATATCTTTTTGCTGGGAAAATAATTTCACTTGTTGCAACTCGCCAATCCCCCTCCAAATTAATTACTTCATTGAAGTAAATTTTGGATGACAATGTGTTTCGAGAAACAATTTTCATAGAAGCTGATGAAAGTAAGTGAAACGTGAATTCATTCATGTTTTGTTATTTCACTAATATTGTCTCTAACTTTGACGAACTCTAATTCATAAAATTTTCCTTTGACTGGCTCCTGAGATGCGTCAATGAAACTATAAGTAGGGGGATTTGTTGTAGGTATATTGTAAATATCAAGAACTTCGTTGGTAAATGTTTGCTTATATCCTTTTCTAAAAGGAAGATCCACTTTTGATAATTGCACAAAGTCCCCAACGTAAAACTTTGGTCAGCGAACTATTGTTACTGACCTAATAAAAATTAATGATAACTAGTAAGGAGCTTTGTTCTTGGTTACTTTATTTGGCACTATTTTCGTTTCCCTTTTTTCTCTAGAGTTAACGGTTTGTACAAAATTCTGCAACTTATTAAGATTCGAGTATCTCCATTTGTCCTCTAAATATTTGTATATCAAACTCTAAGGCGATCTTATATTTCTTTCCCCAAATGCGGATTTTATTTGCCAAAAGTTTTATAAACTTCAAATTAATTTTTCTGACACGAAGTCGCGAAAGAGCTCTTAAACTCTGTACCAGCATCTACCCACACTTTTTAGGTCGCTGGTTTTTTATCTTTTTCTTGAATGCATCGGCTGTTGTTTTGACATTCTTTGATTTTAAGAGTTCGACAGGTAGATAACGTGAGAGACAATCAATCGGAACCAACAAATATTATGCCTCTTTGTTATTTTCGCTTACTTATCCACATGAGCCAAGTCTGGCGACTAAATTTTGTTTATATGGTAGGCAATTAGTTTCAGTGTTGGATTTTTTTCTGTAGTTCTCATGCTTTGTGTGGGCATTAATTTTTGCGCTCCAGAAATAAGCTTGATTAAATATACTAAGCTCTTATATTTAACTCAAGCCATTTTTTCTCATTTGTCCAAAGACTTCAAGTTTTTCTCATCCTGCTGAGTCCTGTCTTCCTTTGAAGTTTCGAAACCCCTTCCGGCGTCTGAAGATTCCTCTGTAAGTAACGGGCTGGTTTTCTCATGATTGATTCTTGCCTGTCGCTGTTAGGTCAAGAATGAAATTTTCATTTTCGTCTAAAACAAGTTTTTCTGACTCTTCAATGAGGTTAACTGTTCTCTCCGACCTGGTAAATTTTGCTGGCGCTAGCACGTTAACAATTTGGGACATTTTAATTGCAATTTGTTTTGACAACGCAGTGGGATCAGTTGTTTCCCTTGTATACAAAATTTCGTGTTAACCTTTATTAGTGTTTTCAATTGGTTGCATACTGTTCAAAAAGGAAATTTGAGCACCGGTATGCTGAACACTGGGATCATTTAGAATTTGCGAGAAATATGGTTGCTCTTTCCTAAACTAATATTCGGGAATCAAAAAAAATTCTTCATCAGTTGATATGGTTTAACTCAAATGGATGAAACAAAATTAAATAGTGTGTTGAATTAATTCGAAACCGGTTTTTGTTAGCGACTTTTTGTTGAGAACACTTTCTAATATGTGTCTGTTTTTTTCTAAGTCTCTTACTGTCAATCTAACATTACCCAGTAAAACATTGTGAAGACATTCACAATAAACCAGTATAACATCACTATCACAATTACGCATTTATTTCATTAACTTTTTTGTTTAGTTATAGATAATTTTTTCCCTTTCATTCTTTAGAGGAGTTGTTTCTGCTCTATCAGACGGGAGACAGAACTCTGTAGGACCTGGTCCGGTAATATTTGAACAGTATCGTAAACAATCAGAAATTTTCGGACCAAGATTGATAAACAGATGCCCAAACGGCTCTTTCGTTGCCAATTGATAGCAATTTTTTAAAAAAATTAACAAGGTTTAACTTGCCTGTAAATTCGACTTGTTGAGTATTGCGGATTGATTTGGACAAACTGATGTGTCTTGTGTTCAAGTCTGTTGTACGAGACCATTTGATCTGCTGAAAAAAATTGTGCTTTATGAAAATAACATTAAAATTATTGTGAGGCCCTGCAGTGGCCAAACTAACAAATTCTTTATCGTATTAAAATTCATCGCATGAGTCGTCGATTATCAAAAGACAGTTTTCAATGCTATTTAAAAACACTAAACTGGCATACTTTTTGAAAAAAAAACTCAAGTTTTGGCTTGAGTTTGATGTATATTTGTAGCATTTCTCGGTATAAAAATATAATGTGGTTAAATTTTGGGTAAATTGTGTTTTCACTGAATATTTTTAGAATTAACTCAGCCGCAGGCCTGAAGGCCCTACAACGGCCATGAAGTCCCTATCTTTCGTAGATATAATTTAATTCATAGTCTTGGATTTGGAAATATGTATCCAACTAAATTTAACAATATGGATATCTAAACTGAAATTTCTTCACAATTTGACTTTAAAATGGTAAATTTAACAATACAAAGTGATATAAGCAGTGGTATAACAAACATTTGCCCAGAAAATACAACTTCTGAACGTGGCAAATTTGTTTGTTTACAAGATTTTCAAGAAGATTTGCTACTACTTTCTTGTTCAAAATAATTTTCCTCTTCAACAGCGTCAACTTGATCAATTTTTACTCCCTCCATCTCAAAACAAAAACAAAATTCTTAAAAGAGTATAAATTGCATATCAGTTTACATAGAACAACTGATAGCAATTGAATTCAGTGGGAAAGTCTTTCATATGAACCAGAAACCACTCAGAGAGTCTTTCAGTTTTGTCATAATGAACAATTTTGAGCACTCTTTATTCTTTCATGAGGTTTGGAATCTCATTTGGCAGTGAACGATCGATTTTGTCTATTTCTTCAACAACCGGTTGCTTCGACATCAGTAAGAGTTTCGGAAGAGAGACTCTGGATTGAGGTTTCTACATTCTGCTTTCTCCAATGAAGAAAAATTTCAAAAAAATATGCTGAATGAGTGAATGATAGCATTTCGTCCTCAATCAGCATCAACTTAATTTTTCTCTGTAAAAACAGGTTTCCGGTTTTCATGTTTTTGTCTTTGGAAAATGAAAGACTCAGATTCCCGTCCCCCGTAATAAGGGCACAAATTGTTGAAATCGGTGACAGGGGTGCCTCCGTTTTCGTCGATTCCTTTCATATTGGTTAACCAGTTGAAATAGAAAATGCCTTTTCTTTTTCGCAATGATTGTTGAAATTGTTTATGACCTCTGAATGATTTTGACTTTTTTTGCGTAAAATTGTTCACAGATATCGAAGGACACCCAAGTTAGTTCAGATCGTTAACAGAGCATTGAAGCAGCTCTGACAAAAAATTAATTTTCTCTGCTCCCCTAGAGTAGAATATTGCACCCAGTTTTTTTAAGTGAACGCTTTGAATTATTTGTGTAAGATAAAAATAGAAATAATTTCCTCTGCCCCAATCAACACCGTGCAAATTTCTGCCCAAACAACTGGAGATTGCTTTTGTTGAGTTGTTATCTCACTATATCTTGGTGGTAAAAATGACACACAGTCAAGGTAGTCCTCAGTACAAATAACAAACTCTTTAAACAAATTTTCTTTTCTGTGACAAAATCTTTCAACGACTAATACAACCGTTTTGCAGCTGAGCATTCCAATAAATGAAAAATTGACGGTTGAAAAATCTTTATTAATAAGCAAAATAATATTCCCGACAAATGCCCGCTAAAACAGTTGCTGCTTCTCCACGGAAGCATATAAAAATAACCAGGTCCTGATTTATATATTTCGTATATGAAACCACATTCGTCGTGTAAAATAGCGTGAAAACGTAAAATTTTTGATACTTTTAGATACTTGTCGAGAGACGAAATATCGATGTCAATAAGACTTCCATACAGACGCAACTTTAGAGCAATATCATAATCAAAGCAGTCCAACTCGATAAAGTATTCACTTGCTGCCAAGAATTACTTTGATCTCACTCATTTTTCAAGATAAGCAGTAGAAATGGATAAGTATTTCTCGAGAATGTTTTGCAAACAATTTCTACAAACAACTGGTTGATCAGAACGTCTTCTCTTACCCACCAAATTGCAACCCAACAAAATTTTTAAGGAATTTTCTCTGAACAATCTAAACCATTTTTTATTAACAATCTTTAAACAACTAGGGAATAAGATTTTGTCATTCTAAAAATAGCAACAGACTAACTTGTCGGGTTTTCAATTTTAAGACATAGAACAACACATTCAAATACTGCCTTTAGTCACTCTCGTTTCGCCCTACTACACATAAAGTTATGTTTCAAAATTTGTTGCTTTCGGATTGGCTAAGATAAAAACCAAATATAGCTAACTTTTAAACTCTATGTGACAAGTATCGTTTTGATATATTCTTAGAAGCAACACTCCTAAATACGTAATAAAAACAATCCAAAACAAATAATTTTTTCTTTCAATTCTTGCATGCTTTTTGATTGCTCATGAAATCAAAATCTTTGCTCTACAATTGTTAACGGGTTTTCTCTGAACAACCTAAACCATTTTTTATTAACAATCTTTAAACAACTAGGGAATAAGATTTTGTCACTCTAAAAATAGCAACAGACTAACTTGTCGAGTTTTCAATTCTATGATATTAACCACTAAGAGTCAATAACCGCAATGCTAACTGCAAGCTGTTTTTTTGTCCACAAAATCTCCAATTGATTATGATAAGACATAGAGCAACACATTCAAATACTCCCTGTAGTCACTCTCGTTTCGCCCTACTACACATAAAGTTATGTTTCAAAATTTGTTGCTTTCGGATTGACTAAGATAAAAAACAAATATAGCTAACTTTTAAACTCTATGTGACAAGTATCGTTTTGATATATTCTTAGAAGCAACACGCCTAAACATGTAGGAAAAACAATCCAAAACAAATAATTGTTTCTATCAATTCTTGCATGCTTTTTGATTGCCCATGAAATCAAAGTCTTTGCTCTACAATTGTTAATGGGTTTTCTCTGAACAATCTAAACCATTTTTTATTAACAATCTTTAAACAACTAGGGACTAAGATTTTGTCATTCTAAAAATAGCAACAGACTAACTTGTCGAGTTTGCAATTCTATGATGTTAACCACTAAGAGTCAATAACCGCAATGCTTACTGCAAGCTGTTTTTTTGTCCACAAAATCTCCAATTGATTATGATAAGACATAGAAGAACACATTCAAATACTGCCTGTAGTCACTCTCGTCTCGCCCTACTACACATAAAGTTATGTTTAAGAATTTGTTGCTTTCGGATTGGCTAAGATAAAAACCAAATATAGCTAACTTTTAAACTCTATGTGTCAGGTACCGTTTTGATATATTCTTAGAAGCAACACGCCTAAACATGTAGGAAAAACAATCCAAAACAAATAATTATTTCTTTCAATTCTTGCATATGCTTTTTGATTGCTCATGAAATCAAAATCTTTGCTCTACAATTGTTAATGGGTTTTCTCTGAACAATCTAAACCATTTTTTATCAACAATCTTTAAACAACTAGGGAATAAGATTTTGTCATTCTAAAAATAGCAACAGACTAACTTTTCGAGTTTTCAATTCTATGATGTTAACCAAAAAGAATCCATAACCGCAATGCTAACTGCAAGCTGTTTTTTTGTCCACAAAATCTCCAATTGATTATGATAAGACATAGAAAAACACATTCAAATACTGCCTGTAGTCACTCTCGTTTCGCCCTACTACACATAAAGTTATGATTCAAAATTTGTTGCTTTCGGATTGGCTAAGATAAAAACCAAATATAGCTAACTTTTAAACTCTATGTGACAAGTATCGTTTTGATATATTCTTAGAAGCAACACGCCTAAACATGTAAGAAAAACAATCCAAAACAAATAGTTTTTTCTTTCAATTCTTGCATGCTTTTTGATTGCTCATGAAGTCAAAATCTTTGCTCTACAATTGTTAACGGGTTTTCTCTGAACAATCTAAACCATTTTTTATTAACAATCTTTAAACAACTAGGGAATAAGATTTTGTCATTCTAAAAATAGCAACAGACTAACTTGTCGAGTTTTCAATTCTATGATGTTAACCACTAAGAGTCAATAACCGCAATGCTAACTGCAAGCTGTTTTTTTTGTCCACAAAATCTCCAATTGATTATGATAAGACAGAGCAACACATTCAAATACTGCCTGTAGTCACTCTCGTTTCGCCCTACTACACATAAAGTTATGTTTCAAAATTTGTTGCTTTCGGATTGGCTAAGATAAAAAACAAATATAGCTAACTTTTAAACTCTATGTCACAAGTATCGTTTTGGTATATTCTTAGAAGCAACACGCCTAAGCATGTAGGAAAAACAATCCAAAACAAATAATTGTTTCTATCAATTCTTGCATGCTTTTTGATTGCTCATGAAATCAAAATCTTTGCTCTACAATTGTTAATGGGTTTTCTCTGAACAATCTAAACCATTTTTTATTAACAATCTTTAAACAACTAGGGACTAAGATTTTGTCATTCTAAAAATAGCAACAGACTAACTTGTCGAATTTTCAATTCTATAATGTTAATCACTACGAATCAATAACCGCAATGCTAGCTGCAATCTGTTTTTTTTATCCACGAAATCTCCAATTGATTATGATAAGACATGATACAACACATTCAAATACTGCCTGTAGTCACTCTCCTTTCTCCCTACTACACATAAATTTATATTTCAAAATCTGTTGTTTTCGGATTGGCTAAAATAAAAACCAAATCAAGCCAACTTTTAAACTCTACGTGACAAGTATAGTTTTGATATATTCTTGGAAGCAACACTGCTAAACATGTAGGAATAACAATCCAAAACAAATAATTATTTCTTTCAATTCTTGCATGCTTTTTGATTGCTCATGAAATCAAAATCTTTGCTCTACAATTGTTAATGGGTTTTCTCTGAACAATCTAAACCATTTTTTATTAACAATCTTTAAACAACTAGGGAATAAGATTTTGTCATTCTAAAAATAGCAACAGACTAACTTGTCGAGTTTGCAATTCTATGATGTTAACCACTAAGAGTCAATAACCGCAATGCTAACTGCAAGCTGTTTTTTTTTGTCCACAAAATCTCCAATTGATTATGATAAGACATAGAACAACACATTCAAATACTGCCTGTAGTCACTCTCGTTTCGCCCTACTACACATAAAGTTATGTTTCAAAATTTGTTGCTTTCGGATTGACTAAGATAAAAAACAAATATAGCTAACTTTTAAACTCTATGTGACAAGTATCGTTTTGATATATTCTTAGAAGCAACACGCCTAAACATGTAGGAAAAACAATCCAAAACAAATATTTATTTCTTTCAATTCTTGCATGCTTTTTGATTGCTCATGAAATCAAAATCTTTGCTCTACAATTGTTAACCGGTTTTCTCTGAACAATCTAAACCATTTTTTATCAACAATCTTTAAACCACTAGGGAATAAGATTTTGTCATTCTAAAAATAGCAACAGACTAACTTTTCGAGTTTTCAATTCTATGATGTTAACCACTAAGAGTCAGTAACCGCAATGCTAACTGCAAGCTGTTTTTTTTGTCCACAAAATCTCCAATTGATTATGATAAGACATAGAGCAACACATTCAAATACTGCCTGTAGTCACTCTCCTTTCTCCCTACTACACATAAATTTATATTTCAAAATCTGTTGTTTTCGGATTGGCTAAAATAAAAACCAAATCAAGCCAACTTTTAAACTCTACGTGACAAGTATAGTTTTGATATATTCTTGGAAGCAACACTGCTAAACATGTAGGAATAACAATCCAAAACAAATAATTATTTCTTTCAATTCTTGCATGCTTTTTGATTGCTCATGAAATCAAAATCTTTGCTCTACAATTGTTAATGGGTTTTCTCTGAACAATCTAAACCATTTTTTATCAACAATCTTTAAACCACTAGGGAATAAGATTTTGTCATTCTAAAAATAGCAACAGACTAACTTTTCGAGTTTTCAATTCTATGATGTTAACCACTAAGAGTCAGTAACCGCAATGCTAACTGCAAGCTGTTTTTTTTGTCCACAAAATCTCCAATTGATTATGATAAGACATAGAGCAACACATTCAAATACTGCCTGTAGTCACTCTCCTTTCTCCCTACTACACATAAATTTATATTTCAAAATCTGTTGTTTTCGGATTGGCTAAAATAAAAACCAAATCAAGCCAACTTTTAAACTCTACGTGACAAGTATAGTTTTGATATATTCTTGGAAGCAACACTGCTAAACATGTAGGAATAACAATCCAAAACAAATAATTATTTCTTTCAATTCTTGCATGCTTTTTGATTGCTCATGAAATCAAAATCTTTGCTCTACAATTGTTAATGGGTTTTCTCTGAACAATCTAAACCATTTTTTATTAACAATCTTTAAACAACTAGGGAATAAGATTTTGTCATTCTAAAAATAGCAACAGACTAACTTGTCGAGTTTGCAATTCTATGATGTTAACCACTAAGAGTCAATAACCGCAATGCTAACTGCAAGCTGTTTTTTTTGTCCACAAAATCTCCAATTGATTATGATAAGACATAGAACAACACATTCAAATACTGCCTGTAGTCACTCTCGTTTCGCCCTACTACACATAAACTTATGTTTCAAAATTTGTTGCTTTCGGATTGACTAAGATAAAAAACAAATATAGCTAACTTTTAAACTCTATGTGACAAGTATCGTTTTGATATATTCTTAGAAGCAACACGCCTAAACATGTAGGAAAAACAATCCAAAACAAATATTTATTTCTTTCAATTCTTGCATGCTTTTTGATTGCTCATGAAATCAAAATCTTTGCTCTACAATTGTTAACCGGTTTTCTCTGAACAATCTAAACCATTTTTTATCAACAATCTTTAAACCACTAGGGAATAAGATTTTGTCATTCTAAAAATAGCAACAGACTAACTTTTCGAGTTTTCAATTCTATGATGTTAACCAGTAAGAATCAATAACCGCAATGCTAACTGCAATCTGTTTTTTTATCCACAAAATCTCCAATTGATTATGATAAGACGTAGAACAACAAATTCAAATACTGCCTTTAGTCACTCTCCTTTCGCCCTACTACACATAAATTTATGTTTCAAAATTTGTTGCTTTCGGATTGGCTAAGATAAAAACCAAATATAGCTAACTTTTAAACTCTATGTGTCAAGTACCGTTTTGATATATTCTTAGAAGCAACACGCCTAAACATGTAGGAAAAACAATCCAAAACAAATAATTATTTCTTTCAATTCTTGCATGCTTTTTGATTGCTCATGAAATCAAAATCTTTGCTCTACAATTGTTAATGGGTTTTCTCTGAACAATCTAAACCATTTTTTATCAACAATCTTTAAACAACTAGGGAATAAGATTTTGTCATTCTAAAAATAGCAACAGACTAACTTTTCGAGTTTTCAATTCTACGATGTTAACCGGTAAGAATCAATAACCGCAATGCTAACTGCAATCTGTTTTTTTATCCACAAAATCTCCAATTGATTATGATAAGACATAGAACAACACATTCAAATACTGCCTGTAGTCACTCTCCTTTCGCTCTACTACACATAAATTTATATTTCAAAATTTGTTGTTTTCGGATTGGCTAAAATAAAAACCAAATATAGCTAACTTTTAAACTCTATGTGACAAGTATCCTTTTGATATATTCTTAGAAGCAACACGCCTAAACATGTAAGAAAAACAATCCAAAACAAATAATTTTTTCTTTCAATTCTTGCATGCTTTTTGATTGCTCATGAAATCAAAATCTTTGCTCTACAATTGTTAACGGGTTTTCTCTGAACAATCTAAACCATTTTTTATTAACAATCTTTAAACAACTAGGGAATAAGATTTTGTCATTCTAAAAATAGCAACAGACTAACTTGTCGAGTTTTCAATTCTATGATGTTAACCACTAAGAGTCAGTAACCGCAATGCTAACTGCAAGCTGTTTTTTTTGTCCACAAAATCTCCAATTGATTATGATAAGACATAGAGCAACACATTCAAATACTGCCTGTAGTCACTCTCGTTTCGCCCTACTACAAAAAAAGTTATGTTTCAAAATTTGTTGCTTTCGGATTGGCTAAGATAAAAAACAAATATAGCTAACTTTTAAACTCTACGTGACAAGTATAGTTTTGATATATTCTTGGAAGCAACACTGCTAAACATGTAGGAATAACAATCCAAAACAAATAATTATTTCTTTCAATTCTTGCATGCTTTTTGATTGCTCATGAAATCAAAATCTTTGCTCTACAATTGTTAATGGGTTTTCTCTGAACAATCTAAACCGTTTTTTATTAACAATCTTTAAACAACTAGGGAATAAGATCTTGTCATTCTAAAAATAGCGACAGACTAACTTGTCGAGTTAGCAATTCTATGATGTTAACCACTAAGAGTCAATATCCGCAATGCTAACTGCAAGCTGTTTTTTTTGTCCACAAAATCTCCAATTGATTATGATAAGACATAGAACAACACATTCAAATACTGCCTGTAGTCACTCTCGTTTCGCCCTACTACACATAAAGTTATGTTTCGAAATTTGTTGCTTTCGGATTGGCTAAGATAAAAACCAAATATAGCTAACTTTTAAACTCTATGTGTCAAGTACCGTTTTGATATATTCTTAGAAGCAACACGACTAAACATGTAGGAAAAACAATCCAAAACAAATAATTATTTCTTTCAATTCTTGCATGCTTTTTGATTGCTCATGAAATCAAAATCTTTGCTCTACAATTGTTAATGGGTTTTCTCTGAACAATCTAAACCATTTTTTATCAACAATCTTTAAACAACTAGGGAATAAGATTTTGTCATTCTAAAAATAGCAACAGACTAACTTTTCGAGTTTTCAATTCTATGATGTTAAACAGTAAGAATCAATAACCGCAATGCTAACTGCAATCTGTTTTTTTTATCCACAAAATCTCCAATTGATTATGATAAGACATAGAACAACACATTCAAATACTGCCTGTAGTCACTCTCCTTTCGCCCTACTACACATAAATTTATGTTTCAAAATTTGTTGTTTTCGGATTGGCTAAAATAAAAACCAAATATAGCCAACTTTTAAACTCTACGTGACAAGTATAGTTTTGATATATTCTTGGAAGCAACACTCCTAAACATGTAGGAAAAACAATCCAAAACAAATAATTATTTCTTTCAATTCTTGCATGCTTTTTGATTGCTCATGAAATCAAAATCTTTGCTCTACAATTGTTAATGGGCTTTCTCTGAACAATCTAAACCATTTTTTATCAACAATATTTAAACAACTAGGGAATAAGATTTTGTCATTCTAAAAATAGCAACAGACTAACTTGTCAGACTAAACAGAGCCCTAGGCGTGTTGCTTCTAAGAATATATCAAAACAATACTTGTCACATAGAGTTTAAAAGTTAGCTATATTTGGTTTAGTCTGTCAAGTTAGTCTGTTGCTATTTTTAGAATGACGAGTTTTCAATTCTATGATGTTAACCACTAAGAGTCAATAACCGCAATGCTAACTGCAAGCTGTTTTTTTGTCCACAAAATCTCCAATTGATTATGATAAGACATAGAACAACACATTCAAATACTGCCTGTAGTCACTCTCGTTTCGCCCTACTACACATAAAGTTATGTTTCAAAATTTGTTGCTTTCGGATTGGCTAAGATAAAAACCAAATATAGCCAACTTTTAAACTCTACGTGACAAGTATAGTTTTGATATATTCTTGGAAGCAACACGCCTAAACATTTAGGAAAAACAATCCAAAACAAATAATTAATTCTTTCAATTCTTACATGCTTTTTGATTGCTTATGAAATTAAAATATTTGCTCTACAATTGTTAATGGGTTTTCTCTGAACAATCTAAACCATTTTTTATCAACAATCTTTAAACAACTAGGGAATAAGATTTTGTCATTCTAAAAATAGCAACAGACTAACTTTTCGAGTTTTCAATTCCATGATGTTAACCAGTAAGAATCAATAACCGCAATGCTAACTGCAATCTGTTTTTTATCCACAAAATCTCCAATTGATTATGATAAGACATAGAACAACACATTCAAATACTGCCTGTAGTCACTCTCGTTTCGCCCTACTACACATAAAGTTATGTTTCAAAATTTGTTGCTTTCGGATTGGCTAAGATAAAAACCAAATATAGCTAACTTTTAAACTCTATGTGACAAGTATGGTTTTGATATATTCTTAGAAGGAACACGCCTAAACATGTAGGAAAAACAATCCAAAACAAATAATTATTTCTTTCAATTCTTGCATGCTTTTTGATTGCTCATGAAATCAAAATCTTTGCTCTACAATTGTTAATGGGTTTTATCTGAACAATCTAAACCATTTTTTATTAACAATCTTTAAACAACTAGGTAATAAGATTTTGTCATTCTAAAAATAGCAACAGACTAACTTGTCGAGTTTTCAATTCTATAATGTTAACCACTAAGAATCAATAACCGCAATGCTAGCTGCAGTCTGTTTTTTTTTATCCACGAAATCTCCAATTGATTATGATAAGACATGATACAACACATTCAAATACTGCCTGTAGTCACACTCTTTTCGCCCTACTACACATAAAGTTATGTTTCAAAATTTGTTGTTTTCGGATTGGCTAAAATAAAAACCAAATATAGCCAACTTTTAAACTCTACGTGACAAGTATAGTTTTGATATATTCTTAGAAGCAACACGCCTAAACATGTAAGAAAAACAATCCAAAACAAGTAGTTTTTTCTTTCAATTCTTGCATGCTTTTTGATTGCTCATGAAGTCAAAATCTTTGCTCTACAATTGTTAACGGGTTTTCTCTGAACAATCTAAACCATTTTTTATTAACAATCTTTAAAAAACTAGGGAATAAGATTTTGTCATTCTAAAAATAGCGACAGACTAACTTGTCAGACTAATCAGAGCCCTAGGCGTGTTGCTTCTAAGAATATATCAAAACGATAATTGTCACATAGAGTTTAAAAGTTAGCTATATTTGGTTTAGTCTGTCAAGTTAGTCTGTTGCTATTTTTAGAATGACGAGTTTTCAATTCTATGATGTTAACCACTAAGAGTCAATAACCGCAATGCTAACTCCAAGCTGTTTTTTTGTCCACAAAATCTCCAATTGATTATGATAAGACATAGAACAACACATTCAAATACTGCCTGTAGTCACTCTCGTTTCGCCCTACTACACATAAAGTTATGTTTCAAAATTTGTTGCTTTCGGATTGGCTAAGATAAAAACCAAATATAGCTAACTTTTAAACTCTATGTGACAAGTATCGTTTTGATATATTCTTAGAAGCAACACGCCTAAACATGTAGGAAAAACAATCCAAAACAAATAATTATTTCTTTCATTTCTTGCATGCTTTTTGATTGCTCATGAAATCAAAATTTTTGCTCTACAATTGTTAATGGCTTTTCTCTGAACAATCTAAACCATTTTTTATTAACAATCTTTAAACAACTAGGGAATAAGATTTTGTCATTATAAAAATAGCAACAGGCTAACTTGTCGAGTTTTCAATTCTATAATGTTAACCACTAAGACTCAATAACCGCAATGCTAACTGCAATCTGTTTTTTTTATCCACGAAATCTCCAATTGATTATGATAAGACATGATACAACACATTCAAATACTGCCTGTTGTCACTCTCCTTTCGCCCTACTACACATAAAATTATGTTTCAAAATTTGTTGTTTTCGGATTGGCTAAAATAAAAACCAAATATAGCAAACTTTTAAACTCTACGTGACAAGTATAGTTTTGATATATTCTTGGAAGCAACAAGCCTAAACATGTAGGAAAAACAATCCAACACAATTATTCATTTCTTTCGATTCTTGCATGCTTTTTGTTTGCTCATGAAATCCAAATCTTTGCTCTACAATTGTTCTACACTAAAATTGTTTGCAAACTTTTTTCCCTGTCCTTCTTCATTTCATTCTCTCTTTCTTCTCTATCGTTGAAAAATTAATTATTTTCAAAACGTGACTTCAAGTTGCAGTCACAAAGCGGAAAAAAAACTATTACAGCACAGTTAATGTAGATTGATACACAAATCTTTCATTTTAGAACAAATTGTTTTATCTTTTGATTGTAAAGAAAACTCTTGGCAAAAGTTTCTTTCCACGATTTGAAAATCTGCAACAATTTGATAACCGGAACGTTGACTTCAAAGTTTGAACATGGTTCCCGTGGCAATTATTGTGAAAGAATAGGCCAATCCCGATTTGAGAACAATAGCATATGAAACTTACGAAAAAGAAAAAAAATCGTTATTCCAAAACAAAAGTTTTGAGACAATGAGCAGATTACATTTAATAACATGGCGCTACCAATTGTAATTTTTGAATAAATGCAATTATTCAGATTTGAAGCGGCGTTGATGAATGGCGAACAGTACACGATCAATCATAATATCGGCAACGTAAAAGAATTTGTGTTCAGACCAGAGTCGATAGATGTAAATGTGTGGAACATTCTTTATGACCATGATATCAAACAGATTCCTCAAAAAAAAATCAGGCGGGCTATTGGAGGCACCTAAAAATAATCGATTGTTTTGGCGGATTCCAACCAACCCCGAAAATCCAGACATTACAACTCAGCCAAAATTTCCTCTACCAGACTCAACGCCAACTCCCTCAACTCCCGAGGTAGCAGAAGTTTCCATAATTTCCAGCAGCAGTCTTGAGACGCCACAAGTGAGCCTATGCTTTGCTCCAAAGAAACAAAATCTTGATATCAACTTCTAAAATTCAAATAAAGACATTTTCTCCCTCAACTCCCGAGGTAGCAGAAGTTTCCATAATTTCCAGCAGCAGTCTTGAGACGCCACAAGTGAGCCTATGCTTTGCTCCAAAGAAACAAAATCTTGATATCAACTTCTAAAATTCAAATAAAGACATTTTCTCCTTTGTTTCTGGGTTCTTCTAGTGTGGAAATTACCTTGTTAGTGTCTTTTGATCCGTGTTAATAGCCGAATATTCCTTTCTCTTTTTAGTCTCAACGCATATGGTTCCATTTGAAATTGAATTGTTGCTTCCACTGTAGTTTTAATTTATGCACAGTAAACATTATACATATTCTGTTGAACATGCGATGTCGTGATAAAGATCAGGGTAATCTTGAGACGCCTACATACTACTTTCTTTTTTAAACACAAACTCAAACCACACATTGTCTTTTATAATAAAACACGTGTTCAAACATGTGAAGACGACAATAAAGCTCAAACTCGACTGACCAATAAAAGAAGCTAAGACAAACACGCTGAAATCCTTATAGTAATAAAAGAGACCACTCCTTTTCTTTGATAATAAAAGAAGTTTTCAAACATGTGCAAGAGCGCAAAAAAGTTTAAACTGAAATGACCAATCAGAGAAGCTGAGACGTCCACACTGATTTATTTAGGGTAATGAAAAACACATGTTGGCACATGTAGTGCACACATAAATTCCTAAAACTGGGCCAAACAATGACAATTTTATATCACATGCACCAGACTAAAAATAATCCTCAGCCAGCTTTCAACGAATCAGAAGTCGGCAAAATAAATCCAGATTGCATAAAAATAGACGAATACTGTAGGCATACAGCTATACAGCTATAGTTAAAGTTAGTACTGTGAAACTAATAGGAAAACAAAAACAGAACAGAAAAAACTGTTTATTAAAGTAAAGAAAAAATAGAATTTCTTTCACAAAAAAAAGAAGTTAGCTTTCAACTATATAAGGGAAATAGTCTGCTCATTCTTTCATTTTGCATAAGTTACGCAGTAAGGTTCAGTCGGACATCACTTTCTCTCGCTAAAATTTTTGTCATTTTTATAATTTTCCGCAAGTCTTGCACTCTATTACGTGTTCACATTTGCATTATCCCTCAAACACCTTGTGCTACACAACTTACCGACATACATTTGTTGTCATTCACAATGCAAAAAATTTTGCATAATGGAATTGCTTTTTGTGGAAGTTTTTTTGCATAAAAATGTCCAAAAATGACAATTTTGCTCTCAAAAGACACAATTTTTTCTTCGAATTTTAACTCTCCCGTCATTTAAAAGTTGTATATAAATTGCTTTAACGCACACTTTTAAAAACTTTTTCAGTACTTTTTTGGAACATTTCCAAAGGGGATCGGGGCCGGAGAGGTTTTTACTTCTGCACTCACTCCTGTGTTGATTCTTTACTCTCCCTTGCTGGCTTTGGTGGTGGTTGTTTTGCTGAGGTGGTTTTAATTGTTATTCGTGGATCATTATCGAAATAGAACATGATTCCATTGCAATTCCGATCTGTTCATTTTGCTCTTGGCCACTTAATTAGGTTGCAAAAGCTCAAAAACCTTTCGTTAACGACCTGCAAGTGGGCTTTTAGGGTTATTGCTCGTTGAACGTTGACGCTTGTTCCTGCTCTCTGTTGCCAAGTCGCTCTTCCTGTAAATACGAATGTTTTTAGTTTTAAAGTTGTGTTTGGTTTCTACAGCAACTTTCTTGATAAATGTTTTATACGTTTCGTTTTTTTGTTGACTTTGCGGTTTCTCAATATACCATAATGGGATCATAATGAGGAGCTATATTTTTCGGGAGGGGCATAATAACAAAAACCCCAGCCTCTATTTTCTTCACAAAATTCAAATTCTCAATGTTTGATAAATTTTTCCGTTATTGCCACAACCCCCCCCCCCATGGCAGAACACGTGCTATCACATGAAGAGTACGTGAACAAGAGGTTTTAAATATTACGCAACAATAAAAAAGTTAGCGGGAAAATTTATTTTTTTTTTCTTTTTTGCTCAAAGAACTAATCCCAATATTGGGTCTTCTTCATAATTTACCTTATATAGAGTCTTTCTAGTTATACTCTACCTCCCACAGCCCACGACATTCGGAGAAGGCTAGGCGTTATATAATCACTAAGTCAGGGGGAGGAGGCTATAGTGCGAAACACCCGCCCAGGTCGAGGTGGCCAGACCGAGATGAGCTCTAATCAGACCATCTTCGAGCGCACACATGTTCTCGGTGCTCTCGAATAACATGGTCTGGAGAAGGCTTCGAGCGCACTTTTGTCTGGACAATGGCCTGGAACTTGTCTGATCAGAGGTCCATTCGGTCTGGGAGGGTCTGATCAGAGGCAGTTTTAATCGCACACTAGTCTGATCAGAGGTCAATTCGAGCGCACACTAGTCTGATCAGCAGCCAAGTCGAGCATTTTTTTTCATGTTTTTATTTTGTTTTTTATTAACTGACAGATGTTGTCTCTGCTAAGATTCAACAATACAGCAACTTTCCGATCAGAATCCCATTGATGGGGTTGATGGGGTTGATCGAACCCACGGACGCCAGCTGATAGCAACTGGCGGTTTGCTCATGAAAACATGCAGGAAAGGAAATTCATGTACAACCATTAACAATCAAGTTTATTAGAGCAGCAACTTGAAGAGTTTTTGAGTTTGAGTTTGAATTTGGGACATTGGTTCTAAACTGTACATTGTTACTGGGGTACGAAGCCATTATAAACACCGTGGAGGGTTTTTACTGGCTTTTCCTGATTGCAATTACTTGTCGTTGATTACTTCTGGCTAGCCGTGTTTGCAGTTGTTATTGAACATTGTTGGGCATAAGTTTTTTCAGGGATAGGGAAGAAAGAAAGAATAAGTAGGTAAAATAGAAAAGAAAAAAAAGATTGAATTAAACTAAAACCAGAAGGGCTGAGGATTATTCAGCTTTGTTTGTTTGCTCGAGACAGCTGCGGCGCGTTGGGGATCGAACTCCCGCTGTTTTTCATTTAGTACACTTATGTGTTGCGCCAATATACACATGTCTCTGCTTGAGAATGGTCTTCATTCAGTCATAGTGGCTGATGAATTTCTCTCGATTTTTGAATTGATTTCGTTATACATAATTGAGATGTTTTAGAATCATTGGTCCAAAGTTTGCCGGTTTCGAATTGTATCGTATTTTTTTACAAATGCTGAGTATTCAGGCTTGAGTGGATTAACAAAATGTCTGTACGCACTACTCCCGAGAGTCCTCCTCCAGAGGAGAAGTTTGCTCACGGCATGGTTCGGGTGATTCCTCTCGAAAGCTTCGGCAACGGAGCCGGGGATCCCCGGCAGATTGCTCAAGAGAAGCTTCTTCTGTTTGAGGGGCTGTTACCGGATGGACTGTCGGAGGCTTATAGAGCTTGGAAGCCACAGAAGCGCATTTTAAAGCCTAGGAAACGGCGGGCAACTTCTGATTCTGATTGAAAAGGATCGAAGAAGCTTCCTGAGCCTAGATTAGATCCTGACTTTGACTCGAAGGATCCTTTGGGTCTTAGTCGGTGATCACTGATTTTTAAATCAGTAATTAAGAAGAAACGGTCGTAATGTCAGTAAGCCTAATCAATCACAAAGTCTAATTTGCTTTTGCAGTTGCTCTTTGGACATTGCCTTTTTTTCTATAAGCCGTAAAATTGCTTCAATTTTGTTTTTTTGAGCGCGCTTGATGTATTTTTTTGCCAACCGTATCTGAATGTTTCTTATAGTAGGTGAGTTCAATTCTTCATGTAATTTTTGCAGGCTGTACCATCGAGGTTTCCTTAAACATATTCTCAGTGCTCTTTTTTGCGCTTTTTGCATGATTGATATGACCGTTTGCGATTGGTTTAGCCAGCAAGCGTTTGCATATAGAAATAGGGGCCGGATCCAGGATTTGTAAAGCAGAAGTAAACTCTCCTGCTCAACATTGAGGTTGCTTAGACGCTGCAGTTGGAAGATTCGCTTGTTTGCTCTGCTTGTGATGTCTTTACAATCTTCATTCCAGTTTAGATGTGGCGTCATGGTTATTCCTAAGAACTTTATGGGTTTCGTTTCCTCAATTTGTTTTCCATTGATGTTTAAACTGAGACTTGTTTGTCTTTTCGAAGTGTTTTTGAATAGCATGTACTTTGTTTTGGCCTGGTTAATTTTGATTTTCAATTTATCACACCACTTTATGAGAGTGTTGAGTGAGGCTTGGAGTTTGCCTTGTATTAACTGACTGGACTTTGACCTGTAAAACAATGCAAAGTCATCTGCAAACTGAGAAATTTCTGCTGGCGTTTCTGGAATGTTAGAGACATAAATTAGGAATAATATGGGCACCACAACGCTACCCTGGGGTACCCCGGCTGTTGGTGAGAACGTCTTGCTTCTCGTATTCTTAATTTTGACGTAAACATTTCTTTGTGAGAGGAAGGAGTTCACCCATTTGATGATTTTCGTCTGTATTCTGATTTTAATCACTTTATCAATCAAACCTAATCTCCGGACTGCATCAACATTGTTTTCGACATCAAGGCCGACAAGTCCCAACATTTCTGACCTTTGGTATGCTTCACTTATATGCTGAGTCAAAACAAGGAGATTATCGGTTGTGCATCTGTTTGCTCTGTATGCACTTTGTTGTGGTCCAAAGACTTTGTTTGCTTCACAGTGGTCTAGGAAAAGATTTTTAACAACAGTTTCACAGACCTTTGCAATACAATTGGTAAGGCTAATTGGTCTGTAATTTTCTGCTCTCTTCCTGTCTTTTTGAGGTTTTGGAAGCATTGTTATTTGTGAGTCTTTTCAAAGGCATGGCACGTAAGAATTGTTAATTGAGCTGGAAATAATTATGCATATGAGAGCTTTAATGCTTTTTGGTAGCGCCTTCAGTAGCTCATAGCTTATTTTGTGTGGCCCGGGGAATGATTTACTTGTATTTTTCAAAATTTCATTGAACTCTTCAACTTTTAGGAAGGTGATTTCTGCAGTTATTTCTTTTGGATCGGTTTCTGATAGATGTTTTGTGTTTTGTTCTGTCTCGAGAAAGCGCTTTTGTAAATCTTCGTTTTCGTATACGTGTTCTATCATTGTATCACTCAGAAGGCTTTTGAATATTTCACACTTTTCATGGTCAGTTATGGCAATTTTGTCTTTAAACGTTATTTGTAAATGTCATCCGCTTGACTGTTGTTTATCGCTGGTGATGATTTTGATTGCTTTCCAGAACCCCTTGTTTCCTGCTTGTTTCGCTGTTTCAATTAATTTTCTGTTTTGTCTTTCAGTTGAACATTTGAATGCTCTTCTGATTTCTCTTTGCAAGAAATTGATTTCCTTTCTCAATCGATAGAAAGTGTCATCCTTTGCACGTTTTAGTTGCCTCCTTATCTTTTTCTTTTGTTTGATTAGTTTGATTATCTCTGGATTTATTTGAAGATTCGTTTTATTTACGTAGGACTGATCAATTGATTTATGAATAAGCTCGACGATGTTATGGCTCGTTTCATTCAGATTGTCTTTGTTTGGATATTTTGGTGGCTACAAGCAGGAATTTTTGTAATTGAGTGGTGGCTGCCGAAATTTTCTAATACTTGAAAATTGTCAAAATGTTTAAGGACTGAAAGACTACAGAAATGTAAATCAAGCATGCTCATGCTCTTATGTTGATTAGATTGATACGTTGGATAACCTTTGTTCAGTAGTTTGAAATTTCCTTCATCAATTATTTCTAGCAGTTTTTCGCTGTGTTCGGTGTTGTACGTACAATTGAGCTCTTGATGCGGAGAATTGAAATCTCAACATATGAATACGTTCTTGGGATTGTTGTCAAATATTTCAGTAGTATTTAGGTCTTGACATTTATGCCATTTTTTGCAATGATAACAGACGCATGAAAGTTGCATGCTTTTGCTTCTGTTACAATGAATTATTTCTCATGTACGAAAGATTTTTGCCATTTCTTGACTTCATTTAAACAAGCTATATCGATGTTTTCTTTCGTCGGAAACAAGAACAATTCATAAATTTTGTTTTCTAAGCCAAGACAGTTCCGTTGTAAAATTTTAATGTTGTCCATTTTGAACAATTTGTTGGCTGTAAGATTGAATCATGTTTGTGTTAACAGTTTGCATTAGGTTTGCCTTCTTGATGTTATCGTGAATTTCTTGTCCATATATTCTTTAATTAAAAACTCTGGAGGCACTGTTGCTAACGACGCTGATAATATCGCTATAGGACATCGTATTGAGACTGTTTCTTATTTTACTGAGAACTTCAGCTACTAGAACAGTAATTTTTGTAGTGGTTAATGACTGAGTGTTCTGAGTATCTATCCTTGTAACGCCACTTGAGTATTTTGTTTTTTGTTTCTGTTTATTTGCTTCAGTCACAGCGTTCTGATATGGGGGACAGCCTCTATACAATGTTGCGTGTGAGCCACCACAGTTTGCACATTTTGCTCTTTCTTTCAATTCATTGCAACTTTTCGCAGTGTGTTTGCCTGCACATCGTAGACATCTCAATTCGTCTTTACAATCGCTTGCTGGATGACCAAACTTTTGACATTTGAAGCATTGTTTAACGTGAGGTGGTTCTTTACTTGGTTCGCAGCGGTGGAGCTCATGAAAACATTTGGAATCACTGTAGATCAAGACGTTTTTATGCGAAGCTGTCTGAGTTCATCTATTCAATTAAAAACATAAATTAATGGCATACTCAATATTTTTTTTTGCACTTGCGTTTTCTCTTCATTAGAAAAAATTTTAGTTTGGCTTTTAGTTAGCTGAATATATGATTGAAAACATCAATTTTCATGAAATGAATATATTATCCCGATACTGAGAGATTTGTTCATTTTCAAAATCATTCTCTGATCGAGCACACTTTAGTTTTATCATAGGCAATTTCGAATGCACTTAAGTCTGATCAGGGGGTGACTTTCGAGCGCACAAGTGTCTGATCAGAGGAAGTTTTCTAGCGCACTTTAAGCGCACATGGAGCTTCGAGCGCACGATAGTCTAATAGAGGACAACTCAGTCTGAGGCGGTCTTATCAGAGGTCACTTTTGTCTGGGACGGTCCGATCAAAGGCAATTTTGGTCTGGATCTCAGCCTGGGCGATGAACGATCCTCAATTTTAAAATTTTATTGAGATGTAGGGGAGATAAGGTTATTTTTGCTCTAAACAGGGAGGAATATGGTCTTTTTACTCTTAAAATATTGGCGAATAACTATAGAGAACTTTTAGTTTGCTTCCAGATATTTGTTAGAAAGTAAATTGGATCTATTCTGTTGGGCAACTATGGCCAAAGAAAACAGACAAATGAGCAGTAAACATTAATATTGCGTACGTGTTTTTCATAGGTATATCTTAGACTTCATTACAATCCTACTCAGGGTTAATCCTGCTTAATCCAAAGTTAATCCTACTCAGGGTTTTGTTGGCGGACTGTTTCTTACCCTTGATTCTCTAACTGTCACTAGAAATTAAGATTACAATGCCACTTAGAGAACTGTTGTCCCCTTGCCTAACAGTCTCCACTTAACCCCTCTACTACAATTTACTACTAAACCCCATCTACCCCACACCACGTATCCCTACTCTCATACTAGAGATAGAGATATATTCGCAAGTCTTATCAACAAAGTTCATAAAACCAGAAACATTTCAACAGCATAGTCACCGGCAGTTTTTAATAATACGTAGTTGTGGTTTAATAATACCTATTTGAAGTTTATGCAACTCAAACTTTATCTTATATTCAACGATAAAACTTTTTCTAAATAATTTTATCATTTCAATTCATATGTTATTGTCATTTGTGTTTTATCTGCGTTGAGACTTCATCATTGAATTGGCCAGTTTCGCTACCTCTATGTTCTTTTTATTTAGAGAAAAATATAAAAGTTTTAAATATTGATTTTCTCCAAATTAAAGATAAAAACTTCCAATTGATTGCTTTTTTAACGGAAAATTCCTAAATTTTCACAAAAGTAAGACATAGAATTACAATTATTTGCACATTTAATTCAAATTTCTGCAAATTAAAGCAAACATTTTCAAATAGAGAAGCAAAGTCACAAATCAACTGTCAACTACAATACTAGATAACGTCTTATGTAACTCCATTGGAGCCGTTGGGAGCATTCGTTAGCGAGAAATTGATTTACATAATGCCACTTGGAGAACTAATGATACTTGCAACTAATGAGATTAGCATACAAGACAAACAACAAAATCAATTAACCAGAAAAATGGTTAATCATGACCAAACGTCACTCTTTTTTACAAACTAGACAGAAAAAGAACAAAAGAGCGAAATTTGAAATTAAATTTCTGTAAATGAAAAAAATTTTGGTCCGCAAAAACCATTAGCTCTCAACTGAAAATACTGGTAAGGCTCTTTTATACGTGCAGAACACTCTTCATCTCTACATTTTATCCAGAAAGAGAAGTAGAACTAGCCTTCTTTTCAGTTGATTCAAGCGTCTTTCCGGTTCAAAAAAAGTGGTCCGAAGAAAAATTTGATGCCATTTTTGATGGATAAAGGCTAAGTTTTTATTAAAAAACATCAATTTTTAAGCTAAAATTGTTGCGTCAAAAAATCAGCAATCCTCATCTAGGACTTTAAGAAAAACCAATAGCACTATTGTTAACATAATTACAAAATTTTAACAAATACGGCCAAAAAGTGAGCAAAAATTCCGTAGAATCTGAACAAAAAGAACGGATGTCATTTTAAGGTTTACAAATCTTTGAACCTTGGTAACTGCCTAGAAAAAACGAAATTTGAAAAATAAAACTTTTTAGTTGCATATTATACACTGTAGAGCTTTCTAATGAATGATACCATTAACAACGCTCTACAATGAATTTATCGGTTGGCGAAAATTGAATGAACAAAAAAGATCTTTGAGTATATAGATCCACCCCCACTAAAAGTGGTCAAAACAAAAAATTATAATTTTTTGTAATAAGTACATTAGCCGATGTCCAGCGCTTATAGAGTACTTCAGTACTCCCCGCGAAAAACTTGGAGACTGTTTATGTACATTTATTTACTTTACCCAATAATGATCTTGTGAAACAAATGAGCAGCCTCAACTTCATGACTATGGCATTTTATCAAAAACCAGGCTGTTTCAAAACAAAATTGGATATTTTATCATTAAACTGGCAGTGAACCTTATCGTGCTTAATTTGTATTCCACTGTGTTCTATGCTTAGTGATCATATAACAATTTATTCCCCCAAATATCGTAAATATACCACTCCGATAACCCATACGTACTCCTAGTACGCTACCATTATTAATTTTACACCATGAGTGCTGTTTTGCAATTTTTTGCTCTATATTTTGAATTTTTACTTCAAATTTGTCTTGTACAAGTCACACAATAAATCGTTTATTTTTACATGAATTTCTCATCATGACAAAGCAAACAATTTTTGGGCTCATTTACACAAGATATCAAGTCAATTTAAACACGTTCCTTGCGTGTTTCTGTAGGAATTTGGCGTGCAAAAATCACACAATTCTTTTTATGAAAACACAATATTAATTTCGCGTCGCTAAGCCCGAAAAAAATCATATAATTAAGCCCGTGAAAATTGTTTAAATTTACACTATTTTGCGTGTAATTGGGCTTGAAAACATGATTGCGTTTTTAAAATGAACGAATTTGCTCTCAATTACCATATAATTTCTCAATTTTTTATTCAATTTTTTTAGCCTAATTAAACAATACTTTCCAGAATTGTGCCATAGAAACTTCAAACTTAATGCATTGACTAAGATCAGAAAAACAGTCAAATCTAATCTCGGTTGATCTAACTTGGCTCCTAGCAAATGAACCAAACTCAGCATTCATAAACGTAATCAAATACGTATTGGTTTAATGATTTTTCAAAAGAACAACTAATTAATTCCTGCGATGAAACCATCGATAATTCTAGAGGAACAACTAAAAAATATCTGCAAAAATTACCCGGTAAAAACCTATAACTTTGCTCATAAGCATATTCACATGAATATTCGTGTAACTGGTTCACACGAAAATTCGGCTAGCTAATACTATGCCACGAGAGACTTTGGAGTTCGTTATTAGGAATTATGATTTTGCTGCTCCTCTGTTTAGTTTTTTATCTATCTGTTTTTCCCATGGTTGTTCTTGGAGCTCAATTTAATCTCTCAGACTTTTCCAGCAATCTACCTGTTTCTTTTGCTCAATTTCCTAAAGAATAATTGAAAATAAAAAAATAACAATTTATCCGGTGTGATAATTGTCAATCATTACCTTGATGTATATTTCCATAGATAGCAAACCAGTTTATTGTTATTTGAAAAAAAAGTTATAAGGCCGCGTAAAAACATTCAGGAAAAATATTTTAACACGTTTTAAGTCTCATTTTACTTAAGGCCTGCAAAAAAAATTAAGAGTGGTTTGGTATAAGTTGATAACAGAATTTACCTGGGTAAATAATCAGTTTTTCTGAGTATACCTGAATAATCAGAATAATAGCACGTACTCTTCGCCTGTAACGAAGGACCTTTAGATTTCAACCCCACTAAAATGTAGCGTGGGATCTTCAACAATTGCACTAATTTTGTCTTAGTAGTGGTATATTTTCGGAAAAGAGTTTTGATTAGGAAGGAAAATGTAACCGCAGACTTTCCAGTAAGAAACCAAATGTATGCTGGCCTTGAATCAATTCCAATTCGAAATCAAATTGTAAAATGGTCGAAATAATTTGAACTCATGAGAAACACCGAATAAGTGAAAAATGATTCAGTAGAAGATCCAAGTACAGATTTGCCTTCAAAAACTCACCTACAAAATAAAAATCTTAGACGCCCAGATTAGAGACTAAAAATATCAAAATTATGAATGCCTTTGTTAAGTTTTCACAAAAATTCTTTTTTCCATAGGTTTCCATAAGATCAGTTCAATTTTTCAAAAAAAAATTCTTAATAATTTAACCTAATCTCTCGTAGTCTAGCAATATGCAGTTAAACGCAGCCTGTTTTTTTAAACTATTTTGAGTTGCGTGTTGAGGGTTGAAATAGCCAATCTTGCAGTAATTTTTGCTATTTATTTTTTTTTTTGTTAATGAAAGTCTGTCCAGGTGGAGTTGTTTGTGTTCGTGTACAACTTCGGAGGATTTTACTTTTTTTAGAAACATTATAATCAATATTTTATATTTTATATTTATGTTTTTATATTTATTTCTAGGTTTATAAGTGGATACTGGTAAATTCACAAATAAACTGATATAGAATCAAACTATTACTAGGGTTTAACTTCTCTAAAACAGAATTGAATTTGTGGGGTGACTCCGAATTCAACTAACGATCAGCTAATCGATAAGTAGGCTATGTTTAAATTGAGCTGCAAACAACGAAGTAGTGTCGACAAAAGAAAAAAACCGCCGCGCACATCACTACCGACTTCTCAGAGTATTATATGGCGGCGCTCCTGCCGAGAGGCAAATAAGGGAAGCATCTCTGAGGCTAAGATTGGCTACACGTAGAAATTTTGTCAAACTGGAGTTAACCCTTGTGGTGTGGACAATTGAGGAGTAGACACTTCAAGGCCGACAGCAACATTTAATACCTGATATGCAACTGTTTAGATTCCAACAAGTGAATTCTGCCATGAATACCGACGCTTACTGCACTTCAACTGCAATCTTATTCAGTTGGTCGATGATGCGTTTACTAGGTTGAATTGAATACCTTATAAGGTTCACAATCTTAGAGTCACCGGTCATTTTAATTCGTAATATCAATGTTAAGAAACAAAGAATATCACTCCCTGTAAGGAGGCAGTAAAAAATCTACATTTTTTTAACTTTTGGCAATAGGGTTACGACATATCATAAGACCTAGCTATTACAACCTTGCAGATTTTTTCAATAGCCGCGACCTCCACCTCGCTGCTGAGAAATGCACTTCCACACTATTTACCACGGACCCGAAACAGTACAAAATCAACCCAAATGTAAAAATCAACGACAAGCCAGTTCCCCATTCTCAAACAATCAAGATTCTAGGCATCACATTTGACACTGGACTAACATTCACCCCACACATTAAGGACGTCTGTGCTCGCTCTCGCAAACGACTGAACGTGCTCAAAACACTTTCTGGAACCAACTGGGGTTAGTCTAAAGAGACGCTTCTGATTACATACAAAGCAACAGTTCGTCCTCTGCTAGACTATGCAGCTCCAGTGTGGGGTCCCACCACCAGCGCTACCAACATCAACAACTTACAACGAGTCCAGAATGCGGCCTTGCGAACAACAACCGGCTGTGTTTTAATGTCCAGCCAGGAACATCTGCACCAAGAAACCGAAATTCTCGAAGTCAGGCGACACACGAGGCTATTATGCGTTCAACAACAACTCTCCCGCTATTTACCAGCCCACCCAGGTCACCACATTATAACCAGGCCGAACCCCCCCAGACTCATAAAAGAATCATTGCACACCCGTTACAACAGGTATATCGAACCATACCTTGATGAAACTGAAGATAAAGACAAGATAACATCCAAAGAATACCGAAAGATTCTGAAGAACATGCATACAACAGAAGTCAAAGACGCCATCAACAACTATGAGCCGTCCAGGGTACTTGCCACTGCTGCCCCCATGAAGATACATGACAGTGAGAAAACACTCCCCAGAGGCAGTAGAAGGCAACTCGCGCAACTCCGCTCTGGTTTCAGTCCGCTTCTCATGACCTACTCGGCTAGGATCAACAATGATATGTCTGAGACGTGCCCCGACTGTAAACGAGAGCCACACACAACACAACATCTTTTTAAGTGCCCGATGAAACCCACCAATCTCTCCGTGAAGTCACTTTGGACAAGACCTGTGGAAGCAGCTAAATTTCTCTCGCTCCCACTCAACGACAACACCGCAACATCGGACTGAGGCAAATAACAACAACAACCTAGCTATTACAAATTTCATTTAAGGGCTGAACCATGGCGTTTGTAAGGCTCTTTATTCTATTTACCAGCTGTATTCCTGTGAAGTTACTCACCCCCCAAGTAGTGATTTCCTCCAGTGAAGTTTTGAAATATTCGAAAAGACAATAGTGAAACTGTGAATAGGATGGATTTCCATCCTAAATATTCAAATTCTGCTGCTACTGTGAAATAATACGGTAAATACTATAAAGGAGTTCACATTTGTATAATTGAAAACAATGAAAGGACCTCAAGCCAAAAAAAAATACATCGCTAATATCTGTTGTAGAACAAAAGTTTCAACACGCATGTGATTTTATTTGGTGAAAATATTTAAAAAAACGATTAGCGTATAAAAAAAATTTAGCTACCCTATAAACTGAGGATGAAACACAAAACTAAGTGAAAGAAAAACTAATACGTATATATATATATATATATATATATATATATATATATATATATATATATATATATATATATATTTATTGAAATTGAAATATGATTTTTGACGGTCAATCAATCAGACAAAAGCGAATGACAGCAATTGGTCTGATAAAAGGCAATGCCAATATAATTGAGTAAAATGTTGTACGATGCTTTATTTTGCTTTTCATTTACTTTTTTAAATAAAAAAATAACTGATTGGATTGATCAAAAGCGTCACTTTTTCAAGCTTGAGGAAGCAATTTCTCCGTTCAAATTTAAATCCTATCACTTCAAATTCATTTTTCAACTCTTGTAGTCGAGAAAAGAATTTTTTACATTCTAAAATGATGTAATTTAAGCGGGCTGAAATGTGTGAAAGGGATTTTTCTGCAGACAATTCCCAGGTAATCAGCTAATTATCCGCGCAACGTGCTGAAATGTTTCTGCAAGTTTTAGATAGATTCATCAATTAACAGATTTGCCAGGTTTTTTTGCATCCATGTTTTGTTTCGGTTCGAAATATTGACATGCTTGCTTAATTTCTGCTATTACACAGTCTTTTTTAATTCATGCATTCATTTCATTCAAATTCAAGCGTTTTTAAATTCATGTATACAAATCCGCCTCTGAACAGAACCAAGTGCCCTCGAACCTCCTATGATCACCCTATCATTCGTTTTACAGTTTTCCATTTTCAAACCCAGTAACGTCAAGCGCAATTTTAAAAAAATTAAGACGTTTGCCGTTTGCGCTTTGAGTGGCTCTGTTCATTTGTCGAATAGGTATATGGGACATCATCTTGTGTACACAAATCTTTTTTTAAATTTGGTTTCAGAAAAATTGGAAGACTTCTGCCAGTGCGAGGCTGACAAAAACAAAGATAAATACAACAATGAAATGTACAACAAGTGTTGCAACGAGGGGTATTACCCACTTCTGGACGACCAATGCATCAGCATCAATGATGGAAAATTTTTTATGGACAATAAAAGAAGAGTCTGCAGGCTAAGCGTATCAACACTCTCAAGTTGTTTGGAGGGCGCTAAAATTGAAAAGGCTGCAAAACAGGGAGAAACCGGAGTTCTGGATTACACTCCAGGAAGCGGTGCCAGGAGCTCTAATCTGCAGTTTTCGGATGTGTTTGCATTTACTACACTGGTGGCCTTTGGAATCTGTTTATTGAGATAATGGATGACGGTTTGAACTCTGTGAAGCGGAGGTGCATTTTCGGAAGTAAACATTGATTTTGAAATACTGTTTGTTTCTCATTTCCTGAGCAAATTCCCATTATATGTATTGCATTTTTTTCTTTTCTTGAGGCGACACAAAACCTGAAACTCCAGACTTATTTGGCTGAGCATAAGGGCAGGTTTCGTTTCACATTTTTTCAGATGATAAAACTGAGCAAACTTACTATTTACCATTATTTATGAACATAATCAATTAAAACTTTTATACAGTTTTAAAAAATTAGACGAAACAATTTCGGAAACGACTCAAAGTCGCGTCTTCGTTAAAAAGTCTCTGGGCTATTATTTAAATGGAAAGCAAAAATTAACTTAATTTGAAAGGGATAAATTGCTCTTAGTCCATACAGTGTAAAATAACCACAGATCTTGCTCTGATTCAACTAGGCTTGTTAGATTGTTATGAAAATATAAGGAATGATAACCTTTCAAACTTCTATTGACAATTATAAATGAGGTTTTATCTAACCTTTTGCTGAATCTTGCAAAAAACAGCCTAACAGACACAATAACATAGCGGACAAACTGCCTAATAGACAAAAGTTGGTACGTTTGTACAAGGAGCCAATAGGAGACCTAATTTAATCCCGAATAAACTTAATTAAGAAGCTGTTGACAAGAATCCACCGAAATGGAATCAAGTTCACAAAATTGGCGAAGACATCCAAATAAACGTAAACATGCTCTTAATTATTAAAATGCCGCTACTAGGTGCTTCTACAGGCAAACAGGCGCTACTACTGTGAAAATGTACCCGTACTGTGTTCGAACCATAATCCCTTTAACGGGAAGGCTAGAGTGCTTACCATTACACCAACTCGTCTTAAACTCTCGAAATTGGGCATCACTGATAACAAATTCTCATATTCTTTCTTGCTCTTCGAGGCTTCTTTTCTCTAATAAGAATACGTTGAACAAGTAGAGGTTCTTGTCAATCTTTGTCAAGCTTAGCTTATGCAAAATTTACATTAGGTTGCTCTCTCTCTCTCTCCCTCTCGCTCTCTCTCTCTCTCTCTCTCTCTCTCTCTCTCTGTCTCTCTCTGTCTCTCTCTCTCTCTCACTCACTCTCTCTCAACCTTAAAACATGGCTCATAACTATCAAAACCAAATTACTGTCAGAAGATCTTATTAAAGCAGGGTTGTGGGATATTAGGCGAGAGCGGTTTTTTCGCATCTATTAGGCAAAATTTTTTCATAAAAATTTTGGGAAATTTTTCTTTTCACAAAACAAAATCTGGTGAAACGCAATAAAGAATCAGAACGCTTTTGAAGTATTGAGCTTCTAATTAATTTATTTAGCAGAGACTCATCTCCCGGTTTTCATTGCGCTTATCCTTCTTTTTTGCCGGGCATAATAGCTCTAAGTTATTGATCACGTTGATAAAAACGTTCTCACTAGTTATTTGCGCGTTATTAATTCTGCCAAAATCTTCCGCATGGGCAGCTTGCGGGAGTGATCGAAAAAATCGGAGTAAAAATTTATATCAAAAAGCCCTCTACATGTACTTCTTTTAACTCATTTTCTTGTAACTACAGTTATTAGGCCCACTTCACTACTTAATTACCTCTAAAAAATTTTGCAACACATTTTTAGTTGTTCTGAATGGTGTTCACCTAAACTCAATAAAAAGATGGAATTCATGCGCAATGAGTCCAATTGTTTAACGAAATTGACCTTTCACAATATCCATTGAAATCACTTAATTAGTTCCAAGTTCAATCAAGTGAATTTACTAATTTAAAAGGTCACCCTTTCAATTATTTTGTATTCATAACAATGTATCAGTGTGACCATTGAACCTTTCAACGACGGAAGTGGCATGGCAATGAAAAATTAAACAGTATGTCAAATTGTTTGCTCTCTTCTTAGTCTTCAACATTTGTCAAATATATCCTCTATAGAAAACAACTGCAAAACCTCACTTTGGATAAATAGTGAAGATACCAACTGCTTTTGAAGAAGACAAAACATCTCAACAACGATTTTTGGTTCTACTGAAATAAAAGTAAACAAACCGGATATGTGGCAACAAAGAAGAAGAAAAAAAGAAGAAAAACATTATCTGGTGACGCTCATGTCCAATTGAGTGTTGTCTGTCATCCTATATTTAGTCTTATTTGGTTGAAATGTGTGTTTTCCAAAAAAGAATGTGAAAATGAAATTTTAGTATTGATTGATATTTTTAGCTTGAAGTTGCTGACTTTGCTGCCTTTCTATGCATTAGGTGCGCTCTTTATCATTTCAGTGAAGGCAGCCCGGTTGCTATTTTTTTCTCCAGTTTTAAAATATTGATTGATACCTTGGCTTGATTTCTTCAAATATTGATAGAAATTTTTGCTTGATTTTGTTGATTTTGCTACTTTTCCATGCATTAGGCGCGCTCTTTATCAGCTGAGAAAAATTTCTGGAGAAAAATTTTCTTGAATTTGTTGTAAAATTATTCAATTTTCTTTCGGTTTTGACAGTCATAATGTTATCATCCTTTTCATCAATTTTTTTTTCACAATGAACCTACACTCAGTGAAGATGTTCACCTCCACAATTAAAAATAACTGGACTTTCTGAATTGGGGCACAAGGTTTGTGGTGACGATGCAGACAAATTGGCTCCTGACAAATTACCTCAGGGAGGATCAGTGGATCAACTTCATGAGCCCGAGTTGTTGCCCAGTTCAGCATACAAGAGAAGAAGGCCCACAACATGAGAAGGATGCATATGAGAATACAATGTTCATGAAACTCTGCTCAAGAAAAAATTATTTGTGGCCATCTGGCACTAACTCTGTATGTAACCACCCTAATGTCGATGAGACATGACTTTGTTGACGATGATGGCACTGCAGATAGATCAAATGTGTGACTGTGGAGACGCTGACAGTGTTGCCTTTGCAGGAGAACTTTTTCATCAGAGGACAAGACACAAGGCTAGCAGACGGAAGCAAGTCTCACAAGTCCAAATAACCATCGTTATGTAATCTAATAAGCAGGTCTCTTTTGTGAATGTCTGAACTCCTCTGTGAAAATTTTTTTGCTGTTCTCTGATTCTTGAGAAATTTACTTTTTGATCTTAGTTGAAAACGCTCTTTTGCTGTTTCTTCTTTTTTGGCTCTTGAGCCCAGACTTTAGACTCTGAGCTGAACTTGATTAGACTGATATAAGAAGGTTATAGTTTTTGAAATTGTTGATGAGCAATTTAATTAATTAGATTGATAGAATTTAATACAATTCAATTGAGAGAGAGAGAGCAACCTAGTCTAATTTGTGCAAAAGGTAAGCTTGAAATAGTTTGACAAAAAGCTCTACTTGTTCAACTAATTGGGTAACTAGATTGAAAAAGCCTCGGAGAACAAGAAAGAGTGTGGGTTATAAGAGATACTCAAGTTCGGAATCTAACGGGCAGCTAGCTTAATCGGTAGCTCAGTAGGCTTGCAAGTAAGCGATGCTGGTTCAAATCCAGTACTCGTTCATTTTCACTTGCGTTTCATTTTCACTGGAGTTAATTTGAAATGAACGGTCTGGCAAACTAATTAACTTGATCAATATTGATGGTGCTTTAAATTTTTGTTGTGTTGAATTCCATTTTTTAATATTATCACTTCCAGTTTAGTTTGATAGCACATGGACAGAATTTCAAAACACCACCTTTTAAATTATCCCGCTTAACTTTTTTGCAAACTAATTGGACTCTGAATAGGGGGTACTAATGTTATTACACTTAGAGAGACAAGAGGGAGAAAAGTTGACACGCAGTTGTCACTTAACACGCGGGTTTTGATACTCGAAGCGAGACTTTATGTCATTTGAACAATAATAAGAGTGTCAAACTTGGCCTGAGGATAAAACATATGGCGTATAGGGACAACAGAGTACGGGAGTGAACGATTGTGAAAAATCAAATAAAAGACTGAACCTTCATTTACTTCATGCATATCACACAAAAAGCTTTTTATCCACTCTTTTTCACAGTCATTTCTCTTTAATGTGGGAACAAACAAAAATGTGGGAGCAAGAGCTGGAACATAAAGCAGGCGTGCAGGGGGTTATTATACTGGGTAGGGGGGGGGGGGGGTTGGAAGTGATGAAAAGTAGCCGGAGGGAGAATGTGTTGAAATAGAAATAATAAACTATAATTTTCCACTACGTTTGCTTATGGTCTGTATTGGTGTGGTTGTGTGGAATGGTGGCGTTTATATATACCATAATACAACCACCTCCCTTCAAATAAAGTTAGAAACAATCCTCGATGGAATTTAGCTGGAAAACTACCACACGTAGTAGATTATTATGAGTTATTTTTCACCGCAAATGTAGCACTTTTTGGCCCCAGTAACTACAAGTTAGCCGCATTGAAACATTTCACGCAAGCCGAGGCACAAATATTCCCCTGACTACTTTGTTGCTACTTATTTTGCACAAAAGGTGCTTTTTACTGTTAGCCAAGTAGTTATAAACTGCTAGATATAACTAGTCGGTACCTCTGAGCCGTAAACAAAACCCGCCCACTTTTTAAAGGTATGTTATACCAGTCATAAAATTCTTAACATTTTTTATCAAAAATTTTCTGATTTTTGTAATGTGTATTATCAACATAAAACTTCGAGTTATAGAAGCGTATTTGTAGTGCTAGTTAGCATTTATAATTCGTCACCTTGTTACCAATTATGTAAAACTGAACTGATGAGAGAACAAAACCCGTTTAATGCTTTGCGAAATTGAAAAAAATCTCTTTATGGAAAGATCAAAACATTATTCTTGCATGCGTAATTAACTCGACGTTGAGCGTCAATAGCGGATGAAAACACTTTTTACCTGTACAAAATGAGCAAAAAAGGAAAATTATTAAAACTTCGATATTTTTATTGATTTCGCTCTTTTTTTCGGCGGTAACTTAGTGTGAATTCACGTATCAAAAAAACTGCTTCCTTTTTCTTTTCATTACGTGTACGTGTGTATGTTCAGTTTTAACCTGCGTATGACGCCTGACTCGTAGTCTAGCAATTTAAAAACAATTTGTAAACAGTTTCTATACACGTTGGAGCTATTTGCTCATATCTATACGTCAGTAGATAAACAAACAACCACTTTTTCCCTCCTAGGAAAAGCAGTTGGAAAATAAACTTCCTCAAAATTTGGTCTAAATTATTTTTTGCTCCACATAGCTATGCACGGTCGGTGTATTTGGGGGAAATATTGACTTAATTTGTTGATATTAAAAAAGACAAACAGAGGCTCAATATTGAAATTATTGAACGCTGAGGAAAATTTGTGAATTCCTTTTTACTTTGTCATTCATTATCTAAGCTTTTGTTTCTGAACCAGACCTAAAGCGTAAATTAACGCATTCCCGTCAGCTTGAGAGCCATTGAGAGCAAACAACAATAAACAATCGAGCTAAATTTTTACTTTTTTCGTTTCAGATTGTGTACCTTTTTTTAAACTTGTAATTGTGCGAAAATTTTCTAACGAAACATTTAATCGTGTTACGTGTGATTTTCGAATCTCGTGGACGCAATCCTCAAAGGTAATTATAAAATTCTAATATACAAATAAGCTAAATTTTCAAATAAAACTTAATCAAACCATTTAGGATAATAGAACAACGGAATCCCTATAAAATAACCCACTAAAAAGATGCTGAAGACCGCTGTTTTAAAAGAATTCTCTTATCAGGTAAAAGAAGAAATGGGCTTGACGGTAAGCGATTCATCCTTTTTTCTCCAGCAGTATGTCGGGCTCAAATTTTAAGGCCATTACTTTTTTCAAATAATTTTTTTTCAAAATCCTGCTGCTAGATATTCAAGCTTTATGTATGAAATGTTATTATTTGAGATAAATGCTTGTCTATAATCCTAACCAGTGTTTTCCTAGTTCTGTTATATTGAACGGAGAATAGATGTCCTCGAAAACCAATTGCTGCTAGATTTTCTTGAAAGAACAAATATCCGTCAAAATGCCTTCATCACGCTTTTTAGCGTTGTCAATCCAGACCCAAATTTAACACGAATGGTCCCATGATTAGGTGGGTGGCACATTAAGTTTCAATATCTTGTTCTTAACAGTATACAATGCATGACAACTCCATTGTTTTTTGGAAGCTAACAGAACAAACAATTTGGCTTCAATTGCTTTTGAACAGGGTGGAAATAAGACAGAGCATCGAATTTCAAAATTATTAAAGGAGCTTAAAAACATTCAATTCGGATTGACTTCGATTTTTGCACTCATAATTTTTTCCTAAAGCAAGAATCTGAAAGTTTTGGTATTGAATGCGCATCATCAATTCCTTAGCATTTTGTTTCTCTCATTGACATGATCCGAAAACTTGCACAATCCTCCAAATAAAGTTCTCAAGTTAAATATACAAGGAAGTTGTATGAATCAATTTTTGTGTGCTTCGCCTAGTTGCAAAAGCTGAAAACAAATATGACAATCCTCCTGTATGAGAAAGGAAATTACAAGATTAAAAATCTTATTATTTGGATTGTATGTTTCTTAGATCTATTCAAAATCAGCAATCAAAGGTCCCACAAAACGGTAAACAATCCTTTTCCGAATATTTTGGAATTAAGTAGAAACGAAACCTAGAATTACAATTGAATTATTGAGGAAATGTTTTGTGGCGGTCTGTACAACGAAAATTACTTTTCAAAAAAAGGTAACAGACATATCTAACGAATAGGAGAAATAGGAGAGGTAGCAAATAGATCATGGATCTTTTTGCGTTTTCAACTAAGGATAGGGAAGATCTGAAGCAGTGAGATAAAAAATATATTGATGCTGGAGTGGGCCAACAGTTTTGCTGCAATATCATGAATTAACTACTGCCACTACTAAGTGCCTAGACCTGATCTGATAACAGAATTCAAAAGACACCCGAGTCATATATTTTTTAGAAAATTGATTCAACAAATGCTTTTCACCTTGAAAATTTAGCTTATGCATTTAGTGAATAAGATTTTTTTAATTATAGGGTTACTTTTTGCTTATGAAATGATATTGACGAACATAATCGTTTAACATCATTGAATTTTTCTGCTATTGTCATCTTAATGAAATTTTTTAGTTTTCATTTAAAACTCATTGACAAAATTGTCTTATGTGACAAAAGCATGCGCTCATGGTAAATGTTTTTTAGGGTATGCAATTAATGTGATTCCCTGGTTCTGGAAACTGATCCAACAACAATTTTACCAAATTTACCTTTTGTTTCGTATCAGACGTTCGAATGCTCCACGTCATCTGGTTTCTTCGGAATCATTAATTTTATGCGTAACAAATGTCAGCTTTGTTTGGTTTCGGAATATCAATAGGCTATTGTATTTTTGGTTCAGAAAAAGAAGTGTAGAAACGTAGAGTTTCCTATTTTGTCGCAAACGCGTTTTACTCCAACCACTTTAATTGTAATTCTATGATAAAATTTTAACGAAAAATGTTCAATTTTTTTTTCAAAATTTTTCATTACTTCTTGTTGATAAATCTCTTTAAAAATTTTTGAAAATGTTGGGTACATTATGTATTTTTAAAAGGAGGAGACTGGTTGAGTAACGAGCACAACTCTCTACTTCGGACTCACTTAGTTTTAATTTGATCGCCAGAAACCAAATTTGGAAAATAGTTGTCTTGATTCTTACTGAAATCAAAAACACAGAAGGTATCCTACCTTTAAACGCTAGCATACCAAATCGACAATTGCAGAAACGATATCAAAAGAAGTACGCTACGTTGACGAGTTAGTTTGTTATCTTCTAATTTTACAAAACTTATGCGCAAAAGCTACAAAAGGACGAAATGCTCGGCAAATGGTCTTCGTGGAAATTACCGGTTTTTTTTGTTTCCATTAATTTTAGAATTAAATTTCTCCATTATAACAACTTTTTCAAAATATATGGTCATGGGTGACATTTACATATGCTGCTAGTCTTTCGACTGATCAAAAGGAATAAATGCGCACTTTGTTGAAGCTTGGTTCTGCCATTGTATCATCTCTATTATAGATCTAGAGCTTTACTTTTAGATTTTCTCTGCTTTATGATTCATTTTTTTCACATGCTCGTCATTCATTTATATTGATAAAAATGATCATTTATGTTCCATTTGAACCGGCGGTAATTGCACTGACTAAATGTAACATGGTTCAAAGTAAAGTAAACTGTATCTTCTACCAATGTTATACCAACTTCTGAACGAAGATGAATTAAATAAATTTTATTTGAGAAAAGAAGGCGTTGTATCTATCTGTCTAGTTTTGATTTATTGTATCAGCAACTAAAAACACTATGATCAAGCAGTGCATGTCTGGTACCAGTGAAAGACAAAATATTTTGCAATTTTTATTTTAAGTAAATGATTATTCAAAAACTTTGCTGGATTGATACCTGTGAACAGCTACTATAAGAAAACATACAATTCGCACAATAAAGCAAACAAGCATACAATTTGTAAACGAGGCTGGCGGCGGAGCCGTCAAATCACTGAGGTGTTTAAAATTTTACAGTTTCGAATTATACCGTTCTTGATACACGTAAATTTTTTATCGAAAATTTAAATAATGACTCAACAAGTTGGATCCGCAAACTGAAATAGCAAAAGCAGCCAGAAGCCACTCTACTGGGCCCAATAGAAAATTCTCAAGCAAATGCCTCAGTTTGGACCAAAAATGTCTTGTTCCCGAACATGAGAAAATATTGATTAATTGTCTACGAGCAAGTTGGTTTATTTTTGGAGCAGTCCTGAAGTATTTTTTTAAATTCAAGGTTCTCATCCGAATATTCGATAGCACCCAAGTAATACAACTATAATTAACCTCTTATAATAAAAAATAAGACTATTATTTTATAATAAAAATTGTTTTGAGATTTACAGAAATTTTCAGAAAAAAAATATGAAAATATGCAATAAAAAGCATTAGTCAACACATTACAACACTACATCTTATGTAATTTAATAGCAACATTAGCATCAAAACAACAATCTGAGCAATATACACTGCCGCAAACAATTTTTAGTTTTGGAAACCTTTAACAAAAATTAAATTTTCCTAATTGATTCAAAAATAACCTGAAATTTGTTGTGACGATTTTTGAATGTCAAATCAAATCTAAGAATAAAACTCGCAGTAAATGCTAATTCTGTTTAGAGGTGATCTTAGAATTTAAGGAAGACAGAAGGAAGATGACGGGGTTTTTCTGTACTTTTCTTTGGTCAATTTATTTTGTCACATTTTCAAGTAAAAATACTTTGCAGCTGTCAGTTACTAGTCATTTTTCGAAAAAAAACTAACTGGCCAGACAGGATCAAGACTTATGTTTGCAATAAAATTCTGGTGAGGACATCAAAATATAGCGCTGAAATTATGGCACGTCTTCTTGTTTCTTTTCTAAAATTATCCTGTTTATCCTTTTCTAAAATTATCCTTTTCTAAAATTATCCTGAGTCCCCACTAGCATTGGTCAATTCTGTTTGGTTTTTAGGTCTTATCAAACACTGTTGTTATCAAGCGAGATGCATGATTTCTATGCTTTATTTAGTAATTCAAAAAAAAATTGAACAAGGAGGCTCGTTAATGTGCGTTCGCAGATGATGTTCCGACCCGAGCTCATCTACATTTTTGACTTAATTGTCAACCAAATGAAGAGATAAAGAAAATGGATGTTTGAGTTTGAAAAACTCGTTAGAAAACCTAACTACTGATTGAATTACATAATGCCATGCCTCATTACAACACTGACTAGACCTGCCATTAAAAAGACTACGCGAAAAAGAAACAACAAAATAAGCAAAAACAAAAATTCTAAGGCAAAATCTCAAAATCTAAATTTAAAAGCACCTAAAAACAACCTCAAAACGCAATCAGATAAAACCTTAACAACACAAACTTACTTTTTCCTATCTATACAAGAGTTGAAAATTTTCTCTAATGAGGCTAGGTAAGAAGTCGACAGAGAGATTGAATAATTAGGCGAAATACAAAAAATGAATCAACATTTTTTAAACCATATAATTTTAAAACTCCTAAAAGTCATTTGTTTACAAACAAAATAGTTTTCAATAAATTTAGTGAAAAGTCATCATTAAGCAAATGGCACCTGACTTTGGTTAGACTAAGCCATGGGAACGGACTAAAGATACAGAAAAACTCAAAAAATTACATACAATTTGCGAAAACACAAATTATTGAAGCCATTAAAATCATTAGCTATTATCTGAATAATATGTATTTTTATTTCAGTTTGTTATACTAATTCAGCCAAAATGTTTACTTAAAAAATAAATAAGTTCATTTGTGTCACCTCTGAAAATCATTGGGTGTCTGTTATTACCCGAATTTGCTAAAGGTAGAGAGAAAGAAACACAATTATACCACTCACAAAACTTTTATGAAAACGCCTTTTGTCCATTAAATAAAACATCAGTTACCATGTAATATCAGTAGACATGTAAATTTTTGGAATACAACGAATTGGATTAACCTCTCAATAACGAGAAATTTCAAGTTGACGAAAAGGACAACAAAAACTGAAAAATTTGAAAACTCTTTGAAAAAGTATATTTTTATAAAGTTCATGAATATTCGCTACAAACTGACTGCTTTGGGTAACATCATTTATTCAAAACCTAATCACAAGCTTATGAGACCGGTCAGCATTTTACGGTTACACAAAGAATAAACAACACGTAAGAAATCAATACAAAAAATGTGAAAAACAGAAAAATTTCAAGCGAAAAACCATTAAATTTTTAAATTTTCAGTAAAATTTTTTCTATTTCTAATAACTTTCAACAGCAATGTGATTCTTTTTTTAACAATATGAGTTCTAAAAATCAACAAATATGAACAAATACATATTAACGGTGTCGGGGCCATTTAAACCGTTAGTTTTTCTCTGAAGACACTATCTATGATCTTATTAACCTGTTCTCTTTGCCTATGGCACCAAAAATCCAAAAAAATTTGAATGAGTTATGAAAACTCATTCAAAGAAGTCTTAAAACCAATAGCTAGAAGATAAAACCACTATCTAGATCAATTATGGTTGAAGAAAAAAAGTCTTCCGTCGTTACTGAGACTGAACTACATTTCATAGAAATAAGTTTACGATTGGTTAATTTTCGAAAGTTTTTCGAAAAATATTGTTCAAGTCTTGACAGCCATTGAATTCAATATCTTTCAACTGATGTCAATAAACAAGCTCAGTTGTGCCTAGATGGAAGGACAAGGATGTTTGTCAAGCATAGATAACAAATTAGACATTACAATAAGTCTTACGACTGTGAAAACGACAATAAATATAGGCAATAAAAAAATTCAGTAGAAAATGCGAGAAGAAAGTTTCGAAGCCATTTAAACCATACAATTTTCTCTGCCATTGAACGTCTTCCCTAAGCCAGTGAAAGCTTTCAATATTAAGATAAAGTGATGATATTTTAAAAGGAACCAATAATTCGAAAATATCCAAAACTTTTGAAATTTTTTTTGAAATCTTGTGGCATTGAAGTCAGATAACTAATAATTAGAAAAGAAAACTGCTAACCAGAATAATATTGGTTGCAGTAGGAGAAAAAAGGGTCCTGTAATTACTGAGGCTGACTTACAGTTAACGAAAATAAGTTTATGATTGAATAGGGTTAAAAAAAATTTCCGAAAAGTTTATTATCAAAGTCTTAACAGCCGTTAGTTGTCCATTTAAAGCACTGGATAGGTTCACCTAATTCTCATATCGAAACCTATTCCACATTAAAACAACGAGTCTATCACACAGGTTACCAATTTTGTAAAAACTAAGAAAGAAAATCAAAATTTCAATTAAACTTAAGAAAACACAGAGTCGAAGCCAGAAAAAATATGAGCTATTATTTGAAAACGAATTTGTTGTTCATTCGGCTTCACTTTACTGTAAATGAGATTTCTCATTAAAGGAACCTTGATATGAAAACTGACTAGTCTCTAGTGACTTAAAAAACAAAATTAATATGAAAAGTTTTCTAAAAAAGGAGCTCTCAATTAGAATTCGAATTTTTTTTATAGTGCACTTCCTTTTGAGACCAGAACTAGCCTTTTTATCGCCTTTCGTGTATTAGGAAATCATAATTGATTCACTTCGTGGCGTGAAATGTATTTTTTAATTACTATTTTTATAGAAAAAACATTAATTTGAACGAAAATTCCCCTAAAAGTGAACAAAAGGATTATAAAATCTAAATCCACAAATGAAGATGGTTGTGATGAGTGATTTAACAATTTGAGGAAATAAGATGTTGAAATATTTCTACTTTTCGTTCTTTTCAAAAACATTTTGGCATTTTATTATTCGTCAAGATTTTATAAGCAGGAAAATTGTGGGTAGAGTTGGAGATGATCAATTTCATTTATCTCATGACTGTGATTCCAGTATAATTTTTGCTGTATATTGACTGAAGCTGTTTGTTATACTGGGTGGTTAGCCAAAATTCGAGTTTTCAATTAAACCAATAAACCGTAATGTTGCTTGTATTTAAAATGGTCAAATCCCAAAAGTTGCGTACGTTTTCAAGTGTTAAATCTAATTCAAAACATGGAGATGGTTTTAATAAAAAGAATATATGAATTGGATGAAATAAATTGAACTTTTTTCGTATTTCTACATTTCGTTCCATTTCTAAAGAAACTTTCGCTGAAGTCCCCTATACCTGCTCGAGAGAGGTTCACATTATCTTTAATGTTACTAATTTTCGCAATTACCATGAAATTTTTGGTTTAATTATGAAAGGATAAGGTAGCCTGATGACGTCACAAAAAGATGACGCCTGTTGCCGTTTATTCTCGTGAACAAAAAGTGAACATTTGGCTGAAGAAAAGCACCAGCCTCGCGTACATGTTCCCAAATTTTGCAAAAATAATGGAACAATAAAAATAAATTGAAAGCAGACTAATCTGCGTTGTTTATACTTATAAAATGTTCAACTGCCCGACACGATATTTTCAACTCTGAAAATAGGATACCAATTTGGCGAGTCCTGCAGTGACCCGGCTAAAACGACAAACATGTCATTTATTAAGGATTGTTGCAAAATTTGCAAGACTGATATTTCTATCATTTAAGGACCAAGTTGTCCTGATTTAATTGTCCGATGAAAATCCCCCCCCCCTGCTGGGACTCACTCACGTACACAACCCTATTCGCAATGTACAACAGTTATGGGCGTTAACTACCTGCTTCTCCGTTTCCATTTCCTTTTTAATATGAAAATTTAATTTCGATGCAATAGTTTTATCTTTCATATCACCATAAATTGACCCAAATGACACACAATCATTTGCTAAATGCATTTGAAAAAACGAGCCATTTTATTACTGTAATAGAGAAATCAATAAAAACTATTATTTCTCAGGGGAGATAACGGAACTGACCGACTCCCATTATCCCGTTCTGCAGAATAAATTTGCTAACCTTCAAATTTTCCTTCAAATACTCGCAGCACAAATTGAGCGGAACTTGCAAAACTGGGATACCTTTTCCGTTTTGGCTCCCACTTTAATGGGCGTATATTATTTGCGATTATTTGTAACTCCCCACCCCCACTCCACCCCCACCCCAACGCACGTGCTGCATTTATAACTAATGATATAATGAGACGTGTTCTGTAACTGGGGGTTGCATAACGTACGGGGGGGGGGGGGGGGGGGGGGGGGGGGCGGTTTCAATGGGAAAAGATCCAAAAACTGTTTTGTCAACGTGGAATTACGGTGATCTAAGAGCAAAGTATTATTAATTAATATCTTTGAAGCTTGATACAGTTTGAAAGCTCATTGTATAACCGTGGGAAGTGGTATATTGTTTGGGTGATGTTTTGTGACTGCTAGAGTACAATGAAGAGCAGAGACAGGTGACAGTAAGTATAGAGGGGATAAGTCCCAGATTAGGGCCAGATTAGGTGCTCTCTCTGCTAACACAAATGACTCCACGTTCTCCTAAAGTACATAGAGCAGTATATGCATTTAGTGTCGAAAGGACCCCCACACATATATGCACATTAAGGGACTATAATTATCATCATGAGCCCTCTAGTCTTTAAACAGTCTGAACTGTTAAGCCTTTGAAGCAGTTTCTTTCGTCTCTTTTTAAACCTATCGTTCTGTGATTGTTCTTTGTTCGAGTTATATTAATTTATGATGCTAGATATTGTTTCGACCATGGCTTTATAACACACCACAAGTAAAGTTCAATTCTTTTATACTAATGACTCCATAAAATTTGCAATCTCAACTTTTTGCTGTTAGGTTGAGGGCTGGGGGGATACAAAAGAGTTCTCGAATTCAGCTGAATTCTTTTTACTAACTACATTTTCCCAAATTTTAACACTTGAAAAGATTTAGTAAGATGAGTAACCAGAATTTTTCAATTTTAAAAAATGTGACCTTAGGATGATGTTGGATTCAATTAATTGAGCTGATCAATGAGATAAAAATAAGTGCCAGTTTAGCTCACGAGATTTGATAATGCTCTAATGTGAAACACTACCATAGATAATTAGTAATTTCCATGTTGGATTTGTTTTTGATTTCTGCGTTTATTTGAACACTTTTTTTAGTCTGAAGACGAACAAATAGCGCTTTAATTGAGCCAAGAAAAAAATCCTCACAACAAACTCAATCAAAGGAAGTGAACTAACTGCGTCTTTCTTGTCAAAAGAACCCGTTTCAACTGCCAAATAAGGAATTAAGAGACAGCAATCAGACATGGGCAAGCAGAATAGCAAACTGAAGCCAGAGGAACTGGCTGACTTCCGCAACCAGACAGCTTTCTCAGAAGACGAGATCAGAGAATGGTACAAGGTGAGTAAAACTTCCTGTTCAGTTTGTCAGCAAACAGGTATGTGCGATATATTTTTTGCCACTCGAGACAACTCCAAACGGTTATCTAGTAAGAAAATTGATACTTGCATGAATTTTGTAGGCTCTTACTGTATAACCATCGCATCTCGCCCCGGTAGTTTATTTTTATAGTGTAACAAAAGAACCACCTTTCTAGTTCACCATTTGAACAATTTTAACACTTCTCAAGGTCACAAGGAGTTGAGTTAAACGTGAGTCATAACTGACAAGTTGACTTTGGTTCTTACAACATAGGGTTCTGGACTCCAAATTTGTTAAACTAGGTGAATAGATACTGAAACACCATTTGTTGTGTAAATTTCAAAGATGAATTATTTCATCCTGCAACCGGCAGATACTTTTACACGCGTTACCATAGTTATGATTACAATCAGACAATTAAAAATTGAATTACCCCAAACTTTCTGTCCGTGGCACAGATGGTTCGCTATCGACACAAACTGAGGAGACAGAAACCTTCTGAATTAAGAAATCAGAAACCACTTTTGTTAGTCAGAAACTCAATTTATCAGTGAAATTTTTATTTTCCAACATAAATTAAAATAAAATTGAGATCGTACGGGCACTTTCGGTAAATTTCGAGTGATAATAGAGCGAATGACTTCCTTTATCATTTTCGAGGTTGTGTAAAATTAGGAAATATTCTGGACACAGCGCCGATTATGCTTTCAAAAGCACAACTCTAATCAATTGGGATATCTGTTTGTCAGGACTCTTGTATGATTATGCATCGCTTACCTAGAGCCTTAGTTTATAGCCCTACAGCTTGTAAAAGTCTCTTAAACAAATTGCGGTTGCTCTTGAAACTTCCTTGCCAGATAAACACTGGCCTTCCAGATATCCGTTACTCAATAGGAGCTCTTACAAGAACCTGTTGAAATGGGCAGCGCTGAAAATATTTTTGACAAAGAAGGAAGGAAAAACTTTATAAGTGAAGGGTCTAATATTAACTATCTTTCTCAATACGATTTTTTTTTCATATCTATCATCTATACAGCAGTTGCTTTCTTGATATCACAGTAGGGTTCGATTTAAATAAATTTTGACTTTTTCAAACGTCTTACCAACTAATAGTCAGAATAAGTACCTGTTCATTACCAACTAATAATCATAAGTTATACTTTGCGATAATGGATCTATTGCCAAAGATATCCGCAAATGGTATCCCAAAGTTGACCATAAATGGCATATTGTTAACTTTATAATTATTCATATTGGTTCATTGCCACTGGACAGATCACAAATGGATCGATTTAATCATGAAACGTTAACAAAAAGTCATTCGGAAGTGGTGTTGACTATGCCTCATTGATGTTCCATTTATATAGTAGGCATTCGAAAGCTACAGCGGAAAGCACACAGTCGTCCATGGCCTTGACAAGAAAATATACTTCTCTTGAAAATCAGGATCATTGTGAAAACTATGTGCGTGAACTATATGCCTATGTTAACTATATCGGTATACGGTGGTAGTAGGTCAGTGCGTTTCAACTTATTCAGTTCATTTCCTCCATACTTTTCTTATTTTTTGTCTAAACTGACTCTCCGCTGTCTTAGCCATCTTTTCTTCCTCTGCTCAATTGAGTCCTGAGATTCTTCAAACTAAATTGATTTGATATTAATACAACATTAGTAAGAAACGCCCTGAAGCGAGCGCTGCGAAACGCGCTGAAAGTATGTAAGAAAGGTGCTGAAAATTCAGTACATTAGTTGCAGCTTATTTTAGTTGGTTTTTATCTATGATTTTCGGGCTGAATTTTCTAAAGTTTCAGCAACTTTCGCGCATTTTGTCATAACTTCAGTGCATTCAACATGTCTTACAAAAAATGCGCTGAAATGGCGCTGACACATCGAACCGGGTTATAGTAACTTCTATTGTCTTTTATTGTTCCTCATGGCTTCATCTCTATAGTCAACTTTACTTTGAATAACTAGAGCCTCTTGTAAAACTATGTTATGCTATTTTTTTTCACAATTTACATCAGCTTGTTCTCTCTCAACCTTCAAACTTTATTTTGTTTCAGGGTTTTCGCAAAGACTGTCCCTCAGGCCAATTGACAGTGGAGGAGTTCAAGAAGATCTACGCCAACTTCTTCCCATATGGGGATGCCACAAAGTTCGCAGAGCACGTGTTCAGGACATTTGACGTCAACAATGATGGTATATCCGTGCCGTTTTGTTTTCTATTTCTCATAAATTACATTTCCATCAGCAATTGTTAAATATACAACAAAACTTTAACAGCTCCGTTACATTAATTGAAATTTGAGATGGTATTCTGCACAACACCTAAACAGCCTTTAACAAGATATTGATAAGCCAAATATGCAGTGGCTCTCTGTAATTATTCGTAGAATCAACTATTTTTTTCGATAAACTTTTAGATATAATGTAAACTTGTATTTATCTTGGCAGGTTATATCGATTTCTGATCAAGACATTTCCTGTTCAGTTTTAGTGTTGTATTTTCTGTTTCAGGAAGCATCGACTTCCGGGAGTTCATCTGCGCCCTGAGTGTGACGTCACGAGGCCAGCTGGAACAGAAATTGAGGTGGGCCTTCAACATGTACGATCTAGATGGCAATGGGTACATCTCTCACCAGGAGATGCTCGAAATAGTCACGGTTAGCAAAACCAAATTTAAGGGAGATGAAGACAACAGAGTGATCTTTGTAACGAAAACAATTTCATATGTCGTCACTTTTTGAACTGTATATATTTCATCATGCTAATAGCGAATGATTGCTAGGAGCTGACTTGGTCTCAAAATTCTCATTTTGACAATAAGAGTCCACAGAGCCATGAACAGATAAAAATAAAAACAATTGTATGTTGTGTACAATATATTGCGAGACCATATTTGTTTTCTAATGCTTCAAAGCTCATCTTGAAATGAAATGAGCTAAAACTTTAACTCAGTAAATCATATTTAAACAAATTAAGGTATGCTTGAATAAAATTTCTAAGGGAAAGCTTAGACGGGGATTGGTAGCATGAAACTATTGCAGTATCTGGAAGTTTTCGGCACTTAACGTCCAATCGATTGGTTGTCAGAAAGGACTATAAACAATCCATTTATTGCAAACAAGTTGTTTCAATGAGAGTTAATCTAAACTGAAATAGTGATATTTCATCTTATTGCAATTTAAAATGCATAAAACTTACCAAAAGTTTGTTCAAATCAAAATAAAACATTAAATTTTCCTGAGGAATCTGAAAAATGTTTCACACTAACTCTTTTTTCCCAGGTATATTTATCGGGCAGCATTATATTTTTAGTTTATTCAGTTGTTTCGTCACTGTTCCATTTCGTAACTTGCTATATTGATCTTCAGCACATTCTTAGTCTCTTATTGCAAAATTAATGAGTGAAAGATACAAGGCGGCTCGGTAATGTGCGATGGCACATAAGGTTCCGACCCCGCCCATCCACAATTTTGGCATAATTGTCTACCAAATGAGGAACAGAGAGAAAAACCCAAAAAATATTTTTTGCGAATCCCAAAAAAGTCCAAGTCTTTTTCAAAAAATTCTGTATGAACGATAAGATAGCCTCCAAAGCAAATAACTCAGTGGAGTAAAAATTGATACATTAGATTGCTGTTATATGTCAATATTAAGAAAGCGAGTCAAGACGAACAGCAAAATCAAACAACAACAACAACAACAACCACAAACATTAATTACATCAAAAAATTTATGTCCCTCTTAAAAACTAAATTTAATAAAAAAGTCAACATACCGTCAGATAAACCTCAAACTAAACAAAAATAACTTATAAATCACAAGAAAACATATACGACCAGTCCATAAAAAGGTTTGGTAACAATTATACAAAAAAGAACAAAAACGGTAAAGTAAAAAAAATTAACTTATTTTTTTGAAACAGTTAACTACAAAGTAATAAATACCATTATGAATCAATTAATATTACCACAAATTTACGTCTACCACTGTTTCTGTTTCTATAGAAGGGCATTAGGACCTGTCCTTATTCATTTTTTAAAGCGGCTAAAAAGAACAACAAAAAAACAAACAAAATTTCAATTGAAACTTGCCAGAAAACGCTGTCAAAACCGTCAAGCCATATTTTGGCCCTCAAAATATATTCGATTGCGAAGTGCTAAGTAGACAAAAAGCGAAGTGCTAAAGTAATACTTTTAATTTTTTTTTTGCGAAACAAAACTACATTAAATGTCATGAAAGGCATTAATTACAAAAAGAACTATGTAATAGGGTCGTTTATTCATGAACAAGAAGCCCTCGAGACCTGCAATTATCCAGAATATTTCTTGCATATACAAAAAGAACGTCAAATATGACAAAAATCAAATTAATTTACTTTTTTTTGTGAAAAACCGGTGTCGAAGCCAGTAAAGTCATAACAAATTCTTTAAAAAAAGATTTTGGGACACCAATCCTTTTTATTCCCTTGGCACCCATATTGTCATATTTGACCTGTAATTAACTAACGAGATTAGGTAACAAAAAGGAACATAAAAAGAACAAAATTGCGAAATTGAAAAGCTTTTTTTTAAATTTTGGAAAACGATTGTTTTCAAAGTCATGAAAGCCATCAGCTATCTACTAATATCAGAATATCGGTTCTTCTATTTTCCCTTAAAAGCCAATGAAAGCTATCACTATACAGGAAATTTCACACGACCGAAACGACAAAGTATAAATGACAGTTAGACAAAATTTCAAAAATTCAATTGATTTCTTCAAGAGAGAGGCGTCGAGGCCGTTAAAACGATGATGTATATCTTTCACGATTTTAATTTGTGCCTTATTCTGAACGCTAATAATGTGACATGAGAACTGTGATAATGTAATAATGTGACAAAATGAGAAAACCTGAAAAACTGGCAAATATCAAAACAAACAAAAATCTGAAATCTTGTAGTATCAAAGCCAGAAAACAATAACTTCGGGCTTAAAACTGCAACCGATAATAAATGTTAAACCAGTAGAAAGAAGAAGCATTCTTTCTTTGCTGAAACTAAGCTGGAAGATGAACAAATTAAGAAAAAAATAGAGGAAAAGTTAATTAAGCCATTATTTATTGAAAAGTCATTTAGTTTTAAAAAAAGAAACGACCATAAACTTTCAAGTAAAAAACTAAATGCATTAGTTTCGAGCTGCTTATTAAGCGAATTGGTTGCACCTATCACTCCTGAGCTTTGTTCTCCTCCTTATTATTAGAAAAAATGTATTTTTTTTTAAAAAAAATGACCGACTGATTACAACCCTATTTTTTTGGATTGTAACAGTCCAAGAATGGCCCAAAACTATCCCTGCTAAGGTTTATTGTCCGTTAGGAACAATTGATTTTTCGAATGTTGTAGATATAGATAATTTGCTAGTTGAAAACTCAAAATAAATTCTGCATTTTTGATAATCAAGGACTAAAGTTAGCAAAAAAGGCAAAGTTTTAACTACAGAGCACTCTCAGCGGACTCTGAAGTAGAAATAGCCCCCCTCTGAGTCTACAAAGATTGTATGAGTGTTGTTTGGGGTTGTACTGTCGGCAAATTTAATCAAAGTGGACTAAAGTAGCTTATTTCGTGCTGTTTTTGATGAAAAAGGCTAAATTTTGAAATGTTTATCCAGATTTTTTGACCAAAAAAATTAAATTAAAACAATCAACAATGCTTGTTCGTCTTCAAAAATAAAATAAACGACACTATTCTTAAAAATTATAGCAAATTTTAGCAAAACGGACGAAAATTTAGGCAAAAATTCCGGAAAATGTGAATAAAAACAACGTGAATTCACTCTATTTTTCTCAGAAGTTTAAACCTCGATAACTCCCTGTAGAAAACGAAAATTAAAAAAATCTTTTTAATTCCATATTCTACGCTGGACGAGCTTTCTAATGATACCAGTCTCAACTCTCTACGATGAATATATCGATCGGCGAAAATTCACGGAACAAAAAAAACCATTTGAGTATATAGTTCCTCCCCACTCAAGAGGGTCGGATCAATAAGTTATTTTGATGTTCAACAAAGTATCATACATTGGCTCCGTTGATGATTTCCTTGATCTTGTCATCGACTATTTTAAAATCAGAGACCTATTTCTGGACCTTACACAACAAAACTGGACTCTAGATGGCGGCTTTGTCGAGAAGTCTGAACAACAACTTAAAACAGGCTACGAACACTACTCAATAAGACTGAAAAATACCTCTTCCTAAAAAATGGAGGATGTGAAATTTGGTCGATTGAAATTAAGCCATCTATCTGATGTTGATTTTGAGGTGCTGGGTGGTGATCTGGGAGCCCAATAATACTCTACCTCATGTTTTCGAAAAAGGATTCAGAAAAGCGTCAGCAACACTTGAAAAATTGAGTGACTGAGCTGGCCCTCAATGTGCTTTGTGTATTCTTTGACATTGCTTGGCCGTTGCAAAAAGTGTGTACTCAACAATTAACATAATTGAGGCCATGAAATTTTTGACAACTGCTAAAGAGAGGCTGCGGACCCAATTTTTTGAACCGATATTTCCAACCACGTTTGGCAGCAGGCTGGCCCCCATTGCTTTCTTTAGTGGTCTGAAAATCTCAGGATCAAAACAATGCAGCCTACACGGGATTACTCGTGGCGTCAAGGGATATTGTCAAAAATAAAGACCACAGATCAGTCTCTTTAAAGGTCTAAGCATTTTAAGCTCTCTACTCGAGCTTTCACTTGTTTGGGCTGTCATCATTTACTCAAAAATGCAATAATAAGGCCTAAAATCTGAGAAAGTTTTAGGACTGGAAAGAAAAGCAGACATTAAAGATAAAAGGAGATACCATTGGGATGCTAAAACTTCCGAGGCCAAGCTCAAGCTCAGTTGCAGCTCCCATACATACTTTATTTCTGCACTTTTCCCCTAATGAAAACTGGGTGGGCCTGTAGCTGAAACTGAAAACCAAGATTCAAGCTTTAAAGAGAAACTGTCCGCAATGCACTCGGGGCCCTTTGTTTGATTTGCGTTCAGTGATCATGTTGTGGTACTTCACCAACGTGTAGACCCCATTGCAAGATTTGACAAGATTTGCGACCTGGTCATATCAGCTTCTTTAAATGGTAATCATCTCATGTGGTGTAAAACAAAACTTAATCGCAAATATTAGTTTGCAGCTTGATGACATTTTCCTGCCCTAATGGACGTCGGGCTGTTCTGTTTCTCTTGATATTCTACTGACTTCTTTTCTGCAGTCAAATGGTATTCAGAAGCTGGATGAGGAGTTAAATTACGTAACTGAAGCGGCTGAATATAGATAGCTTAGTGTGCTCAAAAAGAAAGTTCTTAGCATGGTATGACGTTCGTGTCATTGACAATAGAAGTGTTAATTGGTCTGTTATCAATTTTCAGAAAAATTGATGTAAATGGGCAAACCATCAGACAGCAGAACCCATCAGTCGGAGGACTTTTCTATAGCTTTATCAGTAGTTCCAATTCGTTGTTCTGCCGTATTGCTGCTAGCCGCTGCGTTTCATGGCAAAACGGTTCAGCCAAAATCTAGCAAATTGTTGCGGCATTAAGAAATCCACTCAAAATAATATAAAACTTTCAATAACTACTTTTCTTTACGAAATAAACTAACGCAAAAACCAATCACTAGAAAAACCTAGTTACGCGTGGAGATTGGAATTAAATTGCTGATAGTTGATTCGAGTTTCTATGTTTAACAATCGAAAATAAAATGTTTTTTTTTCTCGTTTCTCTGCTATTATAGATTTTTGCAATTTAGCATTGTTCAATTTTGAACAAATGCTCTACGACTTTAGTTTTCGCTCACAGTTGAATCATGGAAAAAAATTTAAAGTGATGAGAACGTGACCCTGAATTCGGCTATCAGCATGCATTGTGTGGAAAAAAAACTGTCCTTCAGCAAATCATACAACAATATTCTATTTCTAATAATAGAGTTTTGAAGTTGATAAGTTCGATTTTTCATTTCCTTTATTTGAGGCATCAAAATCTCTTTGATACATCTGATCATTTCAATTAATTTGTTTGCTTCATATGATTGTGGGATTTCGATAGTATATATCTCTGAACAACTAAGCTTTTTTGCATTGAAAAGAAATTTGAATTTGTTTGCCCTTTTCTGCTCCGAAACTGTAACAAACTGCTGCTTCATATTGCATCTATTAATTTTTAAACATTTTTAGGGCCACCGGGAACCTTGAGTTCATCGAATAAGTTTCTCAATTGAAATACTAATTCTCTTTGATGCATACATGAATCACGTTCTCTTTAACTATCACATCAAGTTTTATGAGAAAACCGATTCTTTTATGAACAAGGAGGCTCCTTAATGTGCGTCAAAGCGTCAAACGTAACGTTTTTGCAGATAATTAACTGTGCCTGCTGTGAACACCAATAATGAGATATGCGACCTCCGAAATATGAGACTAGGTATCAAGAAGCAAAAAAATATAAAGGGAAAGTTAAAATTGTTTTTTTTTTCTGAAAACAATAACTTTCAAAGACATAAAAACCATCAATTAAATAGAGAAATTAATGGATAGTTTCTGTTTTTCTCAGAAGATAACCATTGAGGTTCGGCATTAATTGAATTAAGTCTAAAAAGAGATTAATAAATAGAGATAAACAAAAATTAAATCAATATTTTTCGAAAAACTGGTATCGAAGCCGTTAAAACAATTAGCAATGCACTAAAAACAATGTCCAATTTTACTTTCCTCAACACCAATTATTTGATATCTGACCTGTAATTTATGAGATCAGGTAACAAGGAGACAAATAAAGAACAGCAAAATGCAAAACTCATAACACTTATATATGTTTTATGTCTGTATATGTTTTAAAAAACAATTGACTTCAAATTCATGAACAACATTTGCTATCATCTGAAATCAGTGATAGGTCCTATTATTCATCTTTAGGAATTAGATAATACCCGCAATTCTCCAGAATTTGTCAAACGACCACAGAAACAATAAAAAAAAGACAAAAAATTTTCTTTAATTGTGCTAGAAGACGGTGTCAATGCAGTTAATACCGTAATCTATTCAAGGAAAAACTGGTATGTTCAATTGTGACTTTTTATAAACCCCAATAATGTGCTATCTTATCTGTGCATAATGTAACAGGACAAAAATTAACCTCAATAGCGGAAATTTGTCCAAGAATCTAAATTTTTTTGCGAAAACTCAAAAAATCAAAGCAGAAAAATAAAAACTTGAATTGCAAAACCACCTTAAAGGACCATTTCAACCCATTAGAAACGTAATGCTTTTATTTTTGCTGACCACAAACTACAAGATGACCGAAAGGAGAAATTGGCAGAGATAAATAATCCTTTGTTTTTTCTGAAAATATGTTTTTTTAAAAGTCAAAATGACCATAAATTTGCAACTAATAATCTAGATAGATTTCCTTAAAACTCTTCAGTAAATGAAATTATTTTTAAAATTGCGAAACTTTTATTAGAAAAGTACATCGACCGATAAGAATCCGAGTTTCCTTGGTAAGAGACATCAATTGAACAAAAACTAGCCTTGCGATCGCCATTAGTCTGTTGTTAACAAAAAAATGTTCCGCATATTATTGATATGAATTATTTGACAAAGAAGAAAGTATCAAAAAATAAATGATGCATTTTGCATAATTATCGCATTAAATTTGAAGAAAAAACCGGCAAAAATTTAATTCAAGAACACTTTCATTGGACCATAAGCCTTCCATACAGATATCGAAAATTGTCTCAAAATTATTAGGTGTTTTAATCTGGGAATTTAAGAAAATTGTACTAAAGAGGCCTATTCCGTGCCATTTTTGATGGAAAATGCTGAGTTTTGAAAAGTTTAGCAAAAATTTTAGCGAAAAAATTGGATCCAACGTTTCAATACATTCCTCTGATTTGAGTGGTAAAACTATCAGCACTATTGTTACCAATTTAGCAGATCTGTTAAGCAAATGGATTTGAAAACGTGCGTAAAATTACGGAAAAGGTGATAAATAACAGCGAAAATTAGTCAAATGTTCAAAAAAGTTTAAACCTCGATAACTCCGTGGAAAAAAATCAAATTCAAAAAAATCTTATATTTTATTCATGCTACGCTGGACGGGCTTGCTAAAGATACCACTCTCAACCCTCTTCGTTGAACATATCGATCGGCCAAAAATTGACTGAACAAAAAAAACCCATTTGAGTATATAATTCCTCCCCCACTGAAGTGGATCGGAACAAAATATCTTGGAGTGAGAATTAAATATTTTTGTCCATTCAATGCTTGAGTTGTTTGAGCCTAATTATCGATTTTTGACATCAGCTAGCAGCCATAGTCTTTAGAAAATAGATTTTCATCTGTCCTAAAAGGTATACTAAAATGAAAATCAGCAAATGAGGGATAATGATGAGTGAAAATTGACGCCGCGATACTTGTTTCCATGCCAAGTTCATCCTTTAAGCCAGGTATTTTAAGAGCTCTTTTAAGCAATTTTTATGACAAAGAGAAAGTAGTCAGTTATGAAAAAAAAAATCAAAGTTTTTGCTTTCCAGCAATCGGTTTTTTATGAGCTTTGAGCACATTTCTAGTGTTACAAACATCGGATCAAGCTGCAGAATCTCAGACTGTTTATCATCCTTAGTTGTATGACCTTAAGTGACCATCCCTATTCTGATCTAACGCAACTTAGTATTCAAATTTAACATTCCTCATTTATTGTTTATAAGGAACAGATAATTTTTGGTAAATTTCAAGGAGCAGTTGCCATAATTGCGTCATCTTAGTATATAACCTTGATATAATTACCCTTGGTTGGGAATTTAAAGTTCAATTAGACATGTATTGCGTAGAACAAGTTGCATTTTCCGTGGTACGTAATTAATTTGTTAAATTAAATAGACGTTGCACATTTTTTTTGTTTAATCAACGCCTTTGTGCACCATGGCATCAAAGCACATCACACGGGCAATGTTGTTGGAGGCAAAATAGAGAAGGGATGATAAACATTTCAAAGCTTTATTGGGGCTGAAATAGGCGTCCTTTCGTCTGATTACAAAGTCTAGCATTAATTTTTATCAGGCAGTTTGTAACCACTCCCCCACATGAAAAAATTAGAGAAATGTAAATTTATAGCGATAGCAAAACTTATGTATACTTTAATACAACTGGCACTATTGATAACGCCAGTTGTAAGAAAATATACAGAATTTTTTTTATTTTATGACATGAGATATTCTCATGAGAAAATCTATATAGTGGCTATTCTGGGCCAAAAGAATGTTGGCGTTCAGGTTTAACTTTGCAGTATATAACAAACAAACCCCTCAAATATCATTAGGATTCAATCGTGATAATTGCAACACATGAAAACTAAAGTCCAACGCGCATGTTGTATTAACGTCTTTTCACGAGAGTTTCAAACATTTGGAAGATTTAGATTAAACTATCGCAAAAGACGCATAAGAAAATCTAAGAACTTTTTTGTGTTCAACACCGCGCTTCTATTCACAAAAAAATGTTGCGGGTGAAATTTCGATTTATAACTAACTAAATCACAAGTCAATATCTTTGCTGCCATCATTTCCGTCGATATCCATTAGTTATTCTTAAATTGTTCCAACATTTTCCAAAATGGGGAATACATATAGCAGGCTGGCTTTTTTCTTTTTCTTCTGTCAAATTTTCACTTTGACCCATTTTCGTAGCCCGTAGAGGCTAATTTTTCTATAAAACAACTCTATTTTATTGCAGGTTTAAAAGGAGGAATTGTTAAAAAAATTAAACAAAAACAGGAATGGAAAAGTTTTGAGCGGTAGGGTTGAGGAGGATATTAAATTACATTGAAATAATTGATAGAAAAATCGTTCCTAAATTAGTTGAATCTAACTGTGTTCGATCATACTAATTTGTTTGAAAACAATATTTGAAAAACTAATTATTCCAAAGAAGAAAATGTAAAAAATATCTTAACTGTTTGCCATCTGTTCTTCTTCTTAATGTCTTATTTAGACTTCAGAATTTTGGTAGTTAGGTAGATTTTTGATTTAACCAAAAAATTGGTATATCAGAATAGAGAAAAAAGTTATGAAAAAGAGGAAAAAACATTTACTTTCCTTTTTCTCTAAAGAATTAAAAGAGTTTTTGAACATTTCTTTTGCGATATAGTTGGTTGCTCTAATTTACTATCCTGTAAACCTAACCAAATGAATTGCCGTGATATCTTTGATATGCAAAAAAATGTTTTATCTAGAGAAGTCGGATAAAACTATAAAAATTTTATGTTTATCACTTGTTTTCCGGCCCGTTGAGCAGCTATTTTGCAGGAAGAAAGACCCTCAATATGATATAATAGATGATTCAACTGCAAAGTATGGGGACAATATTACAACTTTTTGCTTCAAGAAAATAGAAGATGAAAAAATTTCCAAAGACAATAATCTGACTTCGTTAAAATATCTGGACATGAACGCTGAAAAATTAAACATACCCTACTACATCAATTGCAGTTTGATGTGAATAAAATTTCACAGAACTTGGCAAATATAGGAATTTTGAGTTGAGAACTACAGAATATAAAACTGGTCAGAAATAAGGAAACTTTTCGTACTTCTTTTTTCTGTTGATTCTTCCTGATACTTCAGCTGACTTGAGAATTGATGCTCTTAGTTGGCTTCTAATTGATCATCAGCTAAAATCAACAGGAGATACAAAAAAGATTATTTTTACAGGTATTTTTTTGCTTTAAATGAAAAATAAGTTAAGCAATTCATTAAATTGTTTGGAAAAATAGAAAAAGATATACTTTCCTTTACAATTTCTGGCAAATTTCTGCCATGTGTTTTAACCCTACCTTTTTGTAAACGTTCATTTTGCGTTTTGATAAGACTTAAAACAGCTTCTCATTAAATTTGGTTGTTTTAAATTTGTTCCACAAGGAAAATTCGGAAAGAAAACATGGAAGTCAATCAGTGGAGGAAACAACAAAAAAAAGTGTTTCGTTCTTCAAATTCCTTGCTACAGATTTGTCCTGATTTTGATGCTTGGGGTGTTCTAGTTTGTCATTCTATTTAGTAGTCCGATTTAATAGTTATAATATTGGAGTCTTTCATATGATATAATTTAGAATAAAAAAACAGTTTTTTTGAGCTAGAAAATTTCGTTCAAACTGCTGCAAAGAACTTGCTAAAAGCAATTCATCCAGTCATGAAGGTTATTAGGGCACAATGTTTTTTCGAATAGCTTACATGTGCAGAATTCGTTGCCAGAATAACATTGCGTTACATAAATCTTAAACATTTTAAGTTCGTATTTTATCCATTTGTTATATAAATTTATAACAGAAAACTTTTTTGTTTTAATTTATTCAAATTATACAAAACTAGAAAATTTCCTCAAGAATTCAGAATGAATTCAAGGAAGAGAGAAGTCTTCGTGCCAGTCCCGTGGATGGGTCTTGAGTCTGTCTCGTTGTCGTTGATTGTTTGTATCATTACCGTGCTTTCAATAACTCGCGCTTATTGTACTCGATTGTGCAACTAGTGGGCTCCAGGGGGATCTTTGAGGACTTACTGCGCCCAATATGTTGCTTATAATGCTTATGAATTTAGTACGAGCCAAAAATGCCTTATCAAGTTTTTTTACGGCTTTATAATCATAAATTGTACTTATGGATTGCTCTAATCTGCTCCGTTAAAAATAAATTTAATTAGAATTGATTAGAAAAGTTTTCCTCAATCTCCTTTATCACTGGAAAAGGTACTCAAAATTCCAAAAACACACAAGATAGTACGGAGCGACATAAGGCAAACCACAAATTTTCCTAGGGTGTTCTATTTTTCAATTGAACTCTTCTCCAATACTGTTAAATCTGTCTGTCATAAAAACATTGCTCAGGGCAATTTCGAGAAATATAGCTGACAATTGCTGCACTTTCACAGTTTTTTTCTGTTTTTGCTAATTTAATATTTCCG